>NC_041389.1:43547953-43557344 GCF_002162155.2 Triticum dicoccoides
ACTAGGCGATTACGGGGTCGCGTCTAAGCCCTCGAGTGGGAGGATTGCTCTCCACTCGGAAATGTTTTACTTCGGCGATTACGGGGTCGCAACTAAGCCCCCGAGTGGGAGGATTGCTCTCCACTCGAAAATGTTTTAACTTAGGCGATTATGGGGTTGCAGCTAAGCCCTCGAGTGGGAGGATTGCTCTCCGCTCGGAAATGTTTTAACTTAGGCGATTACGGGGTCGTAGCTAAGCCCCCGAGTGGGAGGATTTCTCTCCAATTGGACTGTTTTTAACTTACGCAAATCGGATTCGCAGCTAAGCTACCCACTGGGGGATTTGGACACAGATGATTATGGGAAACCAATCTTTATGATGCTGAAAAAAATCTTGTATTTGGAAAGCAAACTGAATACTTTTATTACAACTCGTCAGGTCTATCGATCTATGTGTAGAAGTGGCGGAGCAGCTCTGCGTTCCATGCACATGGTTCGTCCATCTTCTTGGCTATGTTGTAGATGTGGTAAGCTTCGTTGTGAAGCACCTTGGTGATGATGAAGGGGCCTTCCCAGGCCGGAGCAAGCTTGTGAGGCCGTTTCTGATCCACTCGGAGTACCAGGTCTCCTTCTTTGAACACTCGTCCTCTGACATTTCGGGCATGGAATCGACGCAAATCTCGCTGGTAGATGGTAGACCGAATCAAAGCCATCTCGCGCTCTTCTTCCAGGAGATCAACGGTGTCTTCTCGTGCTTGCTCTGCTTCAGCTTCTGTGAATAGTTCCACTCGGGGGGCATTGTGCAGCAAATCACTCAGAAGTACAGCCTCGGCACCGTACACCAAGAAGAAAGGAGTCCGGCCAGTCGACCGATTCGGTGTTGTTCTCAGCCCCAACAACATGGACGGCAACTCTGTTCCTAGGCTCCAGCAGCATGCTTGAGGTCATGCATTAGGCGGGGCTTTAATCCTTGGAGGATCAAACCATTCGCCCTTTCTGCTTGTCCATTCGACTGCGGGTGTGCGACTGATGCATAGTTGACACGAGTGCCTTGGGTTGCATAGAACACCTTAAACTCGTCAGAATCAAAGTTGGAGCCATTATCTGTGATGATGCTATGAGGAACTCCATATCTGAATATCAACTCCTTGATGAAACTGACAACAGTGCTTGCACCAAGGTTCTTGATGGGTCTAGCTTCGATCCATTTAGTGAACTTGTCGACCGCCACAAGCAAATGTGTGAAACAACTCGCACCGGTTTTGAAGGGGCCCACCATGTCCAACCCCCATACTGCAAACGGCTAGACGAGTGGAATAGTCTTCAAGGCAGATGCAAGTTTGTGGGACATGTTGGAGTAGAACTGGCAGCCTGCACACTTGTCGACTATATCCTTTGCCATTTCGTTTGCTCGAGGCCAATAGAATACTGCTCGGTATGCTTTGGCCATGAGAGGTCCTCGAGTGGATATCATTTAAGATCATTCGACCTTCTTCTGGGGTGATGCAGCACTGAGCCACTCCTATGACACTTTCTCTGTAAAGATGTCCTTTCATTACTGTGAAGGCTTTGGATCGAAGGACTATCTGGCGGGCTTCATCCTTATCTTCCGGGAGCTCCTTCCTAAGAATGTACGCAATGTATGGTACTGTCCAGTCGGGTGTGATCACCAAGACTTCCATGATCAAGTCGACCGCAACTGGAATCTCAATTTCAGTCGGGTTGGTTGAACTTATCGGTTGTGGGGGCTCTTCCTTGAAGGGATCCTCTTGTACTAACGGGGTATGGAGATGCTCCAAGAACACATTGCTGGGGACAGGCTTCCGAGTGGAACCTATCTTCGCCATATCATCAGCCGCTTGATTCTTGACTCGAGGTATGTGGTGGAGCTCTAACCCCTTAAACTTCTTCTCTAGCTTTCTCACTGCGTTGCAATAACCAGTCATCGCGGGGCTCCTGGGATCCCATTCCTTCATTACCTGATTGACCACTAAATCTGAGTCACCATAGACCATCAAGCGCCGGACGCCGAGTGAGATGGCCATACGCAACCCATACTATAGTGCCTCATATTCAGCTTCATTGTTAGAAGAATCAAAGTGAATCTGGGGGACATAACTGAGCTTGTCTCCTCATGGGGACACTAAGACCACTCCTGCGCCAGAGCCATTTAACATCTTGGTCCCATCAAAGAACATGGTCCAATGTTCCGACTAGATTTGAGTTGGCTGCTGTTGTTCTGTCCACTCTGCAAGGAAATCTGCAATTGCTTGAGACTTGATGGCCTTCTTTGCCTCAAACTTTATATCTAATGGAAGAAGTTCAATCGCCCACTTTGCCACTCGGCTAGTTGCATCTCTGTTATTCAGAATCTCTGACAATGACCGAGGCGGGTGGTGGTGGAGGTCTCCGCCGACCTGATGACCGAGGCGGCGGCCGACTTTTCGAGGGTGAGCGGGGCCCTAAGATAAGAGGGAAAGATAAAGAAGTTTATAGGCCAGATCGGCAAAAAGGGGGAAGCGTAAGAGAAATACTTAGGCTGACACCATGATCGGCACCTTCGGTTGCCTCTAGTACTTGGCCACCTTCGCCGTGGCCTCCTTCCGCCTGGTCACCGCGGCCGGGTTCTTGGGTTTCTTCCGCGCGCTACCGAATAGGGCGGCACCCTGTTTCTGCTTGTGCTTGCCGCCTCGAGCAAACGGACCGGCAGAGGGGCATGCGCCGGTGTTACCAGTACTCCGGGCTGGGCGGCTTGTCTTCGTCATCGTCATCATCGGGCCAGGTCTCCACGCCGCCTCCTTCTTCAGAGCCGCCTGCTCCGTCGCCGCCGCCTGCTGCGTCATCCTCCAAGGCGGCCGCCCTCAAGTCGGGGTCATCCTCGTCGCTCACCTTCCGGTCCAGCTGGTAGTCACCACCCGGCCCCACGATGGCGGCCGTCGCCGCAGACATATAAATCTGCGCTCCAGAGAAGGAATTGCTTCATACCAAGAACAAGACTAAAGCAAGAACTAAAAAAGAAGAAACTAAGAGACTCATGGAAGGTGGTGGGTCGTCGCGGGAGTATGACCGCTTCCCGAACCGCCAGGCTCCCTCTGACACCTTGAGGTCGGAGATCTCGTTCACCATCCTCGCCACCTCGGCAGTCGACATCTTCTTTAAGCACATCCTTCTCGGGTTGCGATGCCCGCTCATCCGACAGATCAGATGAGGACGGCCTTGAAGCAGGAGAACCCGGCGCTCGACGAAGGCGATGAGCAGGTCGGACGCCACGAGCCCCTCCGACTCCTGAAGCACCCGGAGCCGGCCGACGGCGGCAGCCGCGTCCGCTAATACGTCTCCAACGTATCTATAATTTATGAAGCATTCATGCTATTTTATTATCTGTTTTGAATGATTATGGGCTTTGTTATACACTTTTATATTACTTTTGGGACTAACCTATTAACCGGAGGCCCAGCCCATATTGCTGTTTTATTGCTTATTTCAGTATTTTGAAGAAAATGAATATCAAAAGGAGTCCAAACGGAATGAAACCTTCGGCAGCGTTATTTTTGGGAAGAATATGATCCTGGAGACTTGGATTTCACGTTAGAAGATCCCCAAGGACTCCACGAGATAGGAGGGCGCCCCCCCCCCCTCTATAGGGCGCGCCCCCTGTCTCGTGGGCCCCTCGAGCACCTCCGACCGACTTCTTTCGCCTATATAAGCCTACGTACGTACCCTAAAACCATTGAATATCAAGATAGATCGGGAGTTCCACCGCCGCAAGCCTCTGTAGCCACCAAAAACCTCTCGGGAGCCCGTTCTGGCACCCTGCCGGAGGGGGATCCCATCACCGGTGGCCATCTTCATCATCCCGGTGCTCTCCATGACGAGGAGGGAGTAGTTCACCCTCGGGGCTGAGGGTATGTACCAGTAGCTATGTGTTTGATCTCTCTCTCTCTCTCTCTCTCTCTCTCTCTCTCTCTCTCTCTCTCTTATGTTCTCTCTCGTGTTCCCTCTAAGGCACGATCTTGATGTATCCCGAGGTTTGCTATATAGTTGGATCTTATGATGTTTCTCCCCCTCTACTCTCTTGTGATGAATTGAGTTTCCCTCTTGAAGTTATCTTATCGGATTGAGTCTTTGATTTGAGAAAACTTGATGTATGTCTTACCGTGTTTATCTGTGGTGACAATGGGATATCACGTGCCACTTGATGTATGTTTTGGTGACCAACTTGAGGGTTCCACTTGATGCATAGGGGTTGGCACACGTTTTCTTGACTCTCCGGTAGAAACTTTGGGGCACTCTTTGAAGTACTTTGTGTTGGTTGGATGAATCTGAGATTGTGTGATGCATATCGTATAATCATGCCCACAGATACTTGAGGTGACAATGGAGTATCTAGGTGACATTAGGGTTTTGGTTGATTTGTGTCTTAAGGTGTTATTCTAGTACGAACTCTTGAATAGATCGATCCGAAAGAATAACTTTCAGGTGGTTTCGTACCCTACCATAATCTCTTCGTTTGTTCTCCGCTATTAGTTGCTTTGGAGTGACTCTTTGTTGCATGTTGAGGGATTGTTATATGATCAATCTATGTTATTATTGTTGAGAGAACTTGCACTAGTGAAAGTATGAACCCTAGGCCTTGTTTCCTATCATTGCAATACCGTTTACACTCACGTTTATCATTAGTTACCTTGCTGTTTTTATTATTTCAGATTACAAAAACCTATATCTACCATCCATATTGCACTTGTATCAGCATCTCTTTGCCGAACTAGTGCACCTATACAATTTACCATTGTATTGGGTGTGTTGGGGACACACGAGACTCTTTGTTATTTGGTTGCAGGGTTGTTTGAGAGAGACCATCTTCATCCTACGCCTCCTACGGATTGATAAACCTTAGGTCATCCACTTGAGGGAAATTTGCTACTGTCCTACAAACTTGTGCACTTGCAGGCCCAACAACGTCTACAAGAAGAAGGTTGTGTAGTAGACATCAAGCTCTTTTCTGCCGCCGTTGCCGGGGAGGTGAGTGCTTGAAGGTATATCTTTAGATCTTGCAATCGAATCTTTTTGTTTCTTGTTTTATCACTAGTTTAGTTTATAAAAGAAACTACAAAAAAATGGAGTTAAGTTTGTCTCATACGCTTCATCTTTTTAATATCTTTCGTGAGTATGATGAAAAGGAAAATTGTGCTCAAGTGCTAGAAGAAGAAATCTATAGAATGTTTAATACTAAATCTTTGTATGATGAGCATGATTGCAATGTTGTTAGTATGAATTCCTTGAATATCCATGATGCTAATGATATGCAAATCCACAAGCTTGGGGAAGCTATGTTTGATGAATATGATATTTTTAGTCCCCCAAGTTTTGATGAGAATATTTCTTATGATGAAAGCATGCCTCCTATTTATGATGATTATATTGATGAGAGTGGATTTGGAATAGTGTCAACTTTAGGAAGTAGTGATCCCACTATTTTGGAGGATATTGAATCTTATTGTGATGAACATGAAAGTGGATTTGGAAGAGTGTCAACTTTATTTAGTGATGATTCCACTATTTCGGAAGAGGTTCCAATTGATTATGAGAACAAAGTTGCTGTATATGATGATTATTGTGATGACTTGTATGCTATTAGGAATAATAATAACCATGAAACTTGTCATCATGATTTTAGTTTTCAATTGGATTATGCCTCACATGATAATTATTTTGTTGAGTTTGCTCCCACTACTATTGATGAGAAGAATTTTGCTTATGTGGGGAGTAGTAAATTTTCTATGCTTGTAGATCATGAAAAGAATGCTTTAGGTGCTGGTTATATTGTTGAGTTCATTCATGATGCTACTGAAAGTTATTATGAGGGAGGAACATATGCTTGTAGGAATTGCAATATTGTCAAGTTTCCTCTCTATGTGCTTCAAGTTTTGAAGCTATGCTTGTTTTACCTTCCTATGCTAGTTGATTATTGTTCCCATAAGTTGTTTGCTCACAAAATCCATATGCATAGGAAGTGGGTTAGGCTTAAATGTGCTAGTCATATGCTTCATGATGCTCCCGTTATGTTTCAATTCTTATCTTTTATGTGAGCATCATTGCCATCATCATGCCTAGCTAGAAAGGCATTAAATAAAAGCGCTTGTTGGGAGACAACCCAATATTTATCCTTACTGTTTTTGTGTGTCCACATGATTATGCTACTTTAATAATCATGTTTTATAGCTTTTATTTCAATAAAGTGCCACGTAGAACCTTTGGGAAGACTTGGGTGAAGTTTATGTGATCTTGCTATAAAAAACAAAAACTTTTGCGCTCACGAGATTACCTGCAATTTTTTACTGGAGAGTGCTTTTAGGTTGATTCTTTTTGAATATGATTAATAGACAAATTCCTCAGGTCCGGCAATTTATTTCAGAATTTTTGGAGTTCCAGAAGTATATGTTTGTTACAGATTACTACCGACTGTTCTGTTTTTGAGAGATTCTGTTTTCTATGTGTTGTTTGCTTATTTTGATGAATCTTTGAGTAGTATCGAAGGGTATGAACCATAGAGAAGTTAGAATACAGTAGATATTACACCAATATGAGTTTAGAATGAGTTCATTACAGTACCTAAGTGGTGGTTTTATTTTCTTACACTAACGGAGCTTACGAGTTTTTTGTTGAGTTTTGTGTTGTGGAGTTTTCAAGTTTTGGGTAAAGATTCGATGGACTATGGAATAAGGAGTGGCAAGAGCCTAAGCTTGGGGATGCCCAAGGCACCCGAAGGTAATATTCAAGGACAACCAAGAGCCTAAGCTTGGGGATGCCCCGGAAGGCATCCCCTCTTTTGTCTTCGTTCATCGGTAACTTTACTTGGAGCTATATTTTTATTCACCACATGATATGTGTTTTGCTTGGAGTGTCATTTTATTTTGTTAGTATTTGCTTGCTGTTTTTTATAATAATGTTTTGCATCTTTAGTTTCAATAAAAAGGTCAAGGATAGCCTTTGCCATGCTTATTTTGTTAGTATACATGTTGTTGTTTGAAAACAGAAAGTTTACCGCTGTTGCAAAAATTCCCTAGAAAAGTCAGAGAATGGTATAATGTTGAATCTTTTTTAATATTGAGCTCTGATAAATTTACTACAGTGGGAATTTTCTCTCATAATTTTTGGAGTTAGGGAAGTATTGATACTCTTGCATTCTTTACAGACTGTACTGTTTTGGCAGATTTCTGTTATGGTTGCATTGTTTGCATATGTTTGCTTGTTTAATGATTCTATTTGAGGATAGAAGTATTAAATATGCAGAGGCATTTAGTATTCAATGTGGAATAATAATTTTAGTGATTTGTTACAGTAGAAAATGATAAGGTTTTGCATTGGTTTATATTAACCTATCTCACGAGTTCTTGTTGAGTTTATTGTGGATGAAGCTTTTGATAAAAAGAGAAACCATGATATGAGAGGAATTAAGGAGACACAAAAGTTCAAGCTTGGGGATGCCCAGGGCACCCCAAGATAATATTTCAAGAAGTCTCAAGCATCTAAGCTTGGGGATGCCCGGTAGGCATCCCACCTTTCTTCTTCAACAACTATCGGTTAGTATCGGTTGAGCCTAAGTTTTTGCTTCTTCACATGAGGTGTGCTATCCTTGCAATGTCATTTTATTTTGTTTTGCTTGCTGTTTGAATACAATACCAAGATATGAAAATCTTTAATGAGAGAGAGTCTTCACATAGTTTCACAATTATTTAGCTACTCATTGATCTTCACTTATATCTTTTTGGAGTAGTTTTTTCATTCACTCGTGTGCTTCACTTATATACTTTGAGTAAATGGTTGAATGAGTTGAATGTCATAAATCTGAATTTATATATGCTTCATCTGCTTATCCCATGGGGAGTATTGACTTCACATCTAAGAAGTAGAGGCTGTAAATTTATTGACGGTTAGCAAGCATTGTATTAGTCATTTGAACAATTCATGAAAGAATATTGAAGGAAGAGAGATTTCACATATAAATATATTATCATAGACATCTTTTATAATTGTGAGCACTCATTATGTATGACATGCTAAAGAGTTGATGTTAGACAAGGAAGACAACATAATGGGTTATGTTTTCTCACATCTCAGTTAAAGTATATTGTCATGGATCATTCAAACATGTTGACCTTGCCTTTCCCCCTCATGCTAGCCAAAATTCCTTGCACTAAGTAGAGATACTACTTGTGCTTCCAAATATCCTTAAACCCAGTTTTTGCCATGAGAGTCCACCATACCTACCTATGGATTGAGTAAGATCCTTCAAGTAAGTTGTCATCGGTGCAAGCAATAAAAATTGCTCTCTAAATATGCATGACTTATTAGTGCGGAGAAAATAAGCTCTGTACGATCTTGTTAAGGAAGCAATAAAAGTGACGGACTGCATAATAAAGGCCCATAAATAAGGGGCAATATAAAGTGACATTCTTTCGCATTAAGATTTTGTGTATCCAACCCTAAAAGCGCATGACAACCTCTGCTTCCCTCTGCGAAGGGCCTATCTTTTACTTTATGTCTTTTACTTTATGCAAGAGTCAAGGTGATCTTCACCTTTCCCTTTTTCATTTTATCCTTTGGCAAGAACTTTGTGTTAGGGTGATCCTGATATATATATATATCCAATTGGATGTACATTAGCATGAACTATTATTGTTGACATCTCCCAAAGGTGAATACGTTTGGAGGCAACATTATAAGCCCCAATCTTTCTCTGTGTCTGATTAAAACTTCATAACCACAAGTATTGCATGAGTGTTAGCAATTGTAGAAGACTATATGATAGTTGAGTATGTGAAGTTTGCTAAATCAAAGCTCTGACATAGACCCTTCCGGAAAATAGGATGAATTGAAATTGTTTGATGACTATGAAAGCAGTTTGCTAGTTTTCAAGAATGTTTATGGTCTATGCTTTAACATGTGAATAGCTTGTTACTTGATCATGAAAAGTTTTATGAGATGAACTACTGTTATGACATATTATCATGCTAGAAAAGGTGATTGAAATTATCATTGATCAAACTTGTGCACCTTCTAGCATTCACACTTCATAAATTCTTTCTTTTCTCATTTACCTACTCGAGGACGAGTAGGAATTAAGCTTGGGGATGCTGATACGTCTCCAACGTATCTATAATTTATGAAGCATTCATGCTATTTTATTATCTGTTTTGAATGATTACGGGCTTTGTTATACACTTTTATATTACTTTTGGGACTAACCTATTAACCGGAGGCCCGACCCATATTGTTGTTTTATTGCCTGTTTCAGTATTTCGAAGAAAAGGAATATCAAACAAAGTCCAAACGGAATGAAACCTTCGGCAGCGTTATTTTTGGGAAGAATATGATCCTGGAGACTTGGAGTTCACGTTAGAAGACCCCC
>NC_041389.1:43557575-43576930 GCF_002162155.2 Triticum dicoccoides
CTCGTGGGCCCCTCGAGCACCTCCCGACCGACTTCTTTCGCCTATATAAGCCCACGTACCCTAAAACCATTGAATATCAAGATAGAATGGGAGTTCCACCGACGCAAGCCTCTGTAGCCACCAAAAACCTCTCGGGAGCCCGTTCCGGCACCCTGCCGGAGGGCGATCCCATTACCGGTGGCCATGTTCATCATCCCGGCGCTCTCCATGACGAGGAGGGAGTAGTTCACCCTCGTGTCTGAGGGTATGTACTAGTAGCTATTTGTTTGATCTCTCTCTCTCTCTCGTGTTCTCTCTCGTGTTCCCTCTAAGGCACGATCTTGATGAATCCCGAGCTTTGCTATTATAGTTGGATCTTATGATGTTTCTCCCCCTCTACTCTCTTGTGATGAATTGAGTTTCCCTCTTGAAGTTATCTTATCGGATTGAGTCTTTGATTTGAGAACACTTGATGTATGTCTTGCCGTGTTTATCTGTGGTGACAATGGGATATCATGTGCCACTTGATGTATGTTTTGGTGACCAACTTGCGGGTTCCGCCCATGAACCTATGCATAGGGGTTGGCACACGTTTTCTTGACTCTCCGGTAGAAACTTTGGGGCACTCTTTGAAGTACTTTGTGTTGGTTGGATGAATCTGAGACTGTGTGATGCATATTGTATAATCATGCCCACGGATACTTGAGGTGACAATGGAGTATCTAGGTGACATTAGGGTTTTGGTTGATTTGTGTCTTAAGGTGTTATTCTAGTACGAACTCTTGAATAGATCGATCCAAAATAATAACTTTGAGGTGGTTTCGTACCCTACCATAATCTCTTCGTTTGTTCTCCGCTATTAGGTTCTTTGGAGTGACTCTTTGTTGCATGTTGAGGGATTGTTATATGATCTATCTATGTTATTATTGTTGAGAGAACTTGCACTAGTGAAAGTATGAACATTATGCCTTGTTTCCTATCATTGCAATACCGTTTACGCTCACGTTTGTCATTAGTTACCTTGCTGTTTTTATTATTTCAGATTACAAAAACCTATGTCTACCATCCATATTGCACTTGTATCACCATCTCTTCGCCGAACTAGTGCACCTATACAATTTACCACTGTATTGGGTGTGTTGGGAACACAAGAGACTCATTGTTATTTGGTTGCAGGATTGTTTGAGAGAGACCATCTTCATCCTACGCCTCCTACGGATTGATAAACCTTAGGTCATCCACTTGAGGGAAATTTGCTACTGTCCTACAAACATGTGCACTTGCAGGCCTAACAACGTCTACAAGAAGAAGGTTGTGTAGTAGACATCATCCGTCGACACAGGCATAGGCTTGTAGCCCCAGTTGGGCCGAAGCCCGATAGGGGGGCCGGCCTTGTAGGCCGGCAGGTTGATGAAGTCGACTGCTGGGTCGACGTTCTCAACGTAGAAGTAAGATTGCTGCCACAGTTTCACTGATTCTGACAGCTTGATGGCCGGGAAGGCGTTCCTCTTCGCCGGCCGGCGCACGGCGACGAAGCCGCCGCACTCGGCCGCCGTCTCCTTGGCGGAGGTACCCAGTTTGCCGTAGAAGAAAGCTTCCCACGGCTCGATGGTGGGGAGGATGCCAAGGTAGCCCTCACACGCCGTGACAAAGGCGGACAGCAGCGTCACGGTGTTGGGCGTCATGTGGTGCGGTTGGAGGTGGTTGAAGTCCATGAACGAGTAGAGAAACCCGATCGCCGGGAGGCCGAAGCCGTGGAGGAAGTGCGAGCCGAAGATGACCCACTCGTCCCCCTCCGGTGCCGGCGAGATCTCCTCCCGCGGCGGCACCCGCACCTTGATGAATGTCGCCTTCGGCATCTGGCGCGTGGCCCGGAGGAAGGTGAGGTGATCTTCGATCACCGTCGAGCCGTCCCAGTCGCCACCCTTTTCGCGCACCATGGCGTCCGAATGGAGCTGCATGGGATGAAGGAGCTCGACGACGGTGGGTTGCGGCGGCACTGCGGCAGTTGCTAAGCAGTAGCAGCAGAGAGAGAGGACGAGAGGAGGAAGAAAGTGTGGGGAGGAGGGCGCGCGTGCTCCGCCGCTCCCCTGCCTCCCCCCATTTATAGCCCTCGGGCTGCGAAGCTGAGGGGGAGGGACGTGGGATCGTGGGATTAACTGCGCCCATGACCCCATGACCCCCCGATTATTGCGCGAAGTTACTACGTAGTAACTCTTGCGGGAATCGCAACCACCCGCCTCGGCCGCAACAGATCCGCCCACGTGCCAAGGCCCGGTAGTGGCGGGCCTGGCCCATTGTCACATCCCATCAGGGCCGTGAGATGGCAGGCTGGCCGGGCTGGTGTGTGCCGCGTGGCATGCTTGTGGCGGGCGGCGGGCCTGGGAAGCTTAGCAGGCACGCCACCTGTTTCCCGCCTTGATGTTTGAAATTGGCGGATGATCCCGCCTTGTCAAACCAACTCCAGCAGTCGGCACGTCACAAGGCGGACCGAGCGTTCGTCCGGAGCACCGCGAAAGGGGAAGCTACTGAGACTTCACGGCCCGTCGACCATGATGCCTCACCAGCTTCGGGGACTACTATCAGAGTAATGGGTCACGGGTAGCCTCACCCGAGTCCCTGAACCTTTCAAGACCTTGGGCCTGCTTCGCCCCACGAGACCTCAGAATGAAGAGCCGCCCTCCGGTAGCCGGCTGGCTCAACGGCTGGCTGCGTGAGGACAGCCAAGCACCAACAGACGGCACCCAGACTGGTCGGCTCCTACTAGACGGCCTCCGGAGAGGCCGGCTCCTAGTAGGCGGCCACCCAGCGCCCTCAGAGTCTGCGCCCCTCATCAAGAGGACAAGACAGGGTGAGGCTATAGTGGAGTCCCTCACCCCCGAATCCCGGACTTGGCACGGCCACAGTGCCCCGTACAGGCGGAGATCTCCGCACGACGTGACACTGTTGCCACTCCCCCTTGACGTCACTCCGGACGGGCGGAGCCCTGTTCCCACGACGGCCTGTCGGTACGGCCTGCAGGCGACAGGTCCTACCAGGCAGTGAGAGCCTGGAAGACCGCGAAGGCCGAACCAGTCGGACCTGAGGGAGGCCGGCCTCCAGCATGCGGCCAGTTCCTCCCTCGAGGCCCGTGCGCCATTAACCAGATAAGACATGGTGTGGCTACAGTGATCTCCCACCAGGCGGCGGGACTGTAGCCACGCTCCTCCGACCAAGCCTACGTCATTAGCATCACAGCTACAGTGATCAGCCACCCACCAGACCCGCCAGCGGCGGGAGCGGCCTGTTGGCTCCGTACCAGACCAGTCGGCAGGGCCCACTAGGCGGCAGGCCCCAGCAGTCGGCGGAGAAGCCGGCGACCAGAGACACTGACAGCTGGGTCCAGCACCCGGGCAGTTTACCAATGTACCCCTAGGGGGTAGGCCTATATAAATCCCCCAGGGCACCCATGCAAAGGGTTCCCACCCCATTAGAACTAGCCACCACCCTAGAGGAAGAGGAAAGCTACCCCTGCTTCCTTCTACCTCTAGCATACAGCTCGAGGAGCACCATTATATCACTTGTGCCTTAGTGATGATGTGGAGACCCCGTAGAGCAGGACTAGGGGTGTTATCTCCTAGGAGAGCCCCGAACCTGGGTAAAGTGCACCGGCGTTCGTGTCTACGCCTCATCCCGCTTCCAGGCACCGATGATGTTCTACTCGCTCCCACCATGACAAGCCATCCTTTGGCATATGTCGCACCCAACCCCCGATAATGAGCACATTATTGAATGGTCATATATCGAAGCGGAGTGGTCGGGAAGTACTTGCAGTGATCAAAGGTTAGCAGAACGAAGAAGTGGGAAAAAAATCCCCAGCTCGACGAACAAGAAAACAATCGTGCCCCCCGCTCAAGGTGTCTAGCGATATAGTCGCTAATCATCCCGGGATCTTGCACGGTACCAATCCTGCAGATTACACACACGACGACGATGCACATTTTGATATAATGGAGGTGGACGAATTTAGATACAAGTACGGGAAGCCTCTCGTCAAAGATGGAAGTCCTCCTCTTACAACGATGATGCGAAGATTCCTTGATTGGTACATGAAAACCTGCAGAGAGTCTGGGAAGGATACTTTGATGCTGAGAGTTAAAGAGGAGCACGACCTCATTGGAATTGATCTGTTGTTTGTTCCATTTGAGGAGTTCTTCCAGTTTTTTAATCGAAAGGCCCTCGATAAATTAATGATCACCTGCTACTGTCTGTAAGTACTTCTGTCATTAAGTCTCTATATATAGCTCAGCTCTTTCATTGCATGTATATATAATTATCCTCACTATATTATGCAGATTGAAGATTGTCGAATGCAGAAAAGCAAAAATCTATGATATTGGGTTCATTAACACAAATCTCATAGATGGATTTATGGTTAAATTTCATGCCAAAGAAACCGAGGCCAACTTGCTACAATCGTTGCTAATAAATCAAAACAAAGATAAAATACTATTTCCTTACAACTTCAAGTGAGTGTTACTGTCTTGTGCATATTCGGTTTCCCTTATTACTCAAGGTTATAGTAATGTAATTGATGAGTTATGCATGCGTGTGCAGGTTCCACTATATTTTCCTAGAGATTAAGCTTGAACAGGGACTAGTAACCGTCTTAGACTCGAGACGAAAAGAGCCCGAGGACTATGCGGACATGACTAAAATGCTCAAGAAGTAAGTGCAATCGATCATTATCGCACCATATTGACAACTTTGTTCATTTCCTGATATCAAGTAATTGTTTTATTTGTCTCACAGGGTTTGGAAAGTATTCACCGCACAAGCTCCGGGACTGCCGGGGGAGCTGCGATTTACATATCCGAAAGTATGTACTACTAGCTAGCTAGTTCCGCGCATCTCCCGTTGATTCTAGCTACTTTCATCAATGCCATTTATAATGCTTCATTATCATTTTGATTGACCTCTATTTCTAGTAAAGTGCTTGTGGCAGGAACCCAGGAATAATTACTGTGGATACTACGTTTGCGAGTTCATCTACAACGTGATGGCCAAGAATAAGAGGGTCTACTCTAAAAGACAATATGAAGTGCGTAAGCAATAATATTCACAATTTCATTTTATTACCATCATTTGTGTTGTGTTTCATTCATATATATGTATTGACCCCCTTCTTCAAATTAGATGTGGCAGATGCGGGATGAACTCCTACCACAAGATCACATAAAAGCAATTCAAGAGGAATTTGGGAGATTCTTTCTTGGCCATGTCATCAATAAAGACGGAGAATACCATGTGGAAGTTGAGTTGAGATATTAGGGGATTGTAAGAGATCTTATATTGTATATATATGTAGCCAGTAGCGTCGGATAGATATACGAAAACTTGTTGTTCGACCAATCTCTCGGAGAAGGAGAGGTCGATATCACTTCTCTCTGTATGCATATGTTCACGACGATCTTCCGTACTTAATGGTTTCCTTCATTTGCTTACTAGCTAGCGTGTCGAGTCCTCTCTAGTACGTAGCGTCGACCAAGCACGGAGATAAGAGAGGACACTTCTCCCTATTAGCTAGCTAACACAATATATGAAACCACTAAATTAACCCTACAAAACCACCCAAAACCCCCAACCCCCCCCCCCTTTCAGAAAAAAAACAAAAACCCCAACCCCTGAACTATTGACGCGTGGAAGCTTATTGGTCCCCGTTGGTGCTACCAACCCGGACAAAAGTCCCCCCTTGTCTAGGCAAGCCGCTGCGGCCACGTGGAGCCCCATCTGTCCCGGTTGGTATAAGAACCGGGACTAAAGATATAGGGCTTTAGTACCGACCCTTTAGTCCCGGTTACCGAACCGGGACAAATGGGCCTTATGAACCGGGACAAATGGCCCTTTTTCTACTAGTGTAGGTTAGCCAAGTCGCACCCTTGTAATCGAGATCCCAAGCAATAATCGAATCAAGCAGGAAGTAGGCTATTACCTCCACTGAGAGGAGCCGAACCTGGGTAAACTCGCGTCTCTCGATTCCGATCAACCCCGTTCAAGCTACTACCTAGCTGCGATAGCATCACAATTAAGTCCTTTCTTGTGGACATCAGCCGTGACAAAATCATGATACTTATGAAGATGGAGATGCATGGTTCGTAAATTTACATTATTGCACGTATGTCTCGTACCTTCGGCTCATGTGTCTCACGCGGGGCACCTCTCCTCATCGGCGCTGTTGAGGGAGTCCTGGACTAGGGGGTGTCCAGATAGCCAGACTATCATCATCGGCCGGACTCCAAGACTATAAAGATACAAGATTGAAGACTTCGTCCCGTGTCCGGATGGGACTTTCCTTGGCGTGGAAGGCAAGCTTGGCGATACGGATATGTAGATCTCCTACCATTGTAACCGACTCTGTGTAACCCTAGCCCTCTCCAGTGTCTATCAAAACCGGATGGCTTTAGTCTGTAGGACGAACAACAATCATACCATAAGCTAGCTTCTAGGGTTTAGCCTCCTTGATCTCGTGGTAGATCTACTCTTGTAACACACATCATCAATATTAATCAAGTAGGACGTAGGGTTTTACCTCCATCAAGAGGTCCCGAACCTAGGTAAAACATCGTGTCCCTCGTCTCCTGTTACCATCCTCCTAGACGCACAGTTCGGGACCCACTACCCGAGATCCGCCAGTTTTGACACCGACATTGGTGCTTTCATTGAGAGTTCCTCTGTGCAGTCACCGATAGGCTCGATGGCTTCTCCGATCATCATCAACGATGCAGTCCAGGGTGAGACCTTCCTCCCCGGACAGATCTTCGTATTCGGCGGCATTGCACTGCGGGCCAATTCGCTTGGCCATCTAGAGCAGATCGAAAATTACGCCCCTGGCCGTCAGGTCAGATTTGGAAGTTTGAACTTCACGGCTGACATCCATGGGGACTTGTTCCTCGATGGATTCGAGCCACAGCCGAGCGCGCCGCATTGTCACGACGAGCATGATTTAGCTCTGCAACCGGACAGTACCCTGGAGGCCGTACTTGAGCCCGCTCCGATCTTCAATTCAGAGCCGGCTACGCAGATCGAGGACGGATGGTTAGACGCCGCCTCGGGGGCTGCAACCTCTATGGCGATAGAGCCGAACACTGACCTTGTCCCTCATGAAGCTCGTGACTCCCAGGCGCCGGACTCCTTGCCGGACTC
Source organism: Triticum dicoccoides (assembly GCF_002162155.2). Lineage (NCBI taxonomy): Eukaryota > Viridiplantae > Streptophyta > Magnoliopsida > Poales > Poaceae > Triticum > Triticum dicoccoides. The sequence goes on from NC_041389.1 coordinate 43,564,737, forward strand.
CAAACCTCCCGCGCCCCCACCAATCGAATCCGGTTGGGCGCCGATCATGGAGTTTACTGCCTCGGACACCTTTCAACACTCACCTTTTGGCGACATCCTGAGTTCGCTAAGGTATCTCTCATTATCAGGAGAGCCCTGGCCGGACTGCGGCCAGGACGGTTGGGATGCGGACGACGAAGAAATTCAAAACCCACCCACCACCCACTTGGTATCCACTGTTGATGATCTAACCGACATGCTAGACTACGACTCCGAAAACATCGACGGTATGGACGACGATGTCGGAGACAACCAAGAACCAGCGCCTACCGGGCACTGGAAAGCTACCCCAGCTCACGACGTATGCATGGTGGATAGACCAAAAGGAAGCGACAATGAGGAAAAATGGGACGTGGCGAAGGACAACTCCCCCAACAAACAACCAAAACGGCGACGCAAGCGCCGCCCGAAGACCAGCCTCGATGAAAATGGCACCCATACGGACCCGGCCCTAGAGCAGGGCGAAGCAGTGGACGACGCACACGCCACCAAGCAGCCATCCGAACATGATGAACTGGACGAGCAACCCATCCCCGGCGAAGACGACCTCACATCACCAGAGCATACGAACCTTCATAAAAGGCTCGTCGCCACTGCAAGAAGTTTGAAGAAGCAAAAGTGGAAGCTCAAAACAGCGGAGGACGCACTCAGAATGAGATGGAGCAAAGTACTCAACATTGCAGATAAATATGGCGCTAGTCACCAGGCAAAGAGCTACCCGAAGCGCAAGCTGTGGCCAGAATTTGACGAGGAAGCCTTAGAGCTCCCGCAGTCAAAAAAGAAAGAAGTCGCCTGGCCGGATAGACGACCAGATGACAGGCCAAGAGCAACAAGGGGCGCCACACACAAGCCGGCACACGATCAGCTTAAAGATCCTCAGAAAAAGGATGATCCAGCCAGGTCTATCTATGGGCCAAAAAAGAAGACTCCAGGAAGCAATATAACCCGCCGAGCATTTGAAGACAATGGCACACCCAAATACAGGGGCGCCGCACACCCACTATGTTTCACCGACGAGGTACTGGATCATGGGTTTCCAGCGGGATTCAAACCCATAAACATAGAGGCATATGACGGAACAACAGACCCCGGAGTCTGGATTGAAGATTATATCCTACACATACATATGGCCAGAGGAGACGATCTCCATGCCATAAAATACCTACCCCTCAAGCTCAAAGGGCCAGCTCGGCATTGGCTTAAAAGCCTCCCAGAAAATACCATTGGAAGTTGGGAAGAGCTTGAAGATGCGTTTCGAGCAAACTTTCAAGGGACTTATGTCCGCCCTCCGGATGCAGACGATTTAAGTCACATAACTCAACAGCCCGTTGAGTCAGCATGCTAATTCTGGAACAGGTTCCTCACTAAAAAGAACCAAATAGTCGATTGTCCGGACGCTGAAGCCTTAGTAGCCTTTAAACACAACGTCCGAGACGAATGGCTCGCCAGACACCTCGGCCAGGAAAAACCAAGAACAATGGCCACACTAACAAGCCTAATGACCCACTTTTGCGCGGGGGAAGACAGCTGGCTGGCTAGATGCAGCACCAGCGACCCGAGTACATCCGAATTCAGGGATGGAAATGGAAAATCACGCAGAAAAGATCAGCGCCGGAATAAGGAAAATGGCCCAAACAGTACGGCGGTCAACGCCGGATTCAAAAGCCCTCGGCCGAATAACAAAACATTGCCCCTCAAGGACAACAGTGACGAGCTATCCAACCTAAACAAGATTCTGGACAGGCTATGTCAAATACATGGTACCTCCGGAAAGGCTGCAAACCATACCCACAGAGATTGTTGGGTCTTCAAGCAGTCCGGTCGACTTAACGCCGAACACAAGGGGCTCGATACACCAAGCGAAAGTGATGAACCCCAAATGCAGCACTCCGGAAAACAGAAGACTTTCCCACTAGAAGTGAAAACAGTGAACTCACTTCATGTGATAACACGAAAGCACAGCGCGGCACCTGCCATACCAGGACACCGTCCGCAGAATGGGATAGACCCTACCACAATTCGCCATAATAGCACTTCCTTCAAAGGAGTGACGCCAGGCCTTCAAGCCAATCATATGAGCTCTGTACCACTAGAGGTTGTGTTCGGTTCATCCGACAACCTTCGTCGCGAAAAGCTCACTCTTCATATCGCCCCATTTTACAGTGGCCTTCGAGCACTATTAGGACGCAAAGCTTTCGCCCGCTTTAACGCAATACCACATTACAAGTCTCTTATACTTACAATGCCCGATCCACATGGTATAACCTCATTAAAGAGTAACTTCGAGTGTTCCTCGACCACGGAGAGCGTGGGGCTGCCTTGACAGCCACTCGGACCATGAAGGTCAAGGCCCCTGAAAACAGGTCATTCAGACCCCGGACACGGTTAGGAGAGTCTGGCATAAATAAACAAGGGGCTTCCCAGCGGCATACCCCCTTTATAAGTGGCCGCGTGTATAAATGATGAGAGCCAATAACGCTCAACTTTCTTCATCTCCCAAATTATACTTTATTTTAATACAACCTTCGCACGATATTTCTTAGAAACTAAGTCCTTCTCTTTTACAGATGAAGCATGTGCTACACCCGTCCAGGATACGGCACAACGGAGACACAGGCGCAGACGTGCAGCAGGGACCAGTTGCAAGGATTCTTTTCAGATTAAGACCCTGCGTAAACCTTTCTTATTATCTCTTGTTGATACACATCCCCCGGTTTCCTACCATAGCCGAGGAGGAGGTTGGCGTTTTGGCATCGGCAGCGTCAGAAGTTCCCGCCTGTACCTGGACACTAGGGGCTTAGGGCATTGTTCTGCCCGGTATCATAAAGACCGAACACCTCAGGGAGTGTTCGGCGTCTCGAGTTAGGCCTTATATGCATCAGCTCCGAATCATGTCTTTGGTGAAATGTTGGGTTTGCCCGGCTCCTGTGTTTTCCTGCCTTACGTTCCGTATCATCGGCTAACGCGGCACCAGGAGAACTACTGCTATTGTGCCCCGGTTCGGCCGGGCGAGCACCTCAGTAGAGAAAGCCGGAAACTGACTGTCATGATATAGCGAGAGACTGGTCAACCACTCGATCGACCATTGGAATGTTTAGAATTCCTCCGCTTTGACGAAGGACCGCTTCCCGATCAGGCACACACGCGCCCCGAGTTCGGAGAAGAGCGGTGCCGCCAGGGGCTATATAGTAGCCCCACATTCGAGCTCCTATGGCTAAGTGAAAGTGATAAAGCATTATAGTCCGGTTGCCTAGTTTGCTACGCTACCACCTCCTTAAAAGGACCAAGATGTTGGATTAAGTGTGAAAAAGTGCTTTTTTTTCAAACACCCCCGCACCATGTGCGTGGGGGCCGAAGCCAAAGATTGCCATCTTTCAGATTATACATACACATACGGCCGCACAGGAGATAGTTCAAAACTTGAACACACAAGTATAAAAAGCTATTGCATTATAAATATGATCTTAGAAATCATACATGTCATTCAAACATAACATCTTTCGAGCACTGCGACTCTATTAAATGAGCGCCCTGCAGGACTTCCTCAAAATAGTGCTCGGTGGGGAATCGGCTTTTGTCCGAACCCCGGGATGCAACAGCGGTGACATCCATCTCCGCCCAGTATGTCTTACCACGGGCAAGAGCCATCCGTGCACCTTCTATACACGCCGACCGCTTCATCGCCCCAATACGCGTCACCGCCCCAAGGAATTGCTGCAACAAGCCAAAATAACTCTTCGGCTTGGGCCTTCCCGGCCACAGATGCGCGACGACATCCGTCATGGCAAGTCCGGACAATCTATTTAGCTCAGCCCACTCAACCAGCCGATCACTCAACGGAAGTGGACGCTCCGGACTATGGAATTGAGACCAGAAAAGCTCTTCCATTTCGTGATCCTTCTGGCTTCGGAAGTGCACGACTGCGTCCGCCGCACTCCCTGCCAAGTCCAGATAAGGATCCTCCGCACCATACAATCGGCCCAGCTGAGCATACTTCGGATCAGTGAACTTCCTACGCAGCATAAAGGGCTTTCCAGCCACAATGTCTCGGACCTGACGCAGTTCCTCCTTCATAGCCCGCATCGCACTACGGGCATCCTTGGCTTCGGTGTCGGCCTTCTTCAGGTCCTCTTGCTCCGCTCGGCGTTCTCTTTCAAGAACCTCCTAGCGGTCGGTAGCAACTTTTAATTTTGCGGCCATTCCGGCCATCTCCTCCCTGCTTCGGCAGTGAGCAGCCTTCTCGGCTTCTAGCTCTTCCGCTGCCTTCGAGGCAGCCGCCTCGCTTTTTCTAGCCTGCTCCTTGGCCCGAGAAAGTTCTGCTCGAAGGTCTTCCATAGCAGCAGCACCATCTGCATCAAGCATACAAATTGTAAGGAATGGGCGTCAGCTCCCTTACTAGGCGACCACGGAGCAACCACATACCTTGTGACTCCTCAAGTCGTTTATTGACCAGCGAGATGTCCGCATCCGCAACGTCGAGTTGCCTCCTCAGCTCAGCAAATCCATCAGTCCGGCTGGCCACCGGATGTTCCGCCACCTGCATAGGAAAGGCAACATTCTATAACTGAGATTATGATCCTTGGCACGCTATCGCTTTCGACAGCATACCAAGTCTCAGGGGCTACTATCTATACAGGGCGCACTTCATGTGCAAAACTGTCAAAAGGTATGTCATTTTTTGCATACCTCAAAGCCCGTCAGCAAGCTTCCGACGGCCTCATACAACCCGCTCTCGGCGGACGAGATCCTTTCAATAACCGTACTCATTAATGTGCGGTGATCTTCGAGATGGACGCCCTCTTAAGCAAATCCTGTAGCTCCACCGGCCGTACTCCGATGGGTGCCAAACTCTCTGGCCCCGCCGGACTCAGGGAGACCCTCCGCGACGACACCTCAGGGTCATCCGCCCCGCACGATGGGGCGGCAGATGGAGGCATTTCACTCTCCATCATCTCCGGACGAAGGTCTCCCGAAGATGAGCTGTGCTGGGACGGGCTGAGATCCGAACTACAAGATGAAAACTTCGGTTACCCTTAGAAATTAAGCAGGGGTGTCCACTATAACAAAATCTCCCCTTCTTTACTTACGGCTCGCTGGAGGGCTGATTCCCCCGAGGAGACAGTGCGGCCGGGGCTCTTCCCGGCACAGGACCTTCCGGTACAGATTTCTTTCCCTGCTTTGAGGCCTTGGCCTCCGGGTCTTCGAAAGCTGTCCTCTTCTCCTCCTGGAAGGAGGGACTCTTGATTCCTTCCTTACTGAAAGCCTCCTTGGCAGAGGTAGTAGTTCCCCTGTGCCCCCCTTCGCCCTCCTCCGAAGATGCAACCTCCAACATTTTGATTAACACGGGATCCTGCGTGGTCTCAGGGAGGGGAGGCGGACACCGTATCAGTTTTGCTTGCGCTATCCACTCCTGTCCAAGGGATAGCTGGTCAAAAGGCAAACCCACGATAAAAAGATGGACAATGTGTCCCGACACAGGGCTACTTACTTGAGTATCCGGGCGATTGCAGCTTAGGCCAGCGTCCTCGGTCAAGTTCGGACGTGTCTCTTGCGATCTGAAGAACAGTTTGTACATCTCCGCGGGTGTCAAACCCATAAAGTGTTGAAGAGCTTGTGGCCCCTCCGGGTTAAATTCCCACAGGCGGAGGGGGCGACGTTTGCAGTAGGCGCCGGATTAGCATAACCTGTACCACTGCGACTAGATTGATCTCCCTTTCTTGGAGGCCTCGAATCCGGTCCTGCAACAGGGGTACGTCTTTGGACGGCCCCCAGTCACGCCCCTTGTTGACCCATGATGTCAACTGTTGTGGAGGGCCCGAGCGGAAGACGGGCGGCGGCCTCTACCTGTTGCCCCTGGGAGCGGTGATATAGAACCACTCCTGTTGCCACAAGCCGAGCTCCTCCTGAAAGGAGCCCTCGGGCCATAGAGCATCGGCCCTCTTGCTTATGACCGCCCCTCCGCACTCTGCATGACGCCCCTCAATCATCTTCGGCTCCACATTGAAGGTTTTGAGCCACAAGCCGAAGTGAGGGGTAGTGCGGAGGAAGGCCTCGCAAACGACAATAAACAATGAGATGTGGAGGATGGACTCCGGAGCCAAGTCATGGAATTCCAGCCCATAGTAAAACATGAGCCCCCTCACGAAGGGGTCCATCGGGAAGCCTAAACCCCGACGGAGGTGAGATACAAACACAACGCTCTCGCCGGGCTCGGGAGAAGGAATAACTTGCCCTCGGGTAGGCAACCTATGTGAAATCTCGTAGGTCAAGTACCTGGCATCTCTCATCTTTAACACGTCTTCTTTCGTGACGGAGGAGGGCATCCACCGGCCCCGTAGGTCAGAGCCGGACATTGTCGAAGGTCGAAGGTACCCGAATCTGGAGCCCTGGGTGTTGGAACTCGAGGGCGGGGGGCGGATTCGATTGAGGATTGAAGAAAAAGAACTGGCCTCGGTCTCATTATAAAGAGGAAGAATACTGAGAGCCGTCCCCGTGACCGTTTGGAACCCGCCTTTGATGGAGGGGGCGTGGCAACGGGCGCGGTTGGGTTACCCACGTCCGTATTGATGGGAATCCCGGAATAAGGGGAACACGATCTCTGCTTCGACAAGACGTGCCAAGGAAACCGCTTCGCTAAACGCACTGAGGTGGTACAATAAAAACGATTTAAGTAAAGGCTTGGTAGTGGTGTGATGTCACGCCATCAAATACGTCAGTAGGTTGAACTTGTGTAAATGTTATTCTCTCTACGGTGGTATGTGGAAATTATTTTTGCAGAGCCGGACACTATCCTGGTGTTCACAATCTTCTATAAATTATTCGGAGGAGGAACCCGCCTTGCAATGCCGAAGACAATATGTGCGCTGGACTCGTCGTCATTGAAGCCTGGTTCAGGGGCTAATAAGGGAGTCCTGGACTAGGGGGTGTCCGGATAGCCGGACTATCATCATCGGCCGGACTCCAAGACTATGAAGATACAAGATTCAAGACTTCATCCCGTGTCCGGATGGGACTTTCCTTGGCGTGGAAGGCAAGCTTGGCGATAAGGATATGTAGATCTCCTACCATTGTAACCGACTCTGTGTAACCCTAGCCCTCTCCGGTGTCTATATAAACCGGATGGCTTTAGTCCATAGGACGAACAACAATCATACTATAGGCTAGCTTCTAGGGTTTAGCCTCCTTGATCTCGTGGTAGATCTACTCTTGTAACACACATCATCAATATTAATCAAGCAGGATGTAGGGTTTTACCTCCATCAAGAGGGCCCGAACCTGGGTAAAACATCGTGTCCCTCGTCTCCTGTTACCATCCGCCTAGAAGCTAAGTTCGGGACCTCCTACCCGAGATCTGCCGGTTTTGACACCGACAGCTGTCGTGGATTGGCTTCGTCTTCTATGGCCTTACGGGCATGGATGCGTGGTAGATCTCGGCTCTTGTCGGCAGAAGGAGGAGCTCCTGCTCCAGTTTTAGAGGGCTTTTTGTATGTGTTTACAGTTTGTGTCTTGCTCAGAAAAACGAGACAGAGGCGGCTCCCTGAAATTGGAATAAGGTTCTCCTCGCATATCCCCCATTCTGGCAGCGTGTCTAGCGCCATCAGAAGGCTTGTGAAGATGTGTCTCTGGCGGATCTCGCAGGATTCGGTCGAGATTTGTCATCGATGGATCCAGTTGGATCTGGCCTTCGTTCATCTGTGTCCATGTGTCTTCAGGTGGATCCTGCCGTTCTACACCTTTCTTCAACGCCGACAGTTCATATTTTGGTGCACTGGTCCTATTGGGCCTTAGCACAACGACTTCCGGGCTGTCTGTTACTACAACAAGTTTGTCTGGCTCCAATGAGGGAGCGGTGATGATGGCGACATGCTTTCGGCTCCCTGAAGTTGGAATAAGGTTCTGTCCGCATAGCCCCCGTTCTGGCAACGCGTCTGGCGCCATTAGAGGGCTTGTGAAGATGTGTCTCTGGCAGATCTTGCAGGATTTGGTCGGGATTTGTGTTCAGTGGATCCACTTGGATTTGGCCTTCGTTCATCTGTGTTCATGTGTCTTTAGGTGGATTCTGTCGTTCTACACTTTTCTTCATCGGCGTCAGTTGATGTTCTGGTGCGCTGGTGCTATTGGGCCTTAGCACAATGACTTCGTGGTTGTCTACTACTACAACAAGTTTGTCCAGCTCCAGTGAGGGAGCGATGATGATGGCGGCAAGCCTTCGGTTCGCTCCACTGCTTGTAGTTGTCGCTAGGTAGTCTACGGGTCTGGATGCAATTTTTACTGTTGTGTTCTTTGTACTATGTAGCTTGAAAGATGGTGAATAGATTGAAAATTTATTCCGTAAAAAAAGATAAAGATGCATGTGTATCTTTCTTTTTTTTTACCTGAGATGCATGTGTATCTTTATGTAAACGTTGGTTTGCCGGTCGTTTCGGAGCGGTCAAATGACCTCGCTGCTAATGTATAAACCTTTCACGTGTGTGTGACTTGGCAATGACTATCGCAACCTTTAGGCTAGCCATAATGGGTAACATAAATAGAATCATGCACTTGGGACTCACAAACAAGCTTATGTAGCTGACAATTAAAGAAAAGAGAGATGGTTATAGTAACATAGGTAGATACCGTAACATAACAAATGTGATGCTACTATGTGTCATGCATGGCAATAAATGAGACCACCTATGATACTAATTTATGATACTATGCACTATAGAGATAGTAACATAGACTAGTAACATATGCAACGTTACTAGTCTAAGTTACTCCCCACTATGACCAGCCTTAGATTCGTTCCGTTCAAAATAGCATAGCGTAGGAATACAATGCAACATTGACGAAGACTCCTCGTGAAAGTAAATGAGAAACTAAAAGCCAGTAAGTTGTGCAGACGGAAAGCATCTAGATCGAGGTGCGCGGAGACGGATCGGTCTAACTTCCCACACCTCTCTATATATGCAGAGTTTGCAGATGCAACAACATCTTCCATCTTCCGGTCTCGCCAATCTTGAATTCTTGATACCTCAGCTCAACCCCCCCACCCTAGAATGGCAGAGCTCCGGAAATTCACGTCGGCCATTGTAGCTGAAGAAGAAAGAGGAACGCATGTGATCAAGATAGATGGGTACTCAAGAACCAAGGAGCTGCTTGAGGCTGGCAAGTGTACAACATCTATCGCTTTCAAGGTCGGGGATCATAACTGGGCTGTGACGTTTTACCCAAACGGTTACAGCTCACCCGGTTTCATATCTGTTTATCTGGTTCTTGAGTCGGCTGATGCCAAGGATGTGAAGCGAAATTCACATTTAGTTTACTTGACAAGGGTGGAGAACCAGTGCCTCCATACATCCAAACTATCGCAGAACATATCTTCCCAAGCAAAGGTAACTATTGGGGTTTCCCAAAGTTTATCAAGCAGGAGGATTTGGAGAGATCAGTGCATCTAAGAGGCGACAGTTTCAGAATCAGGTGTGACGTCACCGTCATGAAGAAGATCCGCAGCGAAGAGGCACATGCAAATCAATTTGTTGTCGTTCCTCCGAGCAACTTGCATCTACAGTTCGGTAGCCTCCTTGAAAGTAAGGATGGAGCAGATGTGGCCTTTCAAGTTGGTGGCGAGATACTCTTGGCTCATAGGTCCGTGCTCGCTGCTCGTTCACCGGTCTTCAAGGCGGAGCTCTTTGGCGCCATGAGGGAGAGAGCCGGTGATCCGATTGAAATTCATGATATAGAAGCTGATGTGTTCAAGTCTCTGCTCCATTTCATCTACACGGACTCACTCCCTGAGAGCACTAATGTAGGTACAACACAAGTTGATGTTGTGACAGCCAACCATCTACTTGTAGCGGCGGACAGGTACGACATTGAGAGGCTGAAGCTGATATGCCAAGACAAGTTATGCAATCACATTGGCACCAAAATGGTTGCCACTAGTTTGGCTTTGGCCGAGCAGCATAACTGCCATGGACTCAAGGAGGCTTGCTTTGAGTTCCTTGCATCTCCTTCCAATCTGGAGGCAATGATCGCAAGTGATGGTTACCAACATCTCAAAAGCAGTTGCCCGTCTGCTCTGAAAGAGCTCATGTTGAGCTGATACCAGCCATGGATATTATCAGGTTAATTTGATTAGTACTTGTGTGTGTGGGTACTGATGATCATATCATCTATCAAGTAAACTGTCATGCCCCTAGATCAGGAGCTGACAAATCGATACCGAACATCACCAAATCCATGGATACAAGTGTTCCTGGTGTATGAATTAAATCACCAAACCAAAGTTCACAAAGGGACTACAATCCAGAGAAGAGAATCAAGGATGGGAAGAGCATAGAATCAAGGTAGGCAGCAAGAGAGGATCAGGGAGAAGGGATACACTCGTCTGGTACGAGGGAAGGGAGGAGCTGGAGGAGGAAGAAGGGCCAAGCCAAATCTATTATGTTCGATGCCTCACTTCTGGTGTCGCTGATTCTTTTATCCTCTCCAGCGCCAACACAAGCCCAAGACCACCTGGGCCACGGCCCATGACAGCCAAGCCTTGTGCGGTTCTATGCACGTGTATGACATTACCGCCCCCAAGAAACATTGCTTGTCCCCAAGCAATGGCGTGATCAGACTGCAACACCTTGTAGATCCCACCTCAGCCTTGAGATCATCTGGCCTCGACACAAACAGGTTTGCCGACTCCGAGTTGGCAATAATACCTGGGTCCCACGGCCGCTCCAGATGAACACATCCTTTGGACGGAACAAGTCTTGAACTCAATGTATTCTTGTATACATCACCGGGATCCCAAATGAGCTGCTGATACGTGGCTGCATGTTCAGTTCCTTGTTTCAATGACATACTTGCTCCCACGCCAATGAAAAACATCATAAGATCACAAACTCTTCCATCGTCTAATTCTTGTGTGAGCTGCAGTAGCTGTAAGAAAATAATTGGCATGTTCCCTTCTACATGAATGTACTTGTCCATCTCCCTATATTTCTCTAAGGTCACAAACACCAGATCATGTGGAGGAAGAACTAGAAGAGCCAACTTTGCTGAAGTTGCATGACCCAAGATCACCAAAGGGGAAGTAGAAAAAATGTGTCCTGTATAGTACCTACTCACACCATCTTCCTCTGAAGGACCATAGTGATTGTATGATGCAACCATAACATGTATTCTCCTCTGGAGATGCACTAGTGAACCATTTTGATCAATTCCATACTGGCCAAAATCTTGACAATGAAGTATCTCACCCAACAAGTGATCGGTTGATGTATTATCATGAAAATCTGGACCAAAAATTGATTGCAGTTTCCCCAAAATAATTGCAGTCCTAAGAACAATCTTCCTAATTCTTGGGTCCCATTGCACAAAAATATCAATTGCTAGAACCAAATTTTTATTCTTCATTGCTAGAACCTCAAGCTGCACAAAATAGCACTTCCCTGCAACCTCTGTAGCTTTCCTACTTGTGTGCACCATTGTGCAGTACCAATGTACGGGAAGCAAGGGCACAACAAGAAATATATCGATGGGAACAAACTGTATGTATGCTCTTGCAAATTCATACGCAACACTCAGCCATGCTTGATCTCTAATGATCTGACCATCTAAATCCCATTTCGGCCATACGACCAATTCAGAAATGCTATGTCCCATGAACAAATCATTCCCATATAGAAGCAGATCAGTACTAGCAATTTTGCAACAGCTTCCAAGCAAGTTCAGGTAATCACGATAAGACAAGTGTCCGAAACTCCCATCCAATTGAGTGAACAATGCCTCGACAGATATAAAGCTGCAAGATGGACTGAATAGCATCGAAATTGTTCCAAACCGATAACCATGCTGAAGAGACCTGATGGTCCAAGTGTCGTTGGCCTTATGCTTCATGGTACAAAAATATATTCCCAGCACACATATCTTCAAGAACTGTATAGTGCCATTGTGAGTTGAACCATTCCTCACATGCAGAGCCATGTGAAAGCATTTGCAACACTGAATATTCAGTAAGCACCGGCATACATATTCCAGGCATATTTGCAGCATGTCGTGCAGACCGTGCATCAGATTTCCTCGGCATAGTGGCATACCCAGTAGATGGTGTCCAGGTGAGCATAGGTTTCCTAGATGGTGCCTCATTTATCAAACCCGCACCAGGAAAGCAATTCATTAGA
>NC_041389.1:43577249-43624484 GCF_002162155.2 Triticum dicoccoides
CCTCCCCTTCCAGCCACCCCCCTCCCTCCCGCCGCCGCCAAAAGCTTCTGCCGGGCGAAGCCCGCGCGGATCTGGCGGCGGCGGGCCGTCGTTCCTCGTGCAGACCGCTCGCGGGCCGGGGGAGCTCCGTGGGGCGGCGGGCGGCGCGACGTGACTCCGGCGTGCGTCGCTTCTGCTGGTGGTGGTCGGAGACAGTGGGGCGGATGCGTTCGCGGCTCCCTTCCGCTGGCCTTCCCCGAAGCAGCGTCTCCCTACTGTTGGCGACCGGTGGGCGTCGGGGATGGCTGCTGGTTTCGGCTCAGCTGTGTTCAGCGGAGGTCGCTGTGAGGCGCGGGGTGGCGGTGCTCGCCCTTGCCCGAGGCGCCGCCGTCCACTCTGGCTTCTGCCTTCTGGCGGTGCGGGCGTGGGCGGCGCGCCTGTCGGATTCGGCTTGGCCCGATCCGGTGGGGAGCGGCGGGGGGCAGGTTGGATCCTGCCGGATCTGGCCTGCGGCGACCCGGATTTGGTCATGTGTGGCGATGGGGCTGCAGTGGCCCTTCTCTGTGGTGGTGCAGGGAGCGGTGCTACGAGGTCAATTCGATGCTTATTGAAGGTGGTCTGCTCATTTGGGCGAAAGCCCCTGCTCCTGCCGGAGTCGGCGCCGGCGACGCCTGCGGGCGCCGCTAACCTTCTTGGAGGCGGCGCTGTCATGGTGACTACCCCTTCACATCCCAGGGGAAACCCATGTTCCAAGCCCATCTGGAATGGACGATGGCGGCGCACATTGTGTCGCATCCCTTCTTGAAGGCATCGTCTGGGTTAGGCTCGGTTGGTCTCTGTGGTGGCTGCTCGCTGCGGGGTTGACGGTTGTGGTGGCGCGGCCGGCTTAGCGCTGATGGTGGTTTGTGCTTTGTTGGCGAGGAGGTGGTGCTTTGTATGCGAGATCATGGCTCAGCCTTGCTCTGGATTGGTTCTGATTTTTATCCGAAGCCGGGTTAGCGGGGTCGTTATCCTACTCAATGGATCACCTCGTTCCCATATGGCACCTCTACCTCTGCTGGGTGTTGTTGGGTGGCGACCAGACGGCCAACGTTCAAGGCTCTCCTTGCTTGGTCAGATGAAGATGTAAGTTGAAGTCCTCCTCCTGGCGGGTTGTGCTGATGAGATTTGTGATGGCGGTCGGTGGTGTTGGTGCGTCCAGCTCCGGATTGTCGGAAGGCCTTCTTCTCCCTGTGTGCCCTTTTCTCGGCGGGTCTTCCGGTGGTTCTGTTGGATGTGTGTGTGTGTGTGTGTTTTCGGTTGCATCTCTTCTCTTGTTTTCCCCGTGTACTCTGGTTCATTTGAACCTATCTTGTATGGAGCCGCGAGGCTTCTAGGCAAATTCGATTGAATATATTCAGGTGGAGGGCTTTGCCCTCCCCCGGTGACCTTCAAAAAAAAAAGGAATTCATCACCACAATACCAGTGGAAGATCCCATTAATGTACCTTGAGGTGCTGGCCATGGGAAAGCTCAACAATCGCCTCCTCGGTCACACATGAAGGACGGGCATGGCAATGGTCGTGGCACACAGCTACCACCTATGCACATAACCAGAGAAGGGAACGGCCAAGTTGTGGGCCCATGCGCTTGCACGTGATGAGTGATACTCGGAGCAGTGCGGGACATGAAGGTGCACGTCAGCTTGTCACAGTTGTTCTGGAGACATAACACCGAGCAGCTTGCAGGCACTATGCTGATGCAACCGGTGGAAGAAGGGAGGACGTCCTCGACCCCATGAGCCCTCCTGACGTCATTGGCAGTCGATGATGCGGTGTCATGGGCTGCCGCCTCACATATTGCGATGGATGTGATTGTTGCGGAGGCCAGAGCAGAAGTTAAAGCCGATGGAGTTGGCAGAGAGACGAGTTGTTCCAGCTCCACATGATCCGCCAGCTCCACACAATCCCAATCGACCACGACAGGTTCAGAGTTGGGCAGCCTGTGGACGCTGATCGATGATGGGGCGTGCTGGATGTCCAAAAGCCAGGAACCATCATAGATGCACCGTCCATGCAGTGCACCCTTAGCTTGGCTCGCCTCCAGCCATGATTGGAACTCCACAAACACCTCCATGTGTGTCGATTTATGTGACACACACAGATCGTGCACCCCATAGGCACCGAATAGCTCATCTAGTACCTCCTCTGTTACATGGTAAAACAAGTGGGTGATGGTGATATGCAAAACACAGCTACTGGTCACCTCTGGTTGTATTGACATTTTGTCAAACAGGTGGTGAGCGGTGGAAAGGAACACCAAAATTTGAGGCAAATTTTCTGGAATTTTTTGACAAACTGGTGGGGGATCGAACAGCTCTGAATACCAACTGTCACGCCCCTAGATCAGGAGCTGACAAATCGATACCGAACATCACCAAATCCATGGATACAAGTGTTCCTGGTGTATGAATTAAATCACCAAACCAAAGTTCACAAAGGGACTACAATCCTGAGAAGAGAATCAAGGATGGGAAGAGCATAGAATCAAGGTAGGCAGCAAGGTAGGATCAGGGAGAGGGGATACACTCGTCTGGTATGAGGGAAGGGAGGAGCTGGAGGTGGAAGAAGGGCCAAGCCAAATCTATTCTGTTCGATGCCTCACTTCTGGTGTCGCTGATTCTTTTATCCTCTCCAGCGCCAACACAAGCCCAAGACCACCTGGGCCACGGCCCATGACAGCCAAGCCTTGTGCGGTTCTATGCACGTGTATGACATAAACTTGGTATCTATTTTGTGTGTGGGGGTCTGCCCTCAAGGAGCTGACTGCCAGACAGCAGCCAAGGCTATTATCAGGGCAATTTGATTAGTACTCTACTTGCATGTCTGGGTACTACTGGTCATATCTCAAGTAAACTTAGTGTATATTTTGCTAGTTTGCCATGTCAAACAAAAATGCTATCAATATATCCTATTTATGCAGGTAGAACTGGCACTTTTGGATTCTGCATTAATTCTGTGTTTTCTGTATGCACTTCGATTGATCTGTGTGGAGATGAGTTTTTTTTTTGCCTGTTGTATCTCTATTTTGATTGCAATTGTTTTAATAATTCTCTCCTAGTTAAAACCTGCATGGTTGTACAAACTAGCTGAAGTTTAGGCATGATGTATCCCTATTTATCATGTTTCCGAAGTGAAAATATCACCTCTCTATTATCCGAGTTTGGCATAGGAGTTTTGCTTGATTGAAGTGATCTAAACCTTTCTTAGCTTATGTTGCTCGTCCTTTGTTTAGTGATCCCAAGCGCAGAGTTTTTAGCCATGAACTGAGATAAACCATGTCTTTATGTAGGGTCGTAAATCCTGTTAGCTAAGGGCCTATTTGTGTCAAAAGTTTTTTAGAGGATTCTTATCCTTGGAAGATTTTTTTCTATATGGATTGTTTGATTCGTGTAAATGCAAATCATTTTTATTCATATGATTCATTTGTATTAGGTTTCGTAGAAAAAATATCATCCACTCCAACCTCTTTGGACAAATGTTAGGCTTTCCTTCTGCATAATCATACAACCATTCAATCATGAGGTAAGGAAGATGGCACGAGATCCCAGTCCAGTGTTTTTACTACTCTATTACTGTATCAAACTGTGATTTGGGAATCTTAACATATGTAATTCAAGATAGTACTATGGTTTGGCAGATATTGTTAACTTGACTTGAGACCATCCCGCACACAGGTGTAACTCTTATGGTCTTTAATGAAATATCTCGTACCAAAAAGGTAAAGGAGTGTAATATCTGGATGTTCGATCACCAGGGAGGGAGGCTCCAACGACCGATTCGTTTGCTGGCTGTTTTTTTTTCTAAAAACTGTTTTTTTAGGCTGGTCGATCGACGAGCTCGTGATCGAGCGAACGAGCCCACATAGGCCCCTTTAGCTTCCCCCTTCGGCTTCCAGGCCTCCAGGACAAATTACAATTTTCTTTTGTACAAAAAAATGTATGAAAATATTTTATCCCTAAAAAATGAAAGAAAAGATTAGAAAAACACTTCATTATGAACGAAAAATGGAGAGATTTTTTGAAAAAAAATGCCATGATCTGGATTTTTCTTTTGAAAATTGCCATGCTGTAAAAAATAGAGAACATTTGTTTCCATAGACCAAAAAATAAAAAAAAATTGCTAATGTTAAAAATGCCATCTCTTAATGAGAAAACAACGCATGAGGACCTGTACCTAGAATGCACCATTGTCCTTGCTCAGCCACACTGCCGCCCCGATCCAAGTCGCCGCCGTCGCCGCCTCTTATATCTGTGGGCAAGGGGTGAGATAGGTAGGAAAAACGTTTCGTGAGATGAAGGTGACCGAAGTGGGAAAGAGAGGTCGTCACACGATGATGGCTGCCCCCATCCGTGAGAATTTGGCTCTCATCAACCAGGTTTTGGGCGAATATTCTCATGTCTCTGGCTATCCCTATCCTTCGTGGATTCCTAACCAAACGAGTGGCATCCTCGGGGAAACTAGCTATCCCTATCCTACGTGAGGAGAAACGCTATCGACATGCGAGCTTTCAACCAAGCACTTTTCTTGCAAAACAGGCATGGAGGCTAATTGAGTCTCCTGATAATTTGTGTGCTCGATTGTTAAAAGCAAGATATTTCCCCGATGGCAATATTATTGATACAGTGGTTACCGGGAGATCTTCGGCCGTCTGGAAGGGTATAGCTCATGGATTGGAGTTGCTAAAGAAATGTATAATTTGGAGAATTGGCGATGGTGCTTTGGTAGGAACTTGGAGAGACCCCTGGATCCCTCGACGGTATGATTTTCGCCCTATTACTCCCAAAAGGAATTGTCAATACAATCTTGTCTCTGATTTTTTGGATAATAACGGAGCTTGGATGTTGAACCGGCTTGAGGAGCATTTTTGGCCATGGATGTTGCTGAAATTCTTATAATTCGTACTTCTCCAAGAAGAAGGCAAGATTTCATTGGCTGGTATCCCGAGCTGCATGTTATCTTTACTGTCAAATCCGCCTATAAGCTTGCCGTGGAAGCTCATGAACTGGCTCATGTTGGGTTTCGTAGTAATTTCAAAATTTTCCTACGCGCACACAGGATCATGTGATGCATAGCAACGAGGGGAGAGTGTTATCTACGTACCCAATGCAGACCGACTGCGGAAGCGATGACACGACGTAGAGGAAGTAGTCGTACGTCTTCACGATCCAACCGATCAAGCACCGAAACTACGGCACCTCCGAGTTCGAGCACACGTTCAGCCCGATGACGATCCCCGGACTCCGATCCAGCAAAGTGTCGGGGAAGAGTTCCGTCAGCACGACGGCGTGGTGACGATCTTGATGAACTACAGCAGCAGGGCTTCGTCTAAACTCCGCTACAGTATTATCGAGGTATATGGTGGCAGGGGGCACCGCACACGGCTAAGGAATAGATCACGTGGATCAACTTGTGTCAACTTGTGTGTTTAGAGGTGCCCCTGCCTCCGTATATAAAGGAGGAGAGGAGGGGAGGCTGGCCGGCCAAGGGGGGGAGGCGCAGGAGAGTCCTACTCCCACTGGGAGTAGGATTCCCCCTCCAATCCTAGTCCAACTAGGATTCCTCGGAGGGGAAAAGAGGAGGAGGGGGCCGGCCACCTCTCCTAGTCCTAATAGGACTAGGGGAAGGGGGGGCGCGCAGCCCATATAGGGCAGCCCCTTCTCTTTTCCACCAAGGCCCACTATGGCCCAAATAGCTCCCGGGGGGTTCCGGTAACCCTCCCGGTATTCCGGTAAAATCCCGATTTCACCCGGAACACTTCCGATATCCAAATATAGGCTTCCAATATATCAATCTTTACGTCTCGACCATTTCGAGACTCCTCGTCATGTCCGTGATCACATCCGGGACTCCGAACAACCTTCGGTACATCAAAATGCATAAACTCATAATATAACTGTCATCGTAACCTTAAGCGTGCGGACCCTACGGGTTCGAGAACAATGTAGACATGACCGAGACACGTCTCTGGTCAATAACCAATAGCGGGACCTGGATGCCCATATTGGCTCCTACATATTCTACGAAGATCTTTATCGGTCACACCGCATAACAACATACGTTGTTCCCTTTGTCATCGGTATGTTACTTGCCCGAGATTCGATCGTCGGTATCCAATACCTAGTTCAATCTCGTTACCGGCAAGTCTATTTACTCGTTCCGTAATACATCATCTCACAACTAACATATTAGTTGTAATGCTTGCAAGGCTTATGTGATGTGTATTACCGAGAGGGCCCAGAGATACCTCTCCGACAATCGGAGTGACAAATCCTAATCTCGAAATACGCCAACCCAACATCGACCATTGGAGACACCTGTAGTACTCCTTTATAATCACCCAGTTACGTTGTGATGTTTGGTAGTACCCAAAGTGTTCCTCCGGTAAACGGGAGTTGCATAATCTCATAGTCATAAGAACATGTATAAGTCATGAAGAAAGCAATAGCAACATACTAAACGATCGGGTGCTAAGCTAATGGAATGGGTCGTGTCAATCAGATCATTCTACTAATGATGTGACCTCGTTAATCAAATAACAACTCATTGTTCATGGTTAGGAAACATAACCATCTTTGATTAACGAGCTAGTCAAGTAGAGGCATACTAGTGACACTCTGTTTGTCTATGTATTCACACATGTATTATGTTTCCGGTAAATACAATTCTAGCATGAATAATAAACATTTATCATGATTATAAGGAAATAAATAATAACTTTATTATTGCCTCTAGGGCATATTTCCTTCAGTCTCCCACTTGCACTAGAGTCAATAATCTAGATTACACTGTAATGAATCTAACACCCATGGAGATTTGGTGCTGATCATGTTTTGCTCGTGGAAGAGGCTTAGTCAACAGGTCTGCAACATTCAGATCCGTATGTATCTTGCAAATCTCTATGTCTCCCACCTGGACTAGATCCCGGATGGAGTTGAAGCGTCTCTTGATGTGTTTGGTCC
Source organism: Triticum dicoccoides (assembly GCF_002162155.2). Taxonomy (NCBI): domain Eukaryota; kingdom Viridiplantae; phylum Streptophyta; class Magnoliopsida; order Poales; family Poaceae; genus Triticum; species Triticum dicoccoides. Next base: position 43,584,228 of record NC_041389.1, read on the forward strand.
TTTTGTGAAATCTGGATTCCTTTGCCAAGGCAATTGCACCAGTATTGTCACAAAAGATTTTCATTGGACCCGATGCACTAGGTATGACACCTAGATCGGATATGAACTCCTTCATCCAGACTCCTTCATTTGCTGCTTCCGAAGCAGCTATGTATTCCGCTTCACATGTAGATCCCGCTACGACGCTTTGTTTAGAACTGCACCAACTGACAGCTCCACCGTTTAATGTAAACACGTATCCGGTTTGCGATTTAGAATCGTCCGGATCAGTGTCAAAGCTTGCATCAACGTAACCTTTTACGATGAGCTCTTTGTCACTTCCATATACGAGAAACATATCCTTAGTCCTTTTCAGGTATTTTAGGATGTTCTTGACCGCTGTCCAGTGATCCATTCCTGGATTACTTTGGTACCTCCCTGCTAAACTTATAGCAAGGCACACATCAGGTCTGGTACACAGCATTGCATACATGATAGAGCCTATGGCTGATGCATAGGGAACATCTTTCATATTCTCTCTATCTTCTGCAGTGGTCGGGCATTGAGTCTTACTCAATTTCGCACCTTGTAACACAGGCAAGAACCCTTTCTTCGCTTGATCCATTTTGAACTTCTTCAAAATTTTGTCAAGGTATGTGCTTTGTGAAAGTCCAATTAAGCGTCTTGATCTATCTCTATAGATCTTAATGCCTAATATGTAAGCAGCTTCACCGAGGTCTTTCATTGAAAAACTTTTATTCAAGTATCCCTTTATGCTATCCAGAAATTCTATATCATTTCCAATCAGTAATATGTCATCCACATATAATATCAGAAATGCTACAGAGCTCCCACTCACTTTCTTGTAAATACAGGCTTCTCCGAAAGTCTGTATAAAACCAAATGCTTTGATCACACTATCAAAACGTTTATTCCAACTCCGAGAGGCTTGCACCAGTCCATAAATGGATCGCTGGAGCTTGCACACTTTGTTAGCTCCCTTTGGATCGACAAAACCTTTTGGTTGCATCATATACAACTCTTCTTCCAGAAATCCATTCAGGAATGCAGTTTTGACATCCATTTGCCAAATTTCATAATCATAAAATGCGGCAATTGCTAACATGATTCGGACGGACTTAAGCATCGCTACGGGTGAGAAGGTCTCATCGTAGTCAATTCCTTGAACTTGCCGAAAACCTTTTGCGACAAGTCGAGCTTTGTAGACAGTAACATTACCATCAGCGTCAGTCTTCTTCTTAAAAATCCATTTATTCTCAATTGCTTGCCGATCATCGGGCAAGTCAACCAAAGTCCATACTTTGTTCTCATACATGGATCCCATCTCAGATTTCATGGCTTCAAGCCACTTTACGGAATCTGGGCTCACCATCGCTTCTTCATAGTTCGTAGGTTCATCATGATCTAGTAGCATGACCTCCAGAACAGGATTACCGTACCACTCTGGTGCAGATCTTACTCTGGTTGATCTACGCGGTTCAGTAGTATCTTGATCTGAAGTTTCATGATCATTATCATTGGCTTCCTCACTAACTGGTGTAGGTGTCACTGAAACAGTTTTCTGTGATGAACTACTTTCCAGTAAGGGAGCAGGTACAGTTACCTCGTCAAGTTCTACTTTCCTCCCACTCACTTTTTTCGAGAGAAACTCCTTCTCTAGAAATGATCCATTCTTAGCAACGAATGTTTTGCCTTCGGATCTGTGATAGAAGGTGTACCCAACAGTTTCCTTTGGGTATCCTATGAAGACACATTTCTCCGATTTGGGTTCGAGCTTATCAGGTTGAAGCTTTTTTCACATAAGCATCGCAGCCCCAAACTTTTAAGAAACGACAACTTTGGTTTCTTGCCAAACCACAGTTCATAAGGTGTCGTCTCAACGGATTTTGATGGTGCCCTATTTAACGTGAATGCGGCCGTCTCTAAAGCATATCCCCAAAATGATAGCGGTAAATCAGTAAGAGACATCATAGATCGCACCATATCTAGTAAAGTACGATTACGACGTTCGGACAAACCATTACGCTGTGGTGTTCCGGGTGGCGTGAGTTGCGAAACTATTCCATAGTTTTTCAAATGTACACCAAACTCGTAACTCAAATATTCTCCTCCACGATCAGATCGTAGAAACTTTATTTTCTTGTTACGATGATTTTCAACTTCACTCTGAAATTCTTTGAACTTTTCAAATGTTTCAGACTTATGTTTCATTAAGTAAATATACCCATATCTGCTTAAATCATCTGTGAAGGTGAGAAAATAACGATATCCGCCACGAGCCTCAATATTCATCGGGCCACATACATCGGTATGTATGATTTCCAACAAATCTGTTGCTCTCTCCATAGTACCGGAGAACGGTGTTTTAGTCATCTTGCCCATGAGGCACGGTTCGCAAGTACCAAGTGATTCATAATCAAGTGGTTCCAAAAGTCCATCGGTATGGAGTTTCTTCATGCGCTTTATACCGATATGACCTAAACGACAGTGCCACAAATAAGTTGCACTTTCATTATCAACTCTGCATCTTTTGGCTTCAACATTATGAATATGTGTATTACTACTATCGAGATTCAATAAAAATAGACCACTCTTCAAGGGTGCATGACCATAAAAGATATTACTCATATAAATAGAACAACCATTATTCTCTGATTTAAATGAATAACCGTCTCGCATTAAACAAGATCCAGATATAATGTTCATGCTCAACGCTGGCACCAAATAACAATTACTTAGGTCTAATATTAATCCCGAAGGTAGATGTAGAGGTAGCGTGCCGACTGCGATCACATCGACTTTGGAACCGTTTCCCACGCGCATCGTCACCTCGTCCTTTGCCAGTGCCCGCTTATTCTATAGTCCCTGTTTCGAGTTGCAAATATTAGCAACAGAACCAGTATCAAATATCCAGGTGCTACTGCGAGCTCTAGTAAGGTACACATCAATAACATGTATATCACATATACCTTTGTTCACCTTGCCATCCTTCTTATCCGCCAAATACTTGGGGCAGTTCCGCTTCCAGTGACCAGTCTGCTTGCAGTAGAAGCACTCAGTTTCAGGCTTAGGTCCAGACTTCTCTTGAGCAGCAACTTGCTTGCCGTTCTTTTTGAAGTTCCCCTTTTTCTTCCCTTTGCCCTTTTTCTTGAAGCTAGTGGTCTTGTTAACCATCAACACTTGATGCTCCTTCTTGATTTCTACCTCTGCAGCTTTCAGCATTGCGAAGAGCTCGGGAATAGTCTTGTTCATCCCTTGCATATTATAGTTCATTACGAAGCTCTTGTAGCTTGGTGGCAGTGATTGGAGAATTCTGTCGATGACGCAATCATCCGGAAGATTAACTCCCAATTGAATCAAGTGATTATTATACCCAGACATTTTGAGTATATGCTCACTGACAGAACTGTTCTCCTCCATCTTGCAGCTATAGAACTTATTGGAGACTTCATATCTCTCAATCCGGGCATTTGCTTGAAATATTAACTTCAACTCCTGGAACATCTCATATGCTCCATGACATTCAAAACGTCATTGAAGTCCCGATTCTAAGCCGTAAAGCATGGCACACTGAACTATCGAGTAGTCATCAGCTTTGCTCTGCCAGACGTTCATAACATCTGGCGTTGCTCCAGCAGCAGGCCTGGCACCCAGCGGTGCTTCCAGGACGTAATTCTTCTGTGCAGCAATGAGGATAATCCTCAAGTTACGGACCCAGTCCGTGTAATTGCTACCATCATCTTTCAACTTTGCTTTCTCAAGGAACGCATTAAAATTCAACGGAACAACAGCACGAGCCATCTATCTACAATTAACATAAACAAGCAAGATACTATCAGGTACTAAGTTCATGATAAATTTAAGTTCAATTAATCATATTACTTAAGAACTCCCACTTAGATAGACATCCCTCTAATCCTCTAAGTGATTACGTGATCCAAATCAACTAAACCATAACCGATCATCACGTGAGATGGAGTAGTTTTCAATGGTGAACATCGTTATGTTGATCATATCTACTATATGATTCACGCTCGACCTTTCGGTCTCTGTGTTCCGAGGCCATATCTGCATATGCTAGGCTCGTCAAGTTTAACCTGAGTATTCTGCGTGTGCAAAAACTGGCTTGCACCCGTTGTAGATGGACGTAGAGCTTATCACACCCGATCATCACGTGGTGTCTGGGCACGACGAACTTTGGCAACGGTGCATACTCAGGGAGAACACTTCTTGATAATTTAGTGAGAGATCATCTTATAATGCTACCGTCAATCAAAGCAAGATAAGATGCATAAAAGATAAACATCACATGCAATCAATATAAGTGATATGATATGGCCATCATCATCTTGTGCCTGTGATCTCCATCTCCGAAGCACCGTCATGATCACCATCGTCACCGGCGCGACACCTTGATCTCCATCGTAGCATCGTTGTCGTCTCGCCAATCTTATGCTTTCACGACTATCACTACCGTTTAGTAATAAAGTTAAGCATTACATCGCTATTGCATTGCATACAATAAAGCGACAACCATATGGCTCCTGCCAGTTGCCGATAACTTGGTTACAAAACATGATCATCTCATACAATAAAATTCAGCATCATGCCTTGACCATATCACATCACAACATGCCCTGCAAAAACAAGTTAGACGTCCTCTACTTTGTTGTTGCATGTTTTACGTGGCTGCTACGGGCTTAAGTAAGAACCAATCTTACCTACGCATCAAAACCACAACGATACTTTGTCAAATAGACTCCGTTTTAACCTTCGCAAGGACCGGGCGTAGCCATACTTGGTTCAACTAAAGTTGGAGAGACAGTCGCCCGCAAGCCATCTCTGTGCAAAGCACGTCGAGGGAACCGGTCTCGCATAAGCGTACGCGTAAGGTTGGTCCGGGTCGTCTCGTCCAACAATACCACCGAACCAAAATATGACATGCTGGTAGGCAGTATGACTTGTATCGTCCACAACTCACTTGTGTTCTACTCGTGCATATAACATCAACATAAGTAACCTAGGCTCGGATGCCACTGATGGGTTTCGTAGTAATTTCAAAATTTTCCTACGCGCACACAGGATCATGTGATGTATAGCAACGAGGGGAGAGTGTTATCTACGTACCCAACGCAGACCGACTGCGGAAGCGATGACACGACGTAGAGGAAGTAGTCGTACGTCTTCACGATCCAACCGATCAAGCACCGAAACTACGGCACCTCCGAGTTCGAGCACACGTTCAGCCCGATGACGATCCCCGGACTCCGATCCAGCAAAGTGTCGGGGAAGAGTTCCGTCAGCACGACGGCGTGGTGACGATCTTGATGAACTACAGCAGCAGGGCTTCGTCTAAACTCCGCTACAGTATTATCGAGGTATATGGTGGCAGGGGGCACCGCACACGGCTAAGGAATAGATCACGTGGATCAACTTGTGTCAACTTGTGTGTTTAGAGATGCCCCTGCCTCCGTATATAAAGGAGGAGAGGAGGGGAGGCTGGCCGGCCAAGGGGGGGAGGCGCAGGAGAGTCCTACTCCCACTGGGAGTAGGATTCCCCCTCCAATCCTAGTCCAACTAGGATTCCTCGGAGGGGAAAAGAGGAGGAGGGGGCCGGCCACCTCTCCTAGTCCTAATAGGACTAGGGGAAGGGGGGGCGCGCAGCCCATCTAGGGCAGCCCCTTCTCTTTTCCACCAAGGCCCACTATGGCCCAAATAGCTCCCGGGGGGTTCCGGTAACCCTCCCGGTATTCCGGTAAAATCCCGATTTCACCCGGAACACTTCCGATATCCAAATATAGGCTTCCAATATATCAATCTTTACGTCTCGACCATTTCGAGACTCCTCGTCATGTCCGTGATCACATCCGGGACTCCGAACAACCTTCGGTACATCAAAATGCATAAACTCATAATATAACTGTCATCGTAACCTTAAGCGTGCGGACCCTACGGGTTCGAGAACAATGTAGACATGACCGAGACACGTCTCTGGTCAATAACCAATAGCGGGACCTGGATGCCCATATTGGCTCCTACATATTCTACGAAGATCTTTATCGGTCAGACCGCATAACAACATACGTTGTTCCCTTTGTCATCGGTACGTTACTTGCCCGAGATTCGATCGTCGGTATCCAATACCTAGTTCAATCTCGTTACCGGCAAGTCTCTTTACTCGTTCCGTAATACATCATCTCACAACTAACATATTAGTTGTAATGCTTGCAAGGCTTATGTGATGTGTATTACCGAGAGGGCCCAGAGATACCTCTCCGACAATCGGAGTGACAAATCCTAATCTCGAAATACGCCAACCCAACATCGACCATTGGAGACACCTGTAGTACTCCTTTATAATCACCCAGTTACGTTGTGACGTTTGGTAGTACCCAAAGTGTTCCTCCGGTAAACGGGAGTTGCATAATCTCATAGTCATAAGAACATGTATAAGTCATGAAGAAAGCAATAGCAACATACTAAACGATCGGGTGCTAAGCTAATGGAATGGGTCATGTCAATCAGATCATTCTACTAATGATGTGACCTCGTTAATCAAATAACAACTCATTGTTCATGGTTAGGAAACATAACCATCTTTGATTAACGAGCTAGTCAAGTAGAGGCATACTAGTGACACTCTGTTTGTCTATGTATTCACACATGTATTATGTTTCCGGTAAATACAATTCTAGCATGAATAATAAACATTTATCATGATTATAAGGAAATAAATAATAACTTTATTATTGCCTCTAGGGCATATTTCCTTCAGCTCATGCGGGAGGTACCTGTAGTTACTAGTGGCGTGCTAGCAGTACTAGGCCGGAAGGTGACCGACCGATCTGGAGTTTGATATGAAAGTCGCATGTACCACTTAAGATGCGCATCATGGCATGGAAAACATCAACTAGCGCCTTGGCTACAAATTTGGGCAAAGTACGCCGTCACATTCCAACTCGGAGTACCTGCCCAATGTGTGGAACAGAGAGTGAAAGCAGCTTTCATGCTCTTATTACATGCCCGCATGCAAGGGAAGTATGGGACGGCCTGCGCAAAATCTGGCCGCTCCCGCATGCACCAGGGCCGTCTCCAGAAATTTGGGGACCCGGGACGAAAATCAAAATAGTGCTCTAAATTTTCAAAATATTATTATATAATTGAAGAACTAATATAAGTAAAGCACACTTTCATTGTATAATATCAAATATGTGTTATTTGGTACAATATTTAGAAAATATATTATATACTAATGGTAAAATAGTAAAGATGGTACTAAAGAAATAAACTTATAAACTCACCTCACTTTCTACCAAAAAGCAGCACTCGTCTAGTATTTCTTGAAATGAAATCTTTCATCATATCTTTGTAGTAAATGTTCTCCGTGCCATTATTTTAACGTGCTATTGTCGTCAATCCATTGAGTCGTGTGGGATTCGATAGCGCCCTTTTGGGATCAAAGCATCTGATTCAAGATTATTGTTTCTTCGACGATACATGGTTGATGATCTATTTTATAACACAAACACTTTTTTTTGGCGGGGGAACACAAACACAAGTAAATATGAAATCAATTCAAGTTCTATGAATTATAGCCCTTGTAGCTAATGGAATAAACAAGACTTCATCTTGATGTAAGTTTTTGAAAAACTGTTTAACAAAAAAGTAGCCTGCACTAGCAACACAAAATTGGGCCTAGTATAAAAGGACTTACGTCGACAAATGCGGCAAGGTACGATGCGCCGTGCCACCCTATAACTAATGCCGTGGGGCGTGGCCAGCCGCCGCCGGCCGCATACGCACGTCTGAACCGACGTCTGCCGACCTCGCCCTGAGAGAGTCGAGACCTCTCTCTCCTCGATCTGAGTTCTAAAACTGCTACAGGCGATCGGATCAATAGTGCTAAGCGGGAGTCACAGAAACAAACAGGCAGGCTGCCGGGCTGTGTAATGCTAGAATGGGCTACCGGTCTGTGTACGTGCATGTTTTGCGAAAGTACATTTCTGCACCCAGGAGCAAATGCTCCTGGTGTGAACAGTAAAATAAAAAAAAATAGAAAAAAGAATCAAAAAATCTGAATTTTTTTTGTGACATACTTTCACAAATGTTTGTTGTGCATGCAAAATTTCATCATGAAATCACATTGGTGGAAGTCGTGCCAAAAAAAAAACAAAATCAGAGCTCCAAAATGCTTTTGTAAGTAACATTTTCAGAGCATCGATTTTGTTTATTTTACCACGCCTTCTACCAATGTGATTTTGCGATGAAATTTTGCATGCACAACAAACATTTGTGAAAGTATGCCACAAAAAAAAAACAAAATTTTTTGAATTATTTTTGAATTTTTCTGAATTTACTGTTCACACCAGGAGCAAATGCTCCTGGGTGTAGAAACTCCACATCCCATGTTTTGTTCGTTCATTGCCATTTTTTTCTATACATACTGTGTATGTGTATTATTTGCTGGACTGGGGCCTCCAAAAGTTTGGGGGCCCTGTGCGGTCAGCCAACTTGGCCTCCCTCATCAACAACGGGGCTGGGTAGCACATCTTTTGACACACTATAGCCGTAACGAATGTTGTATTGCGGTATGGTTGAATTAGAGTCCTCCGTATTGTGAGGAGCAGCTGGCTCGAGATTGTAATCATGTAACAATGGAATAAAGCTCTTTCACCCTGCAAAAAAAAAAGCCTCCGTTGTTCTGGGCTTCCTATATACCTAAGGGATTGATCCCCACTACTTTCATTTATCTTAACATGCAGCCCCTCCACATCATCAATCTGGACAAATCAGCAACTCCCCACATGCGTGCTGCCACGTTGTTCAGCAATTAATCTATTCAAAATTTCCAGAAGAAAAATAGTATTTTTCACCTTTATCATTTTGTTTCTGCGACATTGTGTGTCTCTTCTGCCCGTTCATATTCTTACCTCTTCATATGATAGTTCACTTCATCTTCTACCCATCAATAAATCTCACCAATTCTTCTCCTGTCCTATTTATCCGTGCCACCGACAGCCAAACCTTCGTCAGTTGTCGCTGCCAGAGACCTGCGCGCGTACGCCGGACGGGAGTCACATGATCGCCTCTAGCAGGGGCTATGCCGGCCGAAGCCCATATGCTCTGGCATCGGCCGGACCATTCCGCGAACGATGTGTGCCACCATCGGGCGTACTCCTTCAACATCACATGCATCAAAGGTGAGGCTCTCCTTCCTCTGTAGATACTCAGATCTGAATGGTTTTGTAGTTGGCTTGGTTGGCAGCTGAGGTTCCAAAGTCAGAGTAGCCGGCAAAGATGAGGGCGCGGCCGGCATGCCCCAAGGTGTAGTTTGGCAGCGCTGTTGGAGGCCATGCCGATGCAGTATATGCTCAATTCTGCAGCATCCCAATTGAAGTAGCACCTCTGCCGCAGACGTCGTAGGAGCAGGAAGGTGACGACTGAGGTGCTCCTCTCGTTTATTCGCCCGGCGTTGTTACTGTGAAGCATTTTTTATGGAAGAGATGCATGTGTGTTGTCCGTGCTTTTTTTTTTAGCATCAGTACAGACACAATCGCTCATATACACGCGCATACATTTATCCCTATGAACGCACACACGCACACCCTACCCCTATGAGCACCTTCGAGAGACTGAGCCGGCATATCATCTTGAGATTTACGAAGTCACCGTAGGCGCCTTGTCGTCGACGGGAACGTCTTCTTCCACTGAAAGCACATCGCCGGAAATCCTGAAATAAATTCAGGAATAATGCGAGCATCAGGATTTAAACCCTGATGGGTTGGTACCTATTTTGTGTGTCGGGGTCTGCCCTCAAGGAGCTGACTGCCAGACAGCAGCCAAGGCTATTATCAGGGCAATTTGATTAGTACTTGCATGTCTGGGTACTACTGGTCATATCTCAAGTGAACTTGGTGTATATTTTGCTAGTTTGCCGTGTCAAACAAAAATGCTATCAATCTATCCTATTTATGCAGGTAGAACTGGCACTTTTGGATTCTGCATTAATTCTGCGTTTTCTGTATGCACTTCGATTGACCTGTGTGGAGATGAGTTTTTTTCCCTTTGAAAATAGATTGCAAGCCATATAGTGCCAATTCTTAAAAGAATGAGCCCAACAAAGAAGAATGCACTGGGCACATGCAGGTCAATAAAAAATGTGCACAATAGTCTACTAATTAGACAACAACTCAATTGTGCAGAGCCTACCAATGAAACAAATACTACTGCTTTACACCAAGAGCCTGCTTAATGCATACTCATTTTTTCACAGCTTCTCATCTGTTTGATTTCACTATTTCAGCAGATATTACAACTACTGCTTGCCGGAGAGAGCTTCTTGATTATGGAACACATTATATTTTTGTAGTAAGGAGAAAAGTTAGTTGCAACAAATAATCATTTGATTTTCTGTTAGTTAACAAGTGAGCTCAGTGGTTGAAAACTTGAAAAGCATTTCCTTTATATCTGAGTAACTCTTGTTCTGTGCCTTCTCCATCAATATTAACCTTTTTCTGAATATATGCCATGTTTCTAGGCAAAATATTCATCGTCAAAGGCCTCTTTGTGAACAATAAAACTTCGAGTTCTTAGTAGGTGCTAGAGATCTTGTTCACCTCCCCATTTGATCATTCTCTTTATTTGAAACTGGGGTGAACATGATTTATGGTACAAATTGTCATGCAGTGAGCTTCCTCCTAGATGAGGTGGTGAACATGGACTGGGGTTGTAGAGATAGTTTGTGAAGAAAGAAATGTTAAGTGATTTATTTAACAAAAAAGAGCAAACTCAGATGGGCACGAGAAATCAATAGGTATACATTAACTTGATTAAAGTCGAACAACCAAACTAATGTATGCCCTGTTGTAACGCATGAGCAATGTTATTTTCAAGTGAAATCTTCCTGCTAATTATATATATTGCTTGTGCATGATGTTTTCATTTTAGAAAGAATTTTTTATTATACTTGCTGAAGTGCCTTGCAAATGAAGCTAAATACAACTGAAATTTTAAGCGCATCAGATGGATCTTCTTTTTTAGTTCTCATCAAATGGATCTTAGTTTGTAACATATAATCATTTGGATCATTTCTCTCTGTATACATTGCCGAGTTACATTGCAAGTGAAGTTAATTTCAGTTATTTTTCGATTGTTGCAGGCTATCTTTTCTATACATAGGAAATTTGATATGGATATAGGTGCAATCAGAAAAAATCTATACCTATAAAAATAAATAAAAAACCCGTGGCAACGCACGGACAATCTACTAGTTAGTTAAATAGACGACCTAATTTCCCATACGAGGCTTAAATTCACATCTGGGGAATTCTTTTTTGTAAATATTAGCCTTTCTTAAAGCCGCAAATCAAGCTCCGCCTCTATGCTAATGCATTCCTTACTTTCACAATTAAGGACAGTAAAACTGAATCAGATTCGAGTCTTCTCACGCCATGTGTGTTTTCCTGTGTTGGATCACGTGCTTTAATCGTCGTTGGCCGTCCGATCGGTAACTGGCAGGCTGTCCTTGAGGGAAGCTACTCCCGTAGAAAAATCTGAGGATTCTCGTTAATCGGGCCTGGAAGCCGGACGCAGCCCATCTAAAGTTCATTTGTGGGAAGCACGATCCAGTATGACGACTGGATAACCTAGGTGCGCCGCCGTCGAGAGATAGCGCACCTGGTTAGCCGGCGGAACAACCGTCACCTCCTCGATCCTCCACGACGCTACCTCCTCAACTCCCTGTTTTGATGCTCTGCCATGGTCGAAGGGGAGAGGAAGGTGAGAACCAAAGGATGATGGGACGGCGAGTAGAACTGGAACAAGGCAGACGCGTTTCCATGTCAAAAGAGTCCCATGCGCAAGGTCGGCTGTCGTGGACGAAGGAGCCGTCATGGCCGTCGAGGCGTGGTGCCGGGATGCAGGAGGCGCTTGGGCTGAGCGCTTCTATATGGGACGGCGTCTTGGGGACTCTCCAAAGGATGGGCGTCGAGTCGGCTGTTTGGGTGCATCTAGCCATGACCGGCTTGAGATCCTTGATGGCCGCACCACTGCCGGCGCCACATGTCTTGGACCTCTGGTCTTTGGAGCACCGTCGCATGGGGCATCCCAGTGGAGCGGGCCTACGTGCAGGCGGCTGGCTTCCAAGGGGCAAGTTGCAAGGTTATGTCATTCTCTGTACGTACATAGGAATCTTGGATATGCATACGAGTGTCCTTGACTTCTGTTTGTCTCAAAGAATGAAATTGTCTAGCATCTGTTTTATTACATTATCGAAATTTCGCACTTCATTATGTGCCTACCTGCTGCCGTCTGAGCAACAACTTTGTCTTTCTCTTCCTAAAATTGTTCTCAGCTTTTGATGCAATTGTTCTCATGGCACTACTTGGATAAGCATTGTATCATTGTTTTGCTTAATTGACCTGTATTTGTTTTGTTTCATGTACCCAATTTCTATAGCCATAATTATGGCCTAATTTTTCTGCGGCATGTTGCTATTTGGAATAAAAGATGTTCCATCAATTGTCGGCATGGATTAGAGTAATTATTTATGTACTGATTTTTTCGTTCTTTATATTGTGTATTCTAACATAAATCATGCTCAAGGAGAGTACAAGTACAGTAGAAATCATATGCAGAGATTTAGATGCAGAAATAAATACTCATAATAGTTGATTTGTTTCAGCTACTAACTTATATAGCCTTACACTACTAAGTCGAAATGGATGGGCGCAGCAACGTTCATTTTTTGCAGATTTAGCCTTACACTACTAAGTCCAAATGGATTTTATTTCTCTGCATGCCAATATGTTTTTTTCAACGTCCCGTCTTTGCAGATTTAGCTGTTCATTTTCTGCATGTGAAATAGCAATGAGATTCAGAGATAAAGGCTCAGCTTCCAGGAAACAAGCATTGACAAGGTACATGCTTAGTTTGGAAACATAATTAAACTTGAATGTTTGGTCCGGTATTCTCGAGCACATCCTTCGGTTTTATTATTACCACATGGAGACGATTTTCCTTTTCCCACTTGAGGATATTTAGCCTTCACTAAGTGAACACTCTTGAATTTGCTCTATATGAAAAACATTTTCAAATTTTCAGTGGATCATCATGTTAGAACACGTTGTGGAGCACTCATTTGTTGGATTTAGCTTTAGAAGATATAACAGATGTAGCAACTTAATATTGCTGTGTATATTGGTCATTCGATTGGACAATCAACATTATTATTTTCAATTGGTGTAAAACTTTTATTTATCAGTTCAAAATAAAAGTGTTATGTTCTCGGTTGTACCATTCTTCGATATCACTAAGGGAAGGGCTCACTGCAGGAACAATCAGGTAGCATATCATTTTTGGACTAACAAGTAGGCCAAAGATCAAATTTCTAATAAATGCAATTGTCTTCTTATCTGACACATCAATATATTGAGGAACGTCTACCCACTAGGTAATTTAAAGTGCTCCTTTAAGTTTGAGCACATATGTGTCTTAATTTTTTGCAATAGTATTTCTTTGTACGTGCTCCAGTCTTCGTGTCCACTTTTCTTCTGTTTGAGATCTATTATTTCCTTGGTAATTAATCAGAATTCTAATCTTTGATTCGAGAAAAATTTGACTTTCATGTATTCGTGCAATTATATTGAAATTCTTATAAATTTAATGTCAAAATAAAACAGATGTGACAACATGCATCATCATGATATACTTCAGTGGTTGCAGTTTCCCATAAAGTATTTGAGTGTACCTTTTTTCCCTTGCCTCTCTTGCTTCCCCCTTTCCATGCTTTAGAACCCTTGTGGTTTTTATATAAAATCAAACTTACCAACCTTCCTACAATCTGACACGTTCATACAAATAAGAAATATTAACTTGTATTTGTTTGATCAATAGCAAACATGCTCACGCAAAATAAATAGGCGCAAAATCAGAACTATCAGATGAAAATCAAAACATAGGTAATAACATGATTTGTGGGTTGATAATTATATCGCGTGATCGAAATACTACCCTTGATATTATATCACTTGATTAAAATACTGCTCTGCCATATAATTATATCAATCCCTAATATTATAGTGTCAAAATGGATGGGCGCAGCAACGCGCGCCTTTGATGATCTAGTGGTTCATAAAGGGGCTCCACACGAGAGAGGTTGTGTAGCACAGGGCAGGTGCAAACAACGGGTAGCCGACGACCTCGTGGTGAACTACCAAAAGTCCTTCCCTCTACCCCCACAATGTCGTGGGGGGCTGGTTATGGACAGATCTATGGTTGGATGGTTAGGAGGATAGTGGTATCCCAACCCACGAGAGTTCAACTCCTAGACTTGACATTGGTGTTCGCATCAGAGGGAGGAAACGTTCCCATCGACTGATGATTCTGTAAGATGCTATGCCGATTCAGTCTCTTAGAGATGCTTATAGGGTAGTGTGTGCATGCATATGTTCAAAGGAGTGAGTGCATGTTTGTGTATATGAACGACTTTGATTGTACTGGGTTTAAAAAAGGCTATGGACAAAGGACGTGTCATTTGGCACAGGGACCGAACTCACATGATGCCGTTGCTCTCAAAGTACTCCCCTTGTTCTGAAATATAGTGCTTCCTCTATCCCCGTGTTTCAACTTTGACCATAAATTTAACCAACGAGACTGATTGCGACGGGAGCAAAAGTTATACCAGTGAATTCGTATTCAAAATAAGTTTTCAACTATATAATTTTTTCTCCCGCCGCAGTCGATCTCGTTGGTTAAATTTATGGTCAAAGTTGGACCTCGGGAAGCGCGGACGCACTATATTTTGGAATGGAGGGAGTACACAGAGTTTCTTTTTCCATGCATAACTTACTGCCTACTAAACCTGTCTAGTACACATTTTTTTCTTTTGTCTCCTTTTTTTCATTTTCATTTATTTTTATTTTAGTTTTTAACATTTTTGGTAACTATGTATTTAAAACTATTTTGTATTATATTTAATAAATGTTCATCGTGTATCTCAAAAAAGTGCATCATTCCACATCGTCGAGACACTTTTTTATGATACGCGAGCATTGTAAAAAAAATGTATGCACATTTTTTAAAGTATATGATTTTGGAAAAAAATAAAAATATTTTTAAATCACATATTTTTTATAAAGAACATGATATTATAAAAATTAAATGGATATTCTTGAAATTCACGAACATTTATAATAGTTACACAAACAAAATTTTAAAATACATGATGAATAATTTCTAATACGGTATAAATATTTTTAAATACACTCAACATTTTTGAAACACACAATGAATAGTTTCTAATACGAAGAAACATTTATTAAAAATGTGTGAACAAGACTATTTTTTTAGGTAAATGTGTGAACAAGACATAACTTGGGTACATGCGACATATGAGTTGGCTGATCCGGAAATATGGGCTTGCTAGGCCCGCTTGGCGGGTTCCACTCCATCGCCATAGTGCGTGACCTAGAACTCATTCCTCTTTTCCTCAAAAAAAAAAAAGAACTCATTCCTCTCCATCAGGCGGCGGCGACCGTGCGAAGAAACCCGCGGGAGGGATAGCAAGAGGGCAAATCCCCAACCGATGGAGGCGAAATCGGCGAGCGGTGCCGACGAGCGATCCATGTCGATCTCCGTGGGAGAGGACTGCACTGCGGCGGAGGAGGCGCGGATCATCAATAATTATATTTTGGCGGCGCTCATCAAACATGCCTTCTCCAGTGGCTGAAAGCAACCCGAAACTACTGGGCGAACGACACTGCCCGGCCGAACCATGCACGATGGCTGATTGAACGGCTTGATACAGTACATCTTGTGTAAATGGACGTCTTGATGGGTAGCATCGTGTGTAAATCGTCCATCCTTGTCGTGTGTATAGCAGCGTTCAAAGCAACCTAGATCAGGCCCTTCTTTTTGGCGACTATTGTTTAAATCTCGGCTGCTCGGCTTGAAGAAACCCTAACCATCTCAAGCGTGTCTCCAGAAATGATTTGGATCGACTTGTTCTGTCCCAACTGACCCGCTTGCCGCCCCAATTAGCCGTGAATTAACATATAAAAAAATTGGGAAAACGTATGACCTGTTTCATTATTATGGTTCTCCCTCCTCTTTTTTAGGATCAACCACGCATTTTATTTAAGCTCCCACACCAGGGATTTCGTCTGACAAAACATGTAAAATGCAGTCTGGAGGCTGCAGAAACCAAAAACCTATCAGCATCTAGGTGAACACCTTCTCGGGCCAACGCACGAGCCCCCTTATTACCTGATATCCTAACCCAAGTTGCTCTAAACTCTACAAAGGAAAGTAGCATCTTCTTGATGTCCTCAATGATCAGCCCAACGTTTTGGTATGTAAGCATAGCTGCAATACCTTTACTATCCAGCTCCACATGGACTCTTGAAGCTCCTGCTTGAG
The DNA here is from genome assembly GCF_002162155.2 of Triticum dicoccoides. Lineage (NCBI taxonomy): Eukaryota > Viridiplantae > Streptophyta > Magnoliopsida > Poales > Poaceae > Triticum > Triticum dicoccoides. The sequence continues at coordinate 43,600,644 of NC_041389.1, forward strand.
CCGCCATTTGTATTGCCTTTCGCGCCGCAAGAACCTCACCTAAGTCAGGTTCGGCCACGCTCGGGAAGACGCAGGCCGCGCCACCCCTGAATGCTCCTTCATGGTCTCGCAGCACTACTCCGCCGCCTCCTCTATCCTTGAGCTTTGACAGCGCCCCATCCGCATTCGCCTTCAGCCACCCTTCTTCTGGCGGAGTCCATTTCACAGCCAGTGCCTCTGAATTAACTTTCTCTCGCCTCTCATGTACAGCAGCCCACTCCATGGCATGCGAGTACACAGAATCAGCTACTGATTTAGGATCAGCACTCTTCTATTCTTCTTGCCCTCCCTAATCTCGTTCCTTGCTAGCCACAGCCCATAGACGGCCTGTATTGTCAGCTCCTTCTCTGGTTCCCCCTCCTTGCACTGTATATAAAATATAAAATTGTATAAATTCTGCATTGACACAAGGTAGGTTTATTACTATTATATTGCATCAGGTTCATTCATAGGTTAGACTTTCAACAATTTGTTTCCTTCGCAGAACTTCTTCTTTGTGGTGGTTCTTGCTGGCTACATCATTTGCATGTACGGGGCTCTCAAGTATTATCCACTGCTTTACGCTGTCGCCGGGATCGCTTTCATGTCGCCATATTTTATAATGATGCTCAAGATGTTCCCACTTCTGAAGGGTTTCTAGTTTCTACATTGAAAAATATGCCACGGATGTAATGTCTTGTCTAACTAATTAAGGGTGATCTATCTCACCAGCAGTGTGGTGAACATTGCTCATCAAAAGAGCCCCTCTTAGAACTAGGGCTCATCAATTAACTGTGTAACTGTAGTGCATCTATGCTACCTCGGATGTATTTTCTTTTTGGAACTCTTGGGCAGTGATCTTGCATATATACTTGTCTTTCATCCTGAGCTATGCGTCCTCGTTATTTATCCGGATTCTTTGCTTTTCTTCCTGAAAGAATGATGATCATAGTTAATTTGTATTTGATTGGGATATTTATACTTGGGGAAAAGAAAGTTATTTCATTTCCTTTGTGGGCTCTGCGGTGACAACGAAAAAATAATTTCAATTTTGTTTGTTGTGTGCCCGTGCTATTCTCTGTCAGTAATTGATTTCAGAAACTGGCAAATCTTTGCCAATGTAAGAGTTACTTGATAATTAGTCAAGCTGTCATATGTACACAATGATACATCAATTGATCCTTCACATGAGAACTTATACGGTTATACCTTTGCTTTGAATCCATATGTTTCATTCTGTAAGCAACCTAGATTAGGCCCTTATTTGGACGCCTCTTATTTAAATCTCGGCTACTCGGATTAAAGAAACCCTAACGACATCTCAACCTTGTCCAGAAATGATATGGATCTACTTATTCCGTCCCAACTGAGCTGGTTGCCGTCACAATTAGCCGTGAATTGACATGTAGATAAATTGGGAAGACGTATGATTTGTTTCACTGTGGCTCTTCCTCCTTACATTGTATATAAATTGTAGTATAAATCTTCTTTAACACAAGGTAGGTTTATTACTAGTATTAAACTGCATCAGGTTCATTCATAGGTTAGTCTTTCACCAATTTGTTTCTTTTGCAGAACTTCTTCTTTGTGGTGGTTCTTGTTGGCTACTTCATTTGCATGTACGGGGCTCTTAAGTATTATCCACTGCTTTACGCCGTCGCGGGGATCGCTTTCATATCGCCATATTTTATAATGATGCTCAAGATGTTGCCACTTCTCAAGGGTTTCTACATTGAAAGATATGCCACCCACCCCTACCAACGACCGGTCGTGAGGATGTAATGTCTTGTCTAACTAAGGGTGCTTTATTTCACCAGCAGTGAAGTGAACGTTGCTCATCAACTATTGTTCTGATGTCGAATCCGCTCCACTGCGGTGCCTCTTATTTCTGCAAACAGTGATGGGCCAGCCAAATGTTCGCTCGCTTGCTTGAGAAGGAGCTGGGCCGTCCCACATTTTCCTGCATATTAGTCAAGAAAATTATGAAATTGATGGAATGAGAAAACACGTTTTTCATCCTATGATTTTTTTGAGCTGATTCATCCTATGATTGTGAACCAAATAGCGTGAAATTTCAGCCATGATAAATTGATAATTGCATAGGATCCTCCTTCGGACTTCCACGATACACACAACGGTGAGTAAAGATGATAATATATCATTTATCAGTTAGTCAACACAAGACAGTGCCACACACACGAGGTTGAAGCGTAGTTATATGGTACTCTAATTACCTGGAACTTGCAGTATAAAAACAGAACCTTACTCAGCATGCATGATCCTCTGACCTTAGAAGCAAAATAATTGATTTGACGGCTAGAAATCAGATGTCTGATTTTTAGCATCATATCAGACTAGTTATGCGTCGTACGATTTGTTTGATCTCATATCGTTGGATATAACGCCAGAAAAGGTGTTTGGGTTAGTTTGCAATGCAACGTTTCCCTACATAGTAGTACCTCAGCCTGTTGGAATAAACCAAAACTTGTCCTTGTCCGGGTTGAGAACGGATTTGTTGCCGTGTGATTAGATTAGGAAAATACAGTACTCAGTTTGAGTTTGAGTCGAGCACGTCTCGGTAGTCTCCTCCCTATATATACACTAGATGATACCCCACGCGTTGCCTCGGGACATTTGTGTGTAATATTGTAAAGATTCATGATGTAAATTCTTAGAGCAAAGATAAGGGATAAAAATAAAATGAATTTTTAGTGACACAAAGCACGATTGCAAAATTTATAAGATATATAACTATCCTACTAAAATATATTCTATACTTTTTCAATCCTGAAAATTACAGGATGCTTGCTAGACCAGGGAAACGGCTGTAGTAACACAATAATTCAGCGAAGTCCCATTACAATGTTTCAACGGTATAAACAGATGTTGTCGGTAAGCACAAATACAACACGACATGTGGGAAAATCTGGCTAAATTGAAAAATATAAATATGAACATTCTAATCAGTTTAAGCAAGATTGGAACCGGTTGTTTGTGATAGATCTTAGAATATTTTTACTGGCCAAAAAGACCACTTGAACCTACCAAAACATACACCATGTTTGGCAAACTGTATGCACCATGTTTAACACATGTATGTTACTATTAGGACATATAGGGTAGAAATCTAGCTGATACAAAAGAGGGATGACCATAGTAAACTGTAATATGTAAGACGAATATAACCATAGATTGCAGTAATAAGACGCTTGTTAGTGTGTCAGTAGAGATTCAATGCTCGGAAAAAAAACTTTAGAGATCTGCATAGAGGACATGTGAATTATTAAAGAAGTACATATCAAAGCTTCTCCCAAGAAAATCAGTAACTGCACTGATATTGAACGGTGGCGGTGATCGTTCCAAATCTCTGATGGATAGTGGTTTAAGATCAAATAGAAATTCAATAAATAATCAAAATACCATAAGACTCAATAAAATCAGTAACTGCACTGATATTGAACGATGGCAGTGATCGTTCCAAATCTCTGATGGATAGAGGTTTAAGATCAAATAGAAATTCGATCAATAATCAAAATACCATGAGACTCAATAAATCTTCTCCCAACAAAATCAGTAACTGCACTAATATTGAACGGTGGCAGTGATCGTTCCAAATCTCTGATGGATAGTGGTTTAAGATCAAATAGAATTTGATCGACAATCAAAATACCATAAGACTCAATAAAGTAAAAGGGGGATAAAATTTGTAGAAATTAAGAGAAGTCATGAGTTTGGGAACACATTTACCTCCCTGACAGGAAAGTCGAGGTAAAGGATAGAGGAATGCAGTGCGATCTTTATTGGCTACGGCATTTTAAGCCTTTATATTGCTAGAAAAAGGTCATGAAGATATCATATATCATACCTTCCAAAAAGAGAAACAAAACATTACTTTGTCGGTGCTAGATAGATGGCCGAGAATCCGTAAGGTCAAATACAGACCATAAATTAATTGAACTCCTGTTCCAAAATTGCAAATTATGAAGCTACATAAAATGTTGGACTTGTTATTACTAACTGCAACAAAGTTATAAAAGAATGATCAAATGATTAAATCAATAGATGTCATACTGCAATACTGAATATTCCATGCAACACCTAACCTTTGTTGAGTTACATGCGCCTGAGGAGGTTCTCAACAGCAGCAAAGAATTGGTCGCGGGATTAGAATATGTGGTGATGATGTAACTCTGGACGGAAGAAGAAAATTAAACCAGTATATATATGGTAAATTCATGGAACCTGTTCAATTGGTGCCTTACCATTGGCCCTATTTAGATTGTTGTCCTGCTCTTAATTTGCCTTCGGGCAGTTGCTCACTCGCATCTTTATCCATCCATGATTTCCGCCAAGGATGACCCAAGCAGAGATCTGCTGCCAAAAGAATGAACAAATCTGCATGTTTTTGTTAGGGTCGTAAACTAAATCCCAACCTTCAATCTCCTCACCGCTACATGGAGAAGGAGACTGATAGATCGGACACGGGTAGTTGAAAGAATTGGTCACTTGGAATCCTTCTGACCTACTCCTTCTAGTCACCTTCTTGAACTATCAGGCCGACTCACTAAATCGGGGAGAGATATGGGGGAGAAGGTGAAGACGGAGAGGGGGTTCAATCGGTGGAACCGTGGAGGAGTAATTTTCATGAAGAAGATGGGGAGTTGACATCAAGAAGAGCCGCCCCAAACATATATTCTGCAGGGTAATAAGGCCAGGTAATGATGGCGATGAACGGTTCTGTTTCTTGTGCGTTTGCGGCTGTCGTTCCAGGATGAGACTTGCCTGCTCCCTCCGCATGCGCCCATGCGTGCGCCCGCATATGTGTCTTGTTTTGATTGGAACAAAATAAGACCCGGCCCCCCTCCTTAAAATCAGGGGGGGAGATGATTAGATTAGAAAAGAAAAAGGAAAAAAGATAGCCATAGGATGAAGTGGGAGCACGGATGGGGGCATGGAGAGGGAGCAGGCAAGCCGGATCCGTCGTTCCATGGTCATGAGTGGAAAGCTTCTGGATCGTTGCCGCGTCAGGCGGAAGAGAGAGCTGCAGCGATGAGACTCGCACGAGGGAAGATGTACCGAGCGACCTACTCGCTGTAATCTATAATCTATGGTCTATAATAACTAAATAGTTCATCCTTACTATTCTATTTCTCTTAACATGCAAGCTGTCCACATCATCAACCTAGCCACATCACCATTCTTCCATTGACTTACATGTGGGTCCAACAAGTACAATGCCCCCTGCCACATAAGCGTCTGTTACTTGCTAAGGACCCACCACCACATAAGCGTCTCTGTCCTACCTCTAGCCTCCCCCCGTGCAGTAAATTTTCCCCTTTCTAAGTAGCCCACGCCGGTGGGGATCCATCTCTGCATCATGTGCTCCTCTGGCACAATCCGTCCATCTTGCGCCGCTCATTGCCTTTACATAACCACCGGTCCAAGTCACCTTCGCCGCTTACCAATATTCCCCCTTGCCGGTGCGATGCGTGTGTCGTCGAGCCGGCGTCCTTGGCGCCCTGATTCTCCTCTACTCCTGTCTCCCATCAGGCGAAGGTGGCGCTGCCGTCATTGGGGAGGTTGATACTGATCGCTCCCGACAGAATCAAACCGGCCGCTGGGCTCTCGCCTGGAAGGATATTCTTCTTTTTTCTTTTCTTTCTTTTGCACGGAAGGATCCTCTGCTCGGCAACTCAACCATGGAACGGACGCCGCGTTGGGTAGATCTCCAGCTGGTGGACGCACTTATTTTTCGAGCTTTAAGGGCTCGCTGGTGGTCATGTTGGGCAGGGCCTCAATTCGCAGCCACGGCTTCAAGTGTTGCCCGTGCAATGCTTGCATTCTCAAGTCGGTGGCAGGTATTATAGTCTATTCTGATTCCGTGCATTTAGTTTTCAGTTCCTAGCAAACCGGCAGCCCATTCAATTCCGAGCGCTCTGTTTTCTGTCACGAGAGAACTGTAAATCACATGCACACCATTATTAGATGCTAACCAAATCTAGAAGAAACGATTAGACAGAAAACCGGTGTACGCTATCAAGAAAACACGTGTGCCTTCTCCCCTTCCCATTCATCACGCATATCTCTTTCCCTTCCATAGATCTTCTTTTGCCCTTCCTATAAAACAACCATATCTCCATAGGATGAATCCCTCACAAACAGAATACTGCTTTTCCTTTCCAAGCATACACTGCCATCCTCTCGCCATGCCTCCACCATCCACCAAGTAATCTTCTCTTGCAATCGCGGCCCGCTCGGCAACATCGATGGATTGGCTAATATTTGGATGATTCTTTGGATTTATCTGCATTTTCCTTTCGAAGATCAAGTATAGTTGGGTGGGCTCCAACTCAGGAAATCAGATGTATGATATACCAGTTAATCAGTACAAGTCCTCACTATAGAGCTCATGCTTCTCCTTTGTTGCGTATAAGATTGGACACACTTATTTTTCAAGCTTTAAGGGCTTCGCTGGTGGTCATGTTGGACAGGGCCTCAATTCCCAGCCACGGCTTCAGGTGTTGCCCGTGCAATGCTTGCATTCTCAAGTCGGTGGCAGGTAATATAGTCTATTCTGATTCCGTGCGTTTAATTTTCAGTTCCTAGCAAGCCGCCAGCCCATTCAATTCTGAGCGCTTGTTTTCTGTCACGAGAGAACTGTAAATCACATGCAGACCATTATTAGATGTTCACCAAATCCAGAAGAAACGATTAGACGGGAAACCGATGTACGCTATCAAGAAAACACGTGTTCCTTCTCCCCTTCCCATTCATCACGCATATCTCTTTCCCTTCCATAGATCTTCTTTTGCCCATCCTATAAAACAACCATATCTCCATAGGATGAATACCTCACAAACAGAATACTGCTTTTCCTTTCCAAGCATACACTCCCATCCTCTCTCCATGCCTCCACCCTCCACCAAGTGATCTTTTCTTGCAATCGCGGCCCGCTCGGCAACATCGATGGAGTGGCTAATATTTGGATGATTCTTTGGATTTATCTGCATTTTCCTTTCGAAGATCAAGTATAGTTGGGTGGGCTCCAACTCAGGAAATCAGATGTATGATATACCAGTTAATTAGTACAAGTCCTCACTATAGAGCTCATGCTTCTCCCTTGTTGCATATAAGATTGGACGCACTTATTTTTCGAGCTTTAAGGGCTTCGTTGTTGGTCATGTTGGGTAGGGCCTCAATTCGCAGCCACGGCTTCAGGTGTTGCCCGTGCAATGCTTGCATTCTCAAGTCGGTGGCAGGTACTATAGTCTATTCTGATTCCGTGCGTTTAGTTTTCAGTTCCAAGCAAACCGGCAGCCCATTCAATTCCGAGCGCTCTGTTTTCTGTCATGAGAGAACTGTAATCACATGCAGACCATTATTAGATGCTCACCAAATCCAGAAGAAACGATTAGACAGGAAACCGATGTACGCTATCAAGAAAACACATGTGCCTTCTCTCCTTCCCATTCATCACTCATACCTCTTTCCCTTCCATTGATGTTCTTTTGCCCTTCCTATAAAACAACCATATCTCCATAGGATGAATCCCTCACAGACAGAATACTGCTTTTCCTTTCCAAGCATACACTGCCATCCTCTCGCCATGCCTCCACCGTCCACCAAGTGATATTTTCTTGCAATCGCGGCCCGCTTGGCAACATCGATGGAGTGGCTAATATGTGGATGATTCTTTGGATTCATCTGCATTTTCCTTTCCAAGATCAAGTATAGTTGGGTGGGCTCCAACTAAGGAAATCAGATGTATGATATACCAGTTAATCAGTACAAGTCCTCACTATAGAGCTCATGCTTCTCCTTTGTTGCGTATAAGGTTGGACGCACTTATTTTTCGAGCTTTAAGGGCTTCGCTGGTGGTCATGTTGGGCAGGGCCTCAATTCGCAGCCACGGCTTCAGGTGTTGCCCGTGCAATGCTTGCATTCTCATGTCGGTGGTAGGTACTATAGTCTATTTTGATTCCGTGCGTTTAGTTTTCAGTTCCAAGCAAACCGGCAGCCCATTCAATTTCGAGCGCTCTGTTTTCTGTCATGAGAGAACTGTAATCACATGCAGACCATTATTAGATGCTCACCAAATTCAGAAGAAACGATTAGATAGGAAACCGATGTACGCTATCAAGAAAACACGTGTGCCTTCTCCCCTTCCCATTCATCACGCATATCTCTTTCCCTTCCATAGATCTTCTTTTGCCCTTCCTATAAAACAACCATATCTCCATAGGATGAATCCCTCACAAACAGAATACTGCTTTTCCTTTCCAAGCATACACTGCCATCCTCTCGCCATGCCTCCACCATCCACCAAGTAATCTTTTCTTGCAATCGCGGCCCGCTCGGCAACATCGATGGAGTGGCTAATATTTGGATGATTCTTTGGATTTATCTGCATTTTCCTTTCGAAGATCAAGTATAGTTGGGTGGGCTCCAACTCAGGAAATCAGATGTATGATATACCTGTTAATCAGTACAAGTCCTCACTATAGAGATCATGCTTCTCCTTTGTTGCGTATAAGATTGGACGCACTTATTTTTCAAGCTTTAAGGGCTTCGCTGGTGGTCATGTTGCACAGGGCCTCAATTCCCAGCCACGGCTTCAGGTGTTGCCCGTGCAATGCTTGCATTCTCAAGTCGGTGGCAGGTACTATAGTCTATTCTGATTCCGTGCGTTTAGTTTTCAGTTCCTAGCAAGCCGGCAGCCCATTCAATTCTGAGCGCTTGTTTTCTGTCACGAGAGAACTGTAAATCACATGCAGACCATTATTAGATGTTCACCAAATCCAGAAGAAACGATTAGACGGGAAACCGATGTACGCTATCAAGAAAACACGTGTGCCTTCTCCCCTTCCCATTCATCACGCATATCTCTTTCCCTTCCATAGATCTTCTTTTGCCCATCCTATAAAACAACCATATCTCCATAGGATGAATACCTCACAAACAGAATACTGCTTTTCCTTTCCAAGCATACACTCCCATCCTCTCTCCATGCCTCCACCCTCCACCAAGTGATCTTTTCTTGCAATCGCGGCCCGCTCGGCAACATCGATGGAGTGGCTAATATTTGGATGATTCTTTGGATTTATCTGCATTTTCCTTTCGAAGATCAAGTATAGTTGGGTGGGCTCCAACTCAGGAAATCAGATGTATGATATACCAGTTAATCAGTACAAGTCCTCACTATAGAGCTCATGCCTCTCCTTTGTTGCATATAAGATTGGACGCACTTATTTTTCGAGCTTTAAGGGCTTCGGTTTTGGTCATGTTGGGTAGGGCCTCAATTCGCAGCCACGGCTTCAGGTGTTGCCCGTGCAATGCTTGCATTCTCAAGTCGGTGGCAGGTACTATAGTCTATTCTGATTCCGTGCGTTTAGTTTTCAGTTCCAAGCAAACCGGCAGCCCATTCAATTCCGAGCACTCTGTTTTCTGTCATGAGAGAACTGTAATCACATGCAGACCATTATTAGATGCTCACCAAATCCAGAAGAAACGATTAGACAGGAAACCGATGTAGGCTATCAAGAAAACACATGTTCCTTCTCTCCTTCCCATTCATCACTCATATCTCTTTCCCTTCCATTGATGTTCTTTTGCCCTTCCTATAAAACAACCATATCTCCATAGGATGAATCCCTCACAGACAGAATACTGCTTTTCCTTTCCAAGCATACACTGCCATCCTCTCGCCATGCCTCCACCATCCACCAAGTGATATTTTCTTGCAATCGCGGCCCGCTCGGCAACATCGATGGATTGGCTAATATTTGGATGATTCTTTGGATTTATCTGCATTTTCCTTTCCAAGATCAAGTATAGTTGGGTGGGCTCCAACTCAGGAAATCAGATGTATGATATACCAGTTAATCAGTACAAGTCCTCACTATAGAGCTCATGCTTCTCCTTTGTTGCGTATAAGATTGGACACACTTATTTTTCAAGCTTTAAGGGCTTCGCTGGTGGTCATGTTGGACAGGGCCTCAATTCCCAGCCACGGCTTCAGGTGTTGCCCGTGCAATGCTTGCATTCTCAAGTCGGTGGCAGGTAATATAGTCTATTCTGATTCCGTGCGTTTAATTTTCAGTTCCTAGCAAGCCGCCAGCCCATTCAATTCTGAGCGCTCTGTTTTCTGTCATGAGAGAACTGTAATCACATGTAGACCATTATTAGATGCTCACCAAATTCAGAAGAAACGATTAGACAGGAAACCGATGTACGCTATCAAGAAAACACGTGTGCCTTCTCCCCTTCCCATTCATCACGCATATCTCTTTCCCTTCCATAGATCTTCTTTTGCCCTTCCTATAAAACAACCATATCTCCATAGGATGAATCCCTCACAAACAGAATACTGCTTTTCCTTTCCAAGCATACACTGCCATCCTCTCGCCATGCCTCCACCATCCACCAAGTAATCTTTTCTTGCAATCGCGGCCCGCTCGGCAACATCGATGGAGTGGCTAATATTTGGATGATTCTTTGGATTTATCTGCATTTTCCTTTCGAAGATCAAGTATAGTTGGGTGGGCTCCAACTCAGGAAATCAGATGTATGATATACCAGTTAATCAGTACAAGTCCTCACTATAGAGCTCATGCTTCTCCTTTGTTGCGTATAAGATTGGACACACTTATTTTTCAAGCTTTAAGGGCTTCGCTGGTGGTCATGTTGGACAGGGCCTCAATTCCCAGCCACGGATTCAGGTGTTGCCCGTGCAATGCTTGCATTCTCAAGTCGGTGGCAGGTACTATAGTCTATTCTGATTCCGTGCGTTTAGTTTCAGTTCCTAGCAAGCCGGCAGCCCATTCAATTCTGAGCGCTTGTTTTCTGTCACGAGAGAACTGTAAATCACATGCAGACCATTATTAGATGTTCACCAAATCCAGAAGAAACGATTAGACGGGAAACCGATGTACGCTATCAAGAAAACACGTGTGCCTTCTCCCCTTCCCATTCATCACGCATATCTCTTTCCCTTCTATAGATCTTCTTTTGCCCATCCTATAAAACAACCATATCTCCATAGGATGAATACCTCACAAACAGAATACTGCTTTTCCTTTCCAAGCATACACTCCCATCCTCTCTCCATGCCTCCACCCTCCACCAAGTGATCTTTTCTTGCAATCGCGGCCCGCTCGGCAACATCGATGGAGTGGCTAATATTTGGATGATTCTTTGGATTTATCTGCATTTTCCTTTCGAAGATCAAGTATAGTTGGGTGGGCTCCAACTCAGGAAATCAGATGTATGATATACCAGTTAATCAGTACAAGTCCTCACTATAGAGCTCATGCTTCTCCCTTGTTGCATATAAGATTGGACGCACTTATTTTTCGAGCTTTAAGGGCTTCGTTGTTGGTCATGTTGGGTAGGGCCTCAATTCGCAGCCACGGCTTCAGGTGTTGCCCGTGCAATGCTTGCATTCTCAAGTCGGTGGCAGGTACTATAGTCTATTCTGATTCCGTGCGTTTAGTTTTCAGTTCCAAGCAAACCGGCAGCCCATTCAATTCCGAGCGCTCTGTTTTCTGTCATGAGAGAACTGTAATCACATGCAGACCATTATTAGATGCTCACCAAATCCAGAAGAAACGATTAGACAGGAAACCGATGTACGCTATCAAGAAAACACATGTGCCTTCTCTCCTTCCCATTCATCACTCATACCTCTTTCCCTTCCATTGATGTTCTTTTGCCCTTCCTATAAAACAACCATATCTCCATAGGATGAATCCCTCACAGACAGAATACTGCTTTTCCTTTCCAAGCATACACTGCCATCCTCTCGCCATGCCTCCACCGTCCACCAAGTGATATTTTCTTGCAATCGCGGCCCGCTTGGCAACATCGATGGAGTGGCTAATATGTGGATGATTCTTTGGATTCATCTGCATTTTCCTTTCCAAGATCAAGTATAGTTGGGTGGGCTCCAACTAAGGAAATCAGATGTATGATATACCAGTTAATCAGTACAAGTCCTCACTATAGAGCTCATGCTTCTCCTTTGTTGCGTATAAGGTTGGACGCACTTATTTTTCGAGCTTTAAGGGCTTCGCTGGTGGTCATGTTGGGCAGGGCCTCAATTCGCAGCCACGGCTTCAGGTGTTGCCCGTGCAATGCTTGCATTCTCATGTCGGTGGTAGGTACTATAGTCTATTTTGATTCCGTGCGTTTAGTTTTCAGTTCCAAGCAAACCGGCAGCCCATTCAATTTCGAGCGCTCTGTTTTCTGTCATGAGAGAACTGTAATCACATGCAGACCATTATTAGATGCTCACCAAATTCAGAAGAAACGATTAGATAGGAAACCGATGTACGCTATCAAGAAAACACGTGTGCCTTCTCCCCTTCCCATTCATCACGCATATCTCTTTCCCTTCCATAGATCTTCTTTTGCCCTTCCTATAAAACAACCATATCTCCATAGGATGAATCCCTCACAAACAGAATACTGCTTTTCCTTTCCAAGCATACACTGCCATCCTCTCGCCATGCCTCCACCATCCACCAAGTAATCTTTTCTTGCAATCGCGGCCCGCTCGGCAACATCGATGGAGTGGCTAATATTTGGATGATTCTTTGGATTTATCTGCATTTTCCTTTCGAAGATCAAGTATAGTTGGGTGGGCTCCAACTCAGGAAATCAGATGTATGATATACCTGTTAATCAGTACAAGTCCTCACTATAGAGATCATGCTTCTCCTTTGTTGCGTATAAGATTGGACGCACTTATTTTTCAAGCTTTAAGGGCTTCGCTGGTGGTCATGTTGCACAGGGCCTCAATTCCCAGCCACGGCTTCAGGTGTTGCCCGTGCAATGCTTGCATTCTCAAGTCGGTGGCAGGTACTATAGTCTATTCTGATTCCGTGCGTTTAGTTTTCAGTTCCTAGCAAGCCGGCAGCCCATTCAATTCTGAGCGCTTGTTTTCTGTCACGAGAGAACTGTAAATCACATGCAGACCATTATTAGATGTTCACCAAATCCAGAAGAAACGATTAGACGGGAAACCGATGTACGCTATCAAGAAAACACGTGTGCCTTCTCCCCTTCCCATTCATCACGCATATCTCTTTCCCTTCTATAGATCTTCTTTTGCCCATCCTATAAAACAACCATATCTCCATAGGATGAATACCTCACAAACAGAATACTGCTTTTCCTTTCCAAGCATACACTCCCATCCTCTCTCCATGCCTCCACCCTCCACCAAGTGATCTTTTCTTGCAATCGCGGCCCGCTCGGCAACATCGATGGAGTGGCTAATATTTGGATGATTCTTTGGATTTATCTGCATTTTCCTTTCGAAGATCAAGTATAGTTGGGTGGGCTCCAACTCAGGAAATCAGATGTATGATATACCAGTTAATCAGTACAAGTCCTCACTATAGAGCTCATGCTTCTCCCTTGTTGCATATAAGATTGGACGCACTTATTTTTCGAGCTTTAAGGGCTTCGTTGTTGGTCATGTTGGGTAGGGCCTCAATTCGCAGCCACGGCTTCAGGTGTTGCCCGTGCAATGCTTGCATTCTCAAGTCGGTGGCAGGTACTATAGTCTATTCTGATTCCGTGCGTTTAGTTTTCAGTTCCAAGCAAACCGGCAGCCCATTCAATTCCGAGCGCTCTGTTTTCTGTCATGAGAGAACTGTAATCACATGCAGACCATTATTAGATGCTCACCAAATCCAGAAGAAACGATTAGACAGGAAACCGATGTACGCTATCAAGAAAACACATGTGCCTTCTCTCCTTCCCATTCATCACTCATACCTCTTTCCCTTCCATTGATGTTCTTTTGCCCTTCCTATAAAACAACCATATCTCCATAGGATGAATCCCTCACAGACAGAATACTGCTTTTCCTTTCCAAGCATACACTGCCATCCTCTCTCCATGCCTCCACCGTCCACCAAGTGATATTTTCTTGCAATCGCGGCCCGCTTGGCAACATCGATGGAGTGGCTAATATGTGGATGATTCTTTGGATTCATCTGCATTTTCCTTTCCAAGATCAAGTATAGTTGGGTGGGCTCCAACTAAGGAAATCAGATGTATGATATACCAGTTAATCAGTACAAGTCCTCACTATAGAGCTCATGCTTCTCCTTTGTTGCGTATAAGGTTGGACGCACTTATTTTTCGAGCTTTAAGGGCTTCGCTGGTGGTCATGTTGGGCAGGGCCTCAATCCGCAGCCACGGCTTCAGGTGTTGCCCATGCAATGCTTGCATTCTCATGTCGGTGGTAGGTACTATAGTCTATTTTGATTCCGTGCGTTTAGTTTTCAGTTCCAAGCAAACCGGCAGCCCATTCAATTTCGAGCGCTCTGTTTTCTGTCATGAGAGAACTGTAATCACATGCAGACCATTATTAGATGCTCACCAAATTCAGAAGAAACGATTAGATAGGAAACCGATGTACGCTATCAAGAAAACACGTGTGCCTTCTCCCCTTCCCATTCATCACGCATATCTCTTTCCCTTCCATAGATCTTCTTTTGCCCTTCCTATAAAACAACCATATCTCCATAGGATGAATCCCTCACAAACAGAATACTGCTTTTCCTTTCCAAGCATACACTGCCATCCTCTCGCCATGCCTCCACCATCCACCAAGTAATCTTTTCTTGCAATCGCGGCCCGCTCGGCAACATCGATGGAGTGGCTAATATTTGGATGATTCTTTGGATTTATCTGCATTTTCCTTTCGAAGATCAAGTATAGTTGGGTGGGCTCCAACTCAGGAAATCAGATGTATGATATACCTGTTAATCAGTACAAGTCCTCACTATAGAGATCATGCTTCTCCTTTGTTGCGTATAAGATTGGACGCACTTATTTTTCAAGCTTTAAGGGCTTCGCTGGTGGTCATGTTGCACAGGGCCTCAATTCCCAGCCACGGCTTCAGGTGTTGCCCGTGCAATGCTTGCATTCTCAAGTCGGTGGCAGGTACTATAGTCTATTCTGATTCCGTGCGTTTAGTTTTCAGTTCCTAGCAAGCCGGCAGCCCATTCAATTCTGAGCGCTTGTTTTCTGTCACGAGAGAACTGTAAATCACATGCAGACCATTATTAGATGTTCACCAAATCCAGAAGAAACGATTAGACGGGAAACCGATGTACGCTATCAAGAAAACACGTGTGCCTTCTCCCCTTCCCATTCATCACGCATATCTCTTTCCCTTCCATAGATCTTCTTTTGCCCATCCTATAAAACAACCATATCTCCATAGGATGAATACCTCACAAACAGAATACTGCTTTTCCTTTCCAAGCATACACTCCCATCCTCTCTCCATGCCTCCACCCTCCACCAAGTGATCTTTTCTTGCAATCGCGGCCCGCTCGGCAACATCGATGGAGTGGCTAATATTTGGATGATTCTTTGGATTTATCTGCATTTTCCTTTCGAAGATCAAGTATAGTTGGGTGGGCTCCAACTCAGGAAATCAGATGTATGATATACCAGTTAATCAGTACAAGTCCTCACTATAGAGCTCATGCTTCTCCCTTGTTGCATATAAGATTGGACGCACTTATTTTTCGAGCTTTAAGGGCTTCGTTGTTGGTCATGTTGGGTAGGGCCTCAATTCGCAGCCACGGCTTCAGGTGTTGCCCGTGCAATGCTTGCATTCTCAAGTCGGTGGCAGGTACTATAGTCTATTCTGATTCCGTGCGTTTAGTTTTCAGTTCCAAGCAAACCGGCAGCCCATTCAATTCCGAGCGCTCTGTTTTCTGTCATGAGAGAACTGTAATCACATGCAGACCATTATTAGATGTTCACCAAATCCAGAAGAAACGATTAGACAGGAAACCGATGTACGCTATCAAGAAAACACATGTGCCTTCTCTCCTTCCCATTCATCACTCATATCTCTTTCCCTTCCATTGATGTTCTTTTGCCCTTCCTATAAAACAACCATATCTCCATAGGATGAATCCCTCACAGACAGAATACTACTTTTCCTTTCCAAGCATACACTGCCATCCTCTCGCCATGCCTCCACCCTCCACCAAGTGATATTTTCTTGCAATCGCGGCCCGCTTGGCAACATCGATGGAGTGGCTAATATGTGGATGATTCTTTGGATTCATCTGCATTTTCCTTTCCAAGATCAAGTATAGTTGGGTGGGCTCCAACTAAGGAAATCAGATGTATGATATACCAGTTAATCAGTACAAGTCCTCACTATAGAGCTCATGCTTCTCCTTTGTTGCGTATAAGGTTGGACGAACTTATTTTTCGAGCTTTAAGGGCTTCGCTGGTGGTCATGTTGGGCAGGGCCTCAATTCGCAGCCATGGCTTCAGGTGTTTCCCGTGCAATGCTTGCATTCTCAAGTCGGTGGCAGGTACTATAGTCTATTCTGATTCCGTGCGTTTAGTTTTCAGTTCCTAGCAAACCGGCAGCCCATTCAATTCTGAGCGATTGTTTTCTGTCATGAGAGAACTGTAAATCACATGCAGACCATTATTATATGCTCACCAAATCCAGAAGAAACGAATAGACAAGAAACCGATGTATGCTATCAAGAAAACACGTGGGCCTTCTCCCCTTCCCATTCATCACGCATATCTCTTTCCCTTCCATAGATCTTATTTTGCCCATCCTATAAAACAACCATATCTCCATAGGATGAATACCTCACAAACAAAATACTTCTTTTCCTTTCCAAGCATACACTGCCATCCTCTCCCCATGCCTCCACCCTCCACCAAGTGATCTTTTCTTGCAATCACGGCTCGCTCGGCAACATCGATGGAGTGGCTAATATTTGGATGATTCTTTGGATTTATCTGCATTTTCCTTTCGAAGATCAAGTATTGTTGGGTGGGCTCCAACTCAGGAAATCAGAAGTATGATATACCAGTTAATCAGTAGAAGTCCTCACTATAGAGCTCATGCTTCTCCTTTGTTGCGTATAAGATTGAACGCACTTATTTTTCGAGCTTTAAGGGCTTCGCTTGTGGTCATGTTGGGCAGGGCCTCAACTCGCAGCCACGGCTTCAAGTGTTGCCCGTGCAATGCTTGCATTCTCAAGTCGGTGGCAGGTACTATAGTCTATTTTGATTCCGTGCGTTTAGTTTTCAGTTCCAAGCAAACCGGCAGCCCATTCAATTCCGAGCGCTCTGTTTTCTGTCATGAGAGAACTGTAATCACATGCAGACCATTATTAGATGCTCACCAAATTCAGAAGAAACGATTAGACAGGAAACCGATGTACGCTATCAAGAAAACACGTGTGCCTTCTCCCCTTCCCATTCATCACGCATATCTCTTTCCCTTCCATAGATCTTCTTCTGCCCTTCCTCTAAAACAACCATATCTCCATATGATGAATCCCTCACAAACAGAATACTGCGTTTCCTTTCCAAGCATACACTGCCATCCTCTCGCCATGCCTCCACCATCCACCAAGTAATCTTTTCTTGCAATCGCGTCCCGCTCGGCAACATCGATGGAGTGGCTAATATTTGGATGATTCTTTGGATTTATCTGCATTTTCCTTTCGAAGATCAAGTATAGTTGGGTGGGCTCCAACTCAGGAAATCAGATGTATGATATACCAGTTAATCAGTACAAGTCCTCACTATAGAGCTCATGCTTCTCCATTGTTGCGTATAAGATTGGACGCACTTATTTTTCGAGCTTTAAGGGCTTTGTTGGTGGTCATGTTCGACAGGGCCTCAATTCGCAGCCACGGCTTCAGGTGTTGCCCGTGCAATGCTTGCATTCTCAAGTCGGCGGCAGGTACTATAGTCTATTCTGATTCCGTGCGTTTAGTTTTCAGTTCCTAGCAAGCCGGCAGCCCATTCAATTCTGAGCGCTTGTTTTCTATCACGAGAAAACTGTAAATCACATGCAGACCATTATTAGATGCTCACCAAATCCAGAAGAAACGATTAGACGGGAAACCGATGTACGCTATCAAGAAAACACGTGTGCCTTCTCCCCTTTCCATTCATCACGCATATCTCTTTCCCTTCCATAGATCTTCTTTTGCCCATCCTATAAAACAACCATACCTCCATAGGATGAATACCTCACAAACAGAATACTGCTTTTCCTTTCCAAGCATACACTGCCATCCTCTCTCCATGCCTCCACCCTCCACCAAGTGATCTTTTCTTGCAATCGCGGACCGCTCGGCAACATCGATGGAGTGGCTAATATTTGGATGATTCTTCTGATTTATCTGCATTTTCCTTTTGAAGATCAAGTATAGTTGGGTGGGCTCCAACTCAGGAAATCAGATGTATGATATACCAGTTAATCAGTACAAGTCCTCACTATAGAGCTCATGCTTCTCCTTTTTTGCGTATAAGATTGGACGCACTTATTTTTCGAGCTTTAAGGGCTTCGCTGGTGGTCATGTTGGGCAGGGCCTCAATTCGCAGCCACGGCTTCAGGTGTTTCCCGTGCAATGCTGGCATTCTCAAGTCGGTGGCAGGTACTATAGTCTATTCTGATTCCGTGCGTTTAGTTTTCAGTTCCTAGCAAACCGGCAGCCCATTCAATTCTGAGCGCTTGTTTTCTGTCATGAGAGAACTGTAAATCACATGCAGACCATTATTATATGCTCACCAAATCCAGAAGAAACGAATAGACAGGAAACCGATGTATGCTATCAAGAAAACACGTGTGCCTTCTCCCCTTCCCATTCATCACGCATATCTCTTTCCCTTCCATAGATCTTCTTTTGCCCATCCTATAAAACAACCATATCTCCATAGGATGAATACCTCACAAACAAAATACTTCTTTTCCTTTCCAAGCATACACTGCCATCCTCTCTCCATGCATCCACCCTCCACCAAGTGATCTTTTCTTGCAATCACGGCTCGCTCGGCAACATCGATGGAGTGGCTAATATTTGGATGATTCTTTGGATTTATCTGCATTTTCCTTTCGAAGATCAAGTATAGTTGGGTGGGCTCCAACTCAGGAAATCAGAAGTATGATATACCAGTTAATCAGTAGAAGTCCTCACTATAGAGCTCATGCTTCTCCTTTGTTGCGTATAAGATTGAACGCACTTATTTTTCGAGCTTTAAGGGTTTCGCTGGTGGTCATGTTGGGCAGGGCCTCAACTCGCAGCCACGGCTTCAAGTGTTGCCCGTGCAATGCTTGCATTCTCAAGTCGGTGGCAGGTACTATAGTCTATTTTGATTCCGTGCGTCTAGTTTTCAGTTCCAAGCAAACCGGCAGCCCATTCAATTCCGAGCGCTCTGTTTTCTGTCATGAGAGAACTGTAATCACATGCAGACCATTATTAGATGCTCACCAAATTCAGAAGAAACGATTAGACAGGAAACCGATGTACGCTATCAAGAAAACACGTGTGCCTTCTCCCCTTCCCATTCATCACGCATATCTCTTTCCCTTCCATAGATCTTCTTCTGCCCTTCCAATAAAACAACCATATCTCCATAGGATGAATCCCTCACAAACAGAATACTGCTTTTCCTTTCCAAGCATACACTGCCATCCTCTCGCCATGCCTCCACCATCCACCAAGTAATCTTTTCTTGCAATCGCGTCCCGCTCGGCAACATCGATGGAGTGGCTAATATTTGGATGATTCTTTGGATTTATCTGCATTGTCCTTTTGAAGATCAAGTATAGTTGGGTGGGCTCCAACTCAGGAAATCAGATGTATGATATACCAGTTAATCAGTACAAGTCCTCACTATAGAGCTCATGCTTCTCCTTTGTTGCGTATAAGATTGGACGCACTTATTTTTCGAGCTTTAAGGGCTTTGCTGGTGGTCATGTTCGACAGGGCCTCAATTCGCAGCCACGGCTTCAGGTGTTACTCGTGCAATGCTTGCATTCTCAAGTCGGTGGCAGGTACTATAGTCTATTCTGATTCCGTGCGTTTAGTTTTCAGTTCCTAGCAAGCCGGCAGCCCATTCAATTCTGAGCGCTTGTTTTCTGTCACGAGAGAACTGTAAATCACATGCAGACCATTATTAGATGCTCACCAAATCCAGAAGAAACGATTAGACGGGAAACCGATGTACGCTATCAAGAAAACACGTGTGCCTTCTCCCCTTTCCATTCATCACGCATATCTCTTTCCCTTGCATAGATCTTCTTTTGCCCATCCTATAAAACAACCATATCTCCATAGGATGAACCCTCACAAACAGAATACTGCTTCCTTTCCAAGCATACACTGCCATCCTCTCGCCATGACTCCACCCTCCACCAAGTGATCTTTTCTTGCAATCGCGGCCCGCTCGGCAACATCGATGGAGTGGATAGTATTTGGACGATTCTTTGGATTTATCTGCATTTTCCTTTCGATGATCAAGTATAGTTGGGTGGGCTCCAACTCAGGAAATCAGATGTATGATATACCAGTTAATCAGTACAAGTCCTCACTATAGAGCTCATGCTTCTCCTTTGTTGCGTATAAGGTTGGACGCACTTATTTTTCGAGCTTTAAGGGCTTCGCTGGTGGTCATGTTGGGCAGGGCCTCAATTCGCAGCCACGGCTTCAGGTGTTTCCCGTGCAATGCTTGCATTCTCACGTCGGTGGTAGGTACTATATTCTATTCTGATTCCGTGCGTTTAGTTTTCAGTTCCAAGCAAACCGGCAGCCCATTCAATTCCAAGCGCTCTGTTTTCTGTCATGAGAGAACTGTAATCACATGCAGACCATTATTAGATGCTCACCAAATCCAGAAGAAACGATTAGACAGGAAACCGAGGTACGCTATCAAGAAAACACGTGTGCCTTCTCCCCTTGCCATTCATCACTCATATCTCTTTCCCTTCCATTGATGTTCTTTTGCCCTTCCTATAAAACAACCATATCTCCATAGGATGAATCCCTCACAGACAGAATACTGCTTTTCCTTTCCAAGCATACACTGCCATCCTCTCGCCATGCCTCCACCCTCCACCAAGTGATATTTTCTTGCAATCGCGGCCCGCTCAGTAACATCGATGGAGTGGCTAATATGTGGATGATTCTTTGGATTTATCTGCATTTTCCTTTCGAAGATCAAGTACAGTTGGGTGGGCTCCAACTAAGGAAATCAGATGTATGATATACCAGTTAATCAGTACAAGTCCTCACTATAGAGCTCATGCTTCTTCTTTGTTGCAACCTAATCTCGTTCCTTGCTAGCCACAGCCCATAGACGGCCTGTATTGTCAGCTCCTTCTCTGGTTCCCCCTCCTTGCACTGTATATAAAATATAAAATTGTATAAATTCTGCATTGACACAAGGTAGGTTTATTACTATTATATTGCATCAGGTTCATTCATAGGTTAGACTTTCAACAATTTGTTTCCTTCGCAGAACTTCTTCTTTGTGGTGGTTCTTGCTGGCTACATCATTTGCATGTACGGGGCTCTCAAGTATTATCCACTGCTTTACGCTGTCGCCGGGATCGCTTTCATGTCGCCATATTTTATAATGATGCTCAAGATGTTCCCACTTCTGAAGGGTTTCTAGTTTCTACATTGAAAAATATGCCACGGATGTAATGTCTTGTCTAACTAATTAAGGGTGATCTATCTCACCAGCAGTGTGGTGAACATTGCTCATCAAAAGAGCCCCTCTTAGAACTAGGGCTCATCAATTAACTGTGTAACTGTAGTGCATCTATGCTACCTCGGATGTATTTTCTTTTTGGAACTCTTGGGCAGTGATCTTGCATATATACTTGTCTTTCATCCTGAGCTATGCGTCCTCGTTATTTATCCGGATTCTTTGCTTTTCTTCCTGAAAGAATGATGATCATAGTTAATTTGTATTTGATTGGGATATTTATACTTGGGGAAAAGAAAGTTATTTCATTTCCTTTGTGGGCTCTGCGGTGACAACGAAAAAATAATTTCAATTTTGTTTGTTGTGTGCCCGTGCTATTCTCTGTCAGTAATTGATTTCAGAAACTGGCAAATCTTTGCCAATGTAAGAGTTAGTTGATAATTAGTCAAGCTGTCATATGTACACAATGATACATCAATTGATCCTTCACATGAGAACTTATACGGTTATACCTTTGCTTTGAATCCATATGTTTCATTCTGTAAGCAACCTAGATTAGGCCCTTATTTGGACGCCTCTTATTTAAATCTCGGCTACTCGGATTAAAGAAACCCTAACGACATCTCAACCTTGTCCAGAAATGATATGGATCTACTTATTCCGTCCCAACTGAGCTGGTTGCCGTCACAATTAGCCGTGAATTGACATGTAGATAAATTGGGAAGACGTATGATTTGTTTCACTGTGGCTCTTCCTCCTTACATTGTATATAAATTGTAGTATAAATCTTCTTTAACACAAGGTAGGTTTATTACTAGTATTAAACTGCATCAGGTTCATTCATAGGTTAGTCTTTCACCAATTTGTTTCTTTTGCAGAACTTCTTCTTTGTGGTGGTTCTTGTTGGCTACTTCATTTGCATGTACGGGGCTCTTAAGTATTATCCACTGCTTTACGCCGTCGCGGGGATCGCTTTCATATCGCCATATTTTATAATGATGCTCAAGATGTTGCCACTTCTCAAGGGTTTCTACATTGAAAGATATGCCACCCACCCCTACCAACGACCGGTCGTGAGGATGTAATGTCTTGTCTAACTAAGGGTGCTTTATTTCACCAGCAGTGAAGTGAACGTTGCTCATCAACTATTGTTCTGATGTCGAATCCGCTCCACTGCGGTGCCTCTTATTTCTGCAAACAGTGATGGGCCAGCCAAATGTTCGCTCGCTTGCTTGAGAAGGAGCTGGGCCGTCCCACATTTTCCTGCATATTAGTCAAGAAAATTATGAAATTGATGGAATGAGAAAACACGTTTTTCATCCTATGATTTTTTTGAGCTGATTCATCCTATGATTGTGAACCAAATAGCGTGAAATTTCAGCCATGATAAATTGATAATTGCATAGGATCCTCCTTCGGACTTCCACGATACACACAACGGTGAGTAAAGATGATAATATATCATTTATCAGTTAGTCAACACAAGACAGTGCCACACACACGAGGTTGAAGCGTAGTTATATGGTACTCTAATTACCTGGAACTTGCAGTATAAAAACAGAACCTTACTCAGCATGCATGATCCTCTGACCTTAGAAGCAAAATAATCGATTTGACGGCTAGAAATCAGATGTCTGATTTTTAGCATCATATCAGACTAGTTATGCGTCGTACGATTTGTTTGATCTCATATCGTTGGATATAACGCCAGAAAAGGTGTTTGGGTTAGTTTGCAATGCAACGTTTCCCTACATAGTAGTACCTCAGCCTGTTGGAATAAACCAAAACTTGTCCTTGTCCGGGTTGAGAACGGATTTGTTGCCGTGTGATTAGATTAGGAAAATACAGTACTCAGTTTGAGTTTGAGTCGAGCACGTCTCGGTAGTCTCCTCCCTATATATACACTAGATGATACCCCACGCGTTGCCTCGGGACATTTGTGTGTAATATTGTAAAGATTCATGATGTAAATTCTTAGAGCAAAGATAAGGGATAAAAATAAAATGAATTTTTAGTGACACAAAGCACGATTGCAAAATTTATAAGATATATAACTATCCTACTAAAATATATTCTATACTTTTTCAATCCTGAAAATTACAGGATGCTTGCTAGACCAGGGAAACGGCTGTAGTAACACAATAATTCAGCGAAGTCCCATTACAATGTTTCAACGGTATAAACAGATGTTGTCGGTAAGCACAAATACAACACGACATGTGGGAAAATCTGGCTAAATTGAAAAATATAAATATGAACATTCTAATCAGTTTAAGCAAGATTGGAACCGGTTGTTTGTGATAGATCTTA
>NC_041389.1:43624536-43625401 GCF_002162155.2 Triticum dicoccoides
AATATTTTTACTGGCCAAAAAGACCACTTGAACCTACCAAAACATACACCATGTTTGGCAAACTGTATGCACCATGTTTAACACATGTATGTTACTATTAGGACATATAGGGTAGAAATCTAGCTGATACAAAAGAGGGATGACCATAGTAAACTGTAATATGTAAGACGAATATAACCATAGATTGCAGTAATAAGACGCTTGTTAGTGTGTCAGTAGAGATTCAATGCTCGGAAAAAAAACTTTAGAGATCTGCATAGAGGACATGTGAATTATTAAAGAAGTACATATCAAAGCTTCTCCCAAGAAAATCAGTAACTGCACTGATATTGAACGGTGGCGGTGATCGTTCCAAATCTCTGATGGATAGTGGTTTAAGATCAAATAGAAATTCAATAAATAATCAAAATACCATAAGACTCAATAAAATCAGTAACTGCACTGATATTGAACGATGGCAGTGATCGTTCCAAATCTCTGATGGATAGAGGTTTAAGATCAAATAGAAATTCGATCAATAATCAAAATACCATGAGACTCAATAAATCTTCTCCCAACAAAATCAGTAACTGCACTAATATTGAACGGTGGCAGTGATCGTTCCAAATCTCTGATGGATAGTGGTTTAAGATCAAATAGAATTTGATCGACAATCAAAATACCATAAGACTCAATAAAGTAAAAGGGGGATAAAATTTGTAGAAATTAAGAGAAGTCATGAGTTTGGGAACACATTTACCTCCCTGACAGGAAAGTCGAGGTAAAGGATAGAGGAATGCAGTGCGATCTTTATTGGCTACGGCATTTTAAGCCTTTATATTGCTAGAAAAAGGTCATGAAGATATCATATATCATACCTTCCAAA
>NC_041389.1:43626451-43628497 GCF_002162155.2 Triticum dicoccoides
GTTTCTTGTGCGTTTGCGGCTGTCGTTCCAGGATGAGACTTGCCTGCTCCCTCCGCATGCGCCCATGCGTGCGCCCGCATATGTGTCTTGTTTTGATTGGAACAAAATAAGACCCGGCCCCCCTCCTTAAAATCAGGGGGGGAGATGATTAGATTAGAAAAGAAAAAGGAAAAAAGATAGCCATAGGATGAAGTGGGAGCACGGATGGGGGCATGGAGAGGGAGCAGGCAAGCCGGATCCGTCGTTCCATGGTCATGAGTGGAAAGCTTCTGGATCGTTGCCGCGTCAGGCGGAAGAGAGAGCTGCAGCGATGAGACTCGCACGAGGGAAGATGTACCGAGCGACCTACTCGCTGTAATCTATAATCTATGGTCTATAATAACTAAATAGTTCATCCTTACTATTCTATTTCTCTTAACATGCAAGCTGTCCACATCATCAACCTAGCCACATCACCATTCTTCCATTGACTTACATGTGGGTCCAACAAGTACAATGCCCCCTGCCACATAAGCGTCTGTTACTTGCTAAGGACCCACCACCACATAAGCGTCTCTGTCCTACCTCTAGCCTCCCCCCGTGCAGTAAATTTTCCCCTTTCTAAGTAGCCCACGCCGGTGGGGATCCATCTCTGCATCATGTGCTCCTCTGGCACAATCCGTCCATCTTGCGCCGCTCATTGCCTTTACATAACCACCGGTCCAAGTCACCTTCGCCGCTTACCAATATTCCCCCTTGCCGGTGCGATGCGTGTGTCGTCGAGCCGGCGTCCTTGGCGCCCTGATTCTCCTCTACTCCTGTCTCCCATCAGGCGAAGGTGGCGCTGGCGTCATTGGGGAGGTTGATACTGATCGCTCCCGACAGAATCAAACCGGCCGCTGGGCTCTCGCCTGGAAGGATATTCTTCTTTTTTCTTTTCTTTCTTTTGCACGGAAGGATCCTCTGCTCGGCAACTCAACCATGGAACGGACGCCGCGTTGGGTAGATCTCCAGCTGGTGGACGCACTTATTTTTCGAGCTTTAAGGGCTCGCTGGTGGTCATGTTGGGCAGGGCCTCAATTCGCAGCCACGGCTTCAAGTGTTGCCCGTGCAATGCTTGCATTCTTAAGTCGGTGGCAGGTATTATAGTCTATTCTGATTCCGTGCATTTAGTTTTCAGTTCCTAGCAAACCGGCAGCCCATTCAGTTCCGAGCGCTCTGTTTTCTGTCACGAGAGAACTGTAAATCACATGCACACCATTATTAGATGCTAACCAAATTTAGAAGAAACGATTAGACAGGAAACCGGTGTACGCTATCAAGAAAACACGTGTGCCTTCTCCCCTTCCCATTCATCACGCATATCTCTTTCCCTTCCATAGATCTTCTTTTGCCCTTCCTATAAAACAACCATATCTCCATAGGATGAATCCCTCACAAACAGAATACTGCTTTTCCTTTCCAAGCATACACTGCCATCCTCTCGCCATGCCTCCACCATCCACCAAGTAATCTTTTCTTGCAATCGCGGCCCGCTCGGCAACATCGATGGATTGGCTAATATTTGGATGATTCTTTGGATTTATCTGCATTTTCCTTTCGAAGATCAAGTATAGTTGGGTGGGCTCCAACTCAGGAAATCAGATGTATGATATACCAGTTAATCAGTACAAGTCCTCACTATAGAGCTCATGCTTCTCCTTTGTTGCGTATAAGATTGGACACACTTATTTTTCAAGCTTTAAGGGCTTCGCTGGTGGTCATGTTGGACAGGGCCTCAATTCCCAGCCACGGCTTCAGGTGTTGCCCGTGCAATGCTTGCATTCTCAAGTCGGTGGCAGGTAATATAGTCTATTCTGATTCCGTGCGTTTAATTTTCAGTTCCTAGCAAGCCGCCAGCCCATTCAATTCTGAGCGCTTGTTTTCTGTCACGAGAGAACTGTAAATCACATGCAGACCATTATTAGATGTTCACCAAATCCAGAAGAAACGATTAGACGGGAAACCGATGTACGCTATCAAGAAAACACGTGTTCCTTCTCCCCTTCCCATTCATCACGCATATCT
>NC_041389.1:43630036-43665306 GCF_002162155.2 Triticum dicoccoides
ACAGGGCCTCAATTCCCAGCCACGGCTTCAGGTGTTGCCCGTGCAATGCTTGCATTCTCAAGTCGGTGGCAGGTACTATAGTCTATTCTGATTCCGTGCGTTTAGTTTTCAGTTCCTAGCAAGCCGGCAGCCCATTCAATTCTGAGCGCTTGTTTTCTGTCACGAGAGAACTGTAAATCACATGCAGACCATTATTAGATGTTCACCAAATCCAGAAGAAACGATTAGACGGGAAACCGATGTACGCTATCAAGAAAACACGTGTGCCTTCTCCCCTTCCCATTCATCACGCATATCTCTTTCCCTTCTATAGATCTTCTTTTGCCCATCCTATAAAACAACCATATCTCCATAGGATGAATACCTCACAAACAGAATACTGCTTTTCCTTTCCAAGCATACACTCCCATCCTCTCTCCATGCCTCCACCCTCCACCAAGTGATCTTTTCTTGCAATCGCGGCCCGCTCGGCAACATCGATGGAGTGGCTAATATTTGGATGATTCTTTGGATTTATCTGCATTTTCCTTTCGAAGATCAAGTATAGTTGGGTGGGCTCCAACTCAGGAAATCAGATGTATGATATACCAGTTAATCAGTACAAGTCCTCACTATAGAGCTCATGCTTCTCCCTTGTTGCATATAAGATTGGACGCACTTATTTTTCGAGCTTTAAGGGCTTCGTTGTTGGTCATGTTGGGTAGGGCCTCAATTCGCAGCCACGGCTTCAGGTGTTGCCCGTGCAATGCTTGCATTCTCAAGTCGGTGGCAGGTACTATAGTCTATTCTGATTCCGTGCGTTTAGTTTTCAGTTCCAAGCAAACCGGCAGCCCATTCAATTCCGAGCGCTCTGTTTTCTGTCATGAGAGAACTGTAATCACATGCAGACCATTATTAGATGCTCACCAAATCCAGAAGAAACGATTAGACAGGAAACCGATGTACGCTATCAAGAAAACACATGTGCCTTCTCTCCTTCCCATTCATCACTCATACCTCTTTCCCTTCCATTGATGTTCTTTTGCCCTTCCTATAAAACAACCATATCTCCATAGGATGAATCCCTCACAGACAGAATACTGCTTTTCCTTTCCAAGCATACACTGCCATCCTCTCGCCATGCCTCCACCGTCCACCAAGTGATATTTTCTTGCAATCGCGGCCCGCTTGGCAACATCGATGGAGTGGCTAATATGTGGATGATTCTTTGGATTCATCTGCATTTTCCTTTCCAAGATCAAGTATAGTTGGGTGGGCTCCAACTAAGGAAATCAGATGTATGATATACCAGTTAATCAGTACAAGTCCTCACTATAGAGCTCATGCTTCTCCTTTGTTGCGTATAAGGTTGGACGCACTTATTTTTCGAGCTTTAAGGGCTTCGCTGGTGGTCATGTTGGGCAGGGCCTCAATTCGCAGCCACGGCTTCAGGTGTTGCCCGTGCAATGCTTGCATTCTCATGTCGGTGGTAGGTACTATAGTCTATTTTGATTCCGTGCGTTTAGTTTTCAGTTCCAAGCAAACCGGCAGCCCATTCAATTTCGAGCGCTCTGTTTTCTGTCATGAGAGAACTGTAATCACATGCAGACCATTATTAGATGCTCACCAAATTCAGAAGAAACGATTAGATAGGAAACCGATGTACGCTATCAAGAAAACACGTGTGCCTTCTCCCCTTCCCATTCATCACGCATATCTCTTTCCCTTCCATAGATCTTCTTTTGCCCTTCCTATAAAACAACCATATCTCCATAGGATGAATCCCTCACAAACAGAATACTGCTTTTCCTTTCCAAGCATACACTGCCATCCTCTCGCCATGCCTCCACCATCCACCAAGTAATCTTTTCTTGCAATCGCGGCCCGCTCGGCAACATCGATGGAGTGGCTAATATTTGGATGATTCTTTGGATTTATCTGCATTTTCCTTTCGAAGATCAAGTATAGTTGGGTGGGCTCCAACTCAGGAAATCAGATGTATGATATACCTGTTAATCAGTACAAGTCCTCACTATAGAGATCATGCTTCTCCTTTGTTGCGTATAAGATTGGACGCACTTATTTTTCAAGCTTTAAGGGCTTCGCTGGTGGTCATGTTGCACAGGGCCTCAATTCCCAGCCACGGCTTCAGGTGTTGCCCGTGCAATGCTTGCATTCTCAAGTCGGTGGCAGGTACTATAGTCTATTCTGATTCCGTGCGTTTAGTTTTCAGTTCCTAGCAAGCCGGCAGCCCATTCAATTCTGAGCGCTTGTTTTCTGTCACGAGAGAACTGTAAATCACATGCAGACCATTATTAGATGTTCACCAAATCCAGAAGAAACGATTAGACGGGAAACCGATGTACGCTATCAAGAAAACACGTGTGCCTTCTCCCCTTCCCATTCATCACGCATATCTCTTTCCCTTCCATAGATCTTCTTTTGCCCATCCTATAAAACAACCATATCTCCATAGGATGAATACCTCACAAACAGAATACTGCTTTTCCTTTCCAAGCATACACTCCCATCCTCTCTCCATGCCTCCACCCTCCACCAAGTGATCTTTTCTTGCAATCGCGGCCCGCTCGGCAACATCGATGGAGTGGCTAATATTTGGATGATTCTTTGGATTTATCTGCATTTTCCTTTCGAAGATCAAGTATAGTTGGGTGGGCTCCAACTCAGGAAATCAGATGTATGATATACCAGTTAATCAGTACAAGTCCTCACTATAGAGCTCATGCTTCTCCTTTGTTGCATATAAGATTGGACGCACTTATTTTTCGAGCTTTAAGGGCTTCGGTTTTGGTCATGTTGGGTAGGGCCTCAATTCGCAGCCACGGCTTCAGGTGTTGCCCGTGCAATGCTTGCATTCTCAAGTCGGTGGCAGGTACTATAGTCTATTCTGATTCCGTGCGTTTAGTTTTCAGTTCCAAGCAAACCGGCAGCCCATTCAATTCCGAGCACTCTGTTTTCTGTCATGAGAGAACTGTAATCACATGCAGACCATTATTAGATGCTCACCAAATCCAGAAGAAACGATTAGACAGGAAACCGATGTATGCTATCAAGAAAACACATGTTCCTTCTCTCCTTCCCATTCATCACTCATATCTCTTTCCCTTCCATTGATGTTCTTTTGCCCTTCCTATAAAACAACCATATCTCCATAGGATGAATCCCTCACAGACAGAATACTGCTTTTCCTTTCCAAGCATACACTGCCATCCTCTCGCCATGCCTCCACCCTCCACCAAGTGATATTTTCTTGCAATCGCGGCCCGCTTGGCAACATCGATGGAGTGGCTAATATGTGGATGATTCTTTGGATTCATCTGCATTTTCCTTTCCAAGATCAAGTATAGTTGGGTGGGCTCCAACTAAGGAAATCAGATGTATGATATACCAGTTAATCAGTACAAGTCCTCACTATAGAGCTCATGCTTCTCCTTTGTTGCGTATAAGGTTGGACGCACTTATTTTTCGAGCTTTAAGGGCTTCGCTGGTGGTCATGTTGGGCAGGGCCTCAATTCGCAGCCACGGCTTCAGGTGTTGCCCGTACAATGCTTGCATTCTCAAGTCGGTGGTAGGTACTATAGTCTATTTTGATTCCGTGCGTTTAGTTTTCAGTTCCAAGCAAACCGGCATCCCATTCAATTCCCAGCGCTCTGTTTTCTGTCATGAGAGAACTGTAATCACATGTAGACCATTATTAGATGCTCACCAAATTCAGAAGAAACGATTAGACAGGAAACCGATGTACGCTATCAAGAAAACACGTGTGCCTTCTCCCCTTCCCATTCATCACGCATATCTCTTTCCCTTCCATAGATCTTCTTTTGCCCTTCCTATAAAACAACCATATCTCCATAGGATGAATCCCTCACAAACAGAATACTGCTTTTCCTTTCCAAGCATACACTGCCATCCTCTCGCCATGCCTCCACCATCCACCAAGTAATCTTTTCTTGCAATCGCGGCCCGCTCGGCAACATCGATGGAGTGGCTAATATTTGGATGATTCTTTGGATTTATCTGCATTTTCCTTTCGAAGATCAAGTATAGTTGGGTGGGCTCCAACTCAGGAAATCAGATGTATGATATACCAGTTAATCAGTACAAGTCCTCACTATAGAGCTCATGCTTCTCCTTTGTTGCGTATAAGATTGGACACACTTATTTTTCAAGCTTTAAGGACTTCGCTGGTGGTCATGTTGGACAGGGCCTCAATTCCCAGCCACGGCTTCAGGTGTTGCCCGTGCAATGCTTGCATTCTCAAGTCGGTGGCAGGTACTATAGTCTATTCTGATTCCGTGCGTTTAGTTTTCAGTTCCTAGCAAGCCGGCAGCCCATTCAATTCTGAGCGCTTGTTTTCTGTCACGAGAGAACTGTAAATCACATGCAGACCATTATTAGATGTTCACCAAATCCAGAAGAAACGATTAGACGGGAAACCGATGTACGCTATCAAGAAAACACGTGTGCCTTCTCCCCTTCCCATTCATCACGCATATCTCTTTCCCTTCTATAGATCTTCTTTTGCCCATCCTATAAAACAACCATATCTCCATAGGATGAATACCTCACAAACAGAATACTGCTTTTCCTTTCCAAGCATACACTCCCATCCTCTCTCCATGCCTCCACCCTCCACCAAGTGATCTTTTCTTGCAATCGCGGCCCGCTCGGCAACATCGATGGAGTGGCTAATATTTGGATGATTCTTTGGATTTATCTGCATTTTCCTTTCGAAGATCAAGTATAGTTGGGTGGGCTCCAACTCAGGAAATCAGATGTATGATATACCAGTTAATCAGTACAAGTCCTCACTATAGAGCTCATGCTTCTCCCTTGTTGCATATAAGATTGGACGCACTTATTTTTCGAGCTTTAAGGGCTTCGTTGTTGGTCATGTTGGGTAGGGCCTCAATTCGCAGCCACGGCTTCAGGTGTTGCCCGTGCAATGCTTGCATTCTCAAGTCGGTGGCAGGTACTATAGTCTATTCTGATTCCGTGCGTTTAGTTTTCAGTTCCAAGCAAACCGGCAGCCCATTCAATTCCGAGCGCTCTGTTTTCTGTCATGAGAGAACTGTAATCACATGCAGACCATTATTAGATGCTCACCAAATCCAGAAGAAACGATTAGACAGGAAACCGATGTACGCTATCAAGAAAACACATGTGCCTTCTCTCCTTCCCATTCATCACTCATATCTCTTTCCCTTCCATTGATGTTCTTTTGCCCTTCCTATAAAACAACCATATCTCCATAGGATGAATCCCTCACAGACAGAATACTACTTTTCCTTTCCAAGCATACACTGCCATCCTCTCGCCATGCCTCCACCCTCCACCAAGTGATATTTTCTTGCAATCGCGGCCCGCTTGGCAACATCGATGGAGTGGCTAATATGTGGATGATTCTTTGGATTCATCTGCATTTTCCTTTCCAAGATCAAGTATAGTTGGGTGGGCTCCAACTAAGGAAATCAGATGTATGATATACCAGTTAATCAGTACAAGTCCTCACTATAGAGCTCATGCTTCTCCTTTGTTGCGTATAAGGTTGGACGCACTTATTTTTCGAGCTTTAAGGGCTTCGCTGGTGGTCATGTTGGGCAGGGCCTCAATTCGCAGCCACGGCTTCAGGTGTTTCCCTTGCAATGCTTGCATTCTCAAGTCGGTGGCAGGTACTATAGTCTATTCTGATTCCGTGCGTTTAGTTTTCAGTTCCTAGCAAACCGGCAGCCCATTCAATTCTGAGCGATTGTTTTCTGTCATGAGAGAACTGTAAATCACATGCAGACCATTATTATATGCTCACCAAATCCAGAAGAAACGAATAGACAAGAAACCAATGTATGCTATCAAGAAAACACGTGGGCCTTCTCCCCTTCCCATTCATCACGCATATCTCTTTCCCTTCCATAGATCTTATTTTGCCCATCCTATAAAACAACCATATCTCCATAGGATGAATACCTCACAAACAAAATACTTCTTTTCCTTTCCAAGCATACACTGCCATCCTCTCCCCATGCCTCCACCCTCCACCAAGTGATCTTTTCTTGCAATCACGGCTCGCTCGGCAACATCGATGGAGTGGCTAATATTTGGATGATTCTTTGGATTTATCTGCATTTTCCTTTCGAAGATCAAGTATTGTTGGGTGGGCTCCAACTCAGGAAATCAGAAGTATGATATACCAGTTAATCAGTAGAAGTCCTCACTATAGAGCTCATGCTTCTCCTTTGTTGCGTATAAGATTGAACGCACTTATTTTTCGAGCTTTAAGGGCTTCGCTGGTGGTCATGTTGGGCAGGGCCTCAACTCGCAGCCACGGCTTCAAGTGTTGCCCGTGCAATGCTTGCATTCTCAAGTTGGTGGCAGGTACTATAGTCTATTTTGATTCCGTGCGTTTAGTTTTCAGTTCCAAGCAAACCGGCAGCCCATTCAATTCCGAGCGCTCTGTTTTCTGTCATGAGAGAACTGTAATCACATGCAGACCATTATTAGATGCTCACCAAATTCAGAAGAAACGATTAGACAGGAAACCGATGTACGCTATCAAGAAAACACGTGTGCCTTCTCCCCTTCCCATTCATAACGCATATCTCTTTCCCTTCCATAGATCTTCTTCTGCCCTTCCTCTAAAACAACCATATCTCCATATGATGAATCCCTCACAAACAGAATACTGCGTTTCCTTTCCAAGCATACACTGCCATCCTCTCGCCATGCCTCCACCATCCACCAAGTAATCTTTTCTTGCAATCGCGTCCCGCTCGGCAACATCGATGGAGTGGCTAATATTTGGATGATTCTTTGGATTTATCTGCATTTTCCTTTCGAAGATCAAGTATAGTTTGGTGGGCTCCAACTCAGGAAATCAGATGTATGATATACCAGTTAATCAGTACAAGTCCTCACTATAGAGCTCATGCTTCTCCATTGTTGCGTATAAGATTGGACGCACTTATTTTTCGAGCTTTAAGGGCTTTGTTGGTGGTCATGTTCGACAGGGCCTCAATTCGCAGCCACGGCTTCAGGTGTTGCCCGTGCAATGCTTGCATTCTCAAGTCGGCGGCAGGTACTATAGTCTATTCTGATTCCGTGCGTTTAGTTTTCAGTTCCTAGCAAGCCGGCAGCCCATTCAATTCTGAGCGCTTGTTTTCTATCACGAGAAAACTGTAAATCACATGCAGACCATTATTAGATGCTCACCAAATCCAGAAGAAACGATTAGACGGGAAACCGATGTACGCTATCAAGAAAACACGTGTGCCTTCTCCCCTTTCCATTCATCACGCATATCTCTTTCCCTTCCATAGATCTTCTTTTGCCCATCCTATAAAACTACCATACCTCCATAGGATGAATACCTCACAAACAGAATACTGCTTTTCCTTTCCAAGCATACACTGCCATCCTCTCTCCATGCCTCCACCCTCCACCAAGTGATCTTTTCTTGCAATCGCGGACCGCTCGGCAACATCGATGGAGTGGCTAATATTTGGATGATTCTTCTGATTTATCTGCATTTTCCTTTTGAAGATCAAGTATAGTTGGGTGGGCTCCAACTCAGGAAATCAGATGTATGATATACCAGTTAATCAGTACAAGTCCTCACTATAGAGCTCATGCTTCTCCTTTTTTGCGTATAAGATTGGACGCACTTATTTTTCGAGCTTTAAGGGCTTCGCTGGTGGTCATGTTGGGCAGGGCCTCAATTCGCAGCCACGGCTTCAGGTGTTTCCCGTGCAATGCTGGCATTCTCAAGTCGGTGGCAGGTACTATAGTCTATTCTGATTCCGTGCGTTTAGTTTTCAGTTCCTAGCAAACCGGCAGCCCATTCAATTCTGAGCGCTTGTTTTCTGTCATGAGAGAACTGTAAATCACATGCAGACCATTATTATATGCTCACCAAATCCAGAAGAAACGAATAGACAGGAAACCGATGTATGCTATCAAGAAAACACGTGTGCCTTCTCCCCTTCCCATTCATCACGCATATCTCTTTCCCTTCCATAGATCTTCTTTTGCCCATCCTATAAAACAACCATATCTCCATAGGATGAATACCTCACAAACAAAATACTTCTTTTCCTTTCCAAGCATACACTGCCATCCTCTCTCCATGCCTCCACCCTCCACCAAGTGATCTTTTCTTGCAATCACGGCTCGCTCGGCAACATCGATGGAGTGGCTAATATTTGGATGATTCTTTGGATTTATCTGCATTTTCCTTTCGAAGATCAAGTATAGTTGGCTGGGCTCCAACTCAGGAAATCAGAAGTATGATATACCAGTTAATCAGTAGAAGTCCTCACTAGAGCTCATGCTTCTCCTTTGTTGCGTATAAGATTGAACGCACTTATTTTTCGAGCTTTAAGGGCTTCGCTGGTGGTCATGTTGGGCAGGGCCTCAACTCGCAGCCACGGCTTCAAGTGTTGCCCGTGCAATGCTTGCATTCTCAAGTCGGTGGCAGGTACTATAGTCTATTTTGATTCCGTGCGTTTAGTTTTCAGTTACAAGCAAACCGGCAGCCCATTCAATTCCGAGCGCTCTGTTTTCTGTCATGAGAGAACTGTAATCACATGCAGACCATTATTAGATGCTCACCAAATTCAGAAGAAACGATTAGACAGGAAACCGATGTACGCTATCAAGAAAACACGTGTGCCTTCTCCCCTTCCCATTCATCACGCATATCTCTTTCCCTTCCATAGATCTTCTTCTGCCCTTCCAATAAAACAACCATATCTCCATAGGATGAATCCCTCACAAACAGAATACTGCTTTTCCTTTCCAAGCATACACTGCCATCCTCTCGCCATGCCTCCACCATCCACCAAGTAATCTTTTCTTGCAATCGCGTCCCGCTCGGCAACATCGATGGAGTGGCAAATATTTGGATGATTCTTTGGATTTATCTGCATTGTCCTTTTGAAGATCAAGTATAGTTGGGTGGGCTCCAACTCAGGAAATCAGATGTATGATATACCAGTTAATCAGTACAAGTCCTCACTATAGAGCTCATGCTTCTCCTTTGTTGCGTATAAGATTGGACGCACTTATTTTTCGAGCTTTAAGGGCTTTGCTGGTGGTCATGTTCGACAGGGCCTCAATTCGCAGCCACGGCTTCAGGTGTTGCCCGTGCAATGCTTGCATTCTCAAGTCGGTGGCAGGTACTATAGTCTATTCTGATTCCGTGCGTTTAGTTTTCAGTTCCTAGCAAGCCGGCAGCCCATTCAATTCTGAGCGCTTGTTTTCTGTCACGAGAGAACTGTAAATCACATGCAGACCATTATTAGATGCTCACCAAATCCAGAAGAAACGATTAGAAGGGAAACCGATGTACGCTATCAAGAAAACACGTGTGCCTTCTCCCCTTTCCATTCATCACGCATATCTCTTTCCCTTCCATAGATCTTCTTTTGCCCATCCTATAAAACAACCATATCTCCATAGGATGAATCCCTCACAAACGGAATACTGCTTCCTTTCCAAGCATACACTGCCATCCTCTCGCCATGACTCCACCCTCCACCAAGTGATCTTTTCTTGCAATCGCGGCCCGCTCGGCAACATCGATGGAGTGGATAGTATTTGGACGATTCTTTGGATTTATCTGCATTTTCCTTTCGATGATCAAGTATAGTTGGGTGGGCTCCAACTCAGGAAATCAGATGTATGATATACCAGTTAATCAGTACAAGTCCTCACTATAGAGCTCATGCTTCTCCTTTGTTGCGTATAAGGTTGGACGCACTTATTTTTCGAGCTTTAAGGGCTTCGCTGGTGGTCATGTTGGGCAGGGCCTCAATTCGCAGCCACGGCTTCAGGTGTTTCCCGTGCAATGCTTGCATTCTCACGTCGGTGGCAGGTACTATATTCTATTATGATTCCGTGCGTTTAGTTTTTAGTTCCAAGCAAACCGGCAGCCCATTCAATTCCAAGCGCTCTGTTTTCTGTCATGACAGAACTGTAATCACATGCAGACCATTATTAGGTGCTCACCAAATCCAGAAGAGACGATTAGACAGGAAACCGAGGTACGCTATCAAGAAAACACGTGTGCCTTCTCCCCTTGCCATTCATCACTCATATCTGTTTCCCTTCCATTGATGTTCTTTTGCCCTTCCTATAAAACAACCATATCTCCATAGGATGAATCCCTCACAGACAGAATACTGCTTTTCCTTTCCAAGCATACACTGCCATCCTCTCGCCATGCCTCCACCCTCCACCAAGTGATATTTTCTTGCAATCGCGGCCCGCTCAGTAACATCGATGGAGTGGCTAATATGTGGATGATTCTTTGGATTTATCTGCATTTTCCTTTCGAAGATCAAGTACAGTTGGGTGGGCTCCAACTAAGGAAATCAGATGTATGATATACCAGTTAATCAGTACAAGTCCTCACTATAGAGCTCATGCTTCTTCTTTGTTGCGTATAAGATTGGACACACTTATTTTTCGAGCTTTAAGGGCTTCGCTGGTGGTCATGTTGGGGAGGGCCTCAATTCGCAGCCACGGCTTCAGGTGTTGCCCGTGCAATGCTTGCATTCTCAAGTCGGTGGCAGGTACTATAGTCTATTCTGATTCTATGCGTCTAGTTTTCAGTTCCTAGCGAACTGGCAGCCCATTCAATTCCGAGCGCTCTGTTTTCTGTCACGAGAGAACTGTAAATAACATGCAGACCATTATTAGATGCTCACCAAATCCAGAAGAAACGATTAGACAGGAAACCGATCTACGCTATCAAGAAAACACGTGTGCCTTCTCCCCTTCCCATTCATCACGCATATCTCTTTCCCTTCCATAGATCTTATTTTGCCCTTCCTATAAAACAACCATATCTCCATAGGATGAATCCCTCACAAACAAAATACTGCTTTTCCTTTCCAAGCATACACTGCCATCCTCTCGCCATGACTCCACCCTCCACCAAGTGATCTTTTCTTGCAATCGCGGCCCGCTCGGCAACATCGATGGAGTGGCTAATATTTGGATGATTCTTTGGATTTATCTGCATTTTCCTTTCGATGATTAAGTATAGTTGGGTGGGCTCCAACTCAGGAAATCAGATGTACGATATACCAGTTAATCAGTACAAGTCCTCACTATAGAGCTCATGCTTCTCCTTTGTTGCGTATAAGGTTGGACGCACTTATTTTTCGAGCTTTAAGGGCTTCGCTAGTGGTCATGTTGGGCAGGGCCTCAATTCGCAGCCACGGCTTCAGGTGTTTCCCGTGCAATGCTTGCATTCTCCAGTCGGTGGCAGGTACTATAGTCTATTTTGATTCCGTGCGTTTAGTTTTCAGTTCCAAGCAAACCGGCAGCCCATTCAATTCCGAGCGCTCTGTTTTCTGTCATGAGAGAACTGTAATCACATGCAGACCATTATTAGATGCTCACCAAATTCAGAAGAAACGATTAGACAGGAAACCGATGTACGCTATCAAGAAAACACGTGTGCCTTCTCCCCTTCCCATTCATCACGCATATCTCTTTCCCTTCCATAGATCTTCTTCTGCCCTTCCTCTAAAACAACCATATCTCCATATGATGAATCCCTCACAAACAGAATACTGCTTTTCCTTTCCAAGCATACATTGCCATCCTCTCACCATGCCTCCACCATCCACCAAGTAATCTTTTCTTGCAATCGCGTCCCGCTCGGCAACATCGATGGAGTGGCTAATATTTGGATGATTCTTTGGATTTATCTGCATTTTCCTTTCGAAGATCAAGTATAGTTGGGTGGGCTCCAACTCAGGAAATCAGATGTATGTTATACCAGTTAATCAGTACAAGTCCTCACTATAGAGCTCATGCTTCTCCTTTGTTGCGTATAAGATTGGACGCACTTATTTTTCGAGCTTTAAGGGCTTTGCTGGTGGTCATGTTCGACAGGGCCTCAATTCGCAGCCACGGCTTCAGGTGTTGCCCGTGCAATGCTTGCATTCTCAAGTCGGTGGCAGGTACTATAGTCTATTCTGATTCCGTGCGTTTAGTTTTCAGTTCCTAGCAAGCCGGCAGCCCATTCAATTCTGAGCGCTTGTTTTCTATCACGAGAGAACTGTAAATCACATGCAGACCATTATTAGATGCTCACCAAATCCAGAAGAAACGATTAGACGGGAAACCGATGTACGCTATCAAGAAAACACGTGTGCCTTCTCCCCTTTCCATTCATCACGCATATCTCTTTCCCTTCCATAGATCTTCTTTTGCCCATCCTATAAAACAACCATACCTCCATAGGATGAATACCTCACAAACAGAATACTGCTTTTCCTTTCCAAGCATACACTGCCATCCTCTCTCCATGCCTCCACCCTCCACCAAGTGATCTTTTCTTGCAATCGCGGACCGCTCGGCAACATCGATGGAGTGGCTAATATTTGGATGATTCTTCTGATTTATCTGCATTTTCCTTTTGAAGATCAAGTATAGTTGGGTGGGCTCCAACTCAGGAAATCAGATGTATGATATACCAGTTAATCAGTACAAGTCCTCACTATAGAGCTCATGCTTCTCCTTTTTTGCGTATAAGATTGGACGCACTTATTTTTCGAGCTTTAAGGGCTTCGCTGGTGGTCATGTTGGGAAGGGCCTCAATTCGCAGCCACGGCTTCAGGTGTTTCCCGTGCAATGCTGGCATTCTCAAGTCGGTGGCAGGTACTATAGTCTATTCTGATTCCGTGCGTTTAGTTTTCAGTTCCTAGCAAACCGGTAGCCCATTCAATTCTGAGCGCTTGTTTTCTGTCATGAGAGAACTGTAAATCACATGCAGACCATTATTATATGCTCACCAAATCCAGAAGAAACGAATAGACAGGAAACCGATGTATGCTATCAAGAAAACACGTGTGCCTTCTCCCCTTCCCATTCATCACGCATATCTCTTTCCCTTCCATAGATCTTCTTTTGCCCATCCTATAAAACAACCATATCTCCATAGGATGAATACCTCACAAACAAAATACTTCTTTTCCTTTCCAAGCATACACTGCCATCCTCTCTCCATGCCTCCACCCTCCACCAAGTGATCTTTTCTTGCAATCGCGGCCCGCTCGGCAACATCGATGGAGTGGCTAATATTTGGACGATTCTTTGGATTTATCTGCATTTTCCTTTCGAAGATCAAGTATAGTTGGGTGGGCTCCAACTCAGGAAATCAGAAGTATGATATACCAGTTAATCAGTAGAAGTCCTCACTATAGAGCTCATGCTTCTCCTTTGTTGCGTATAAGATTGAACGAGCTTATTTTTCGAGCTTTAAGGGCTTCGCTGGTGGTCATGTTGGGCAGGGCCTCAACACGCAGCCACGGCTTCAAGTGTTGCCCGTGCAATGCTTGCATTCTCAAGTCGGTGGCAGGTACTATAGTCTATTTTGATTCCGTGCGTCTAGTTTTCAGTTCCAAGCAAACCGGCAGCCCATTCAATTCTGAGCGCTCTATTTTCTGTCATGAGAGAACTGTAATCACATGCAGACCATTATTAGATGCTCACCAAATTCAGAAGAAACGATTAGACAGGAAACCGATGTACGCTATCAAGAAAACACGTGTGCCTTCTCCCCTTCCCATTCATCACGCATATCTCTTTCCCTTCCATAGATCTTCTTCTGCCTTTCCAATAAAACAACCATATCTCCATAGGATGAATCCCTCACAAACAGAATACTGCTTTTCCTTTCCAAGCATACACTGCCATCCTCTCGCCATGCCTCCACCATCCACCAAGTAATCTTTTCTTGCAATCGCGTCCCGCTCGGCAACATCGATGGAGTGGCTAATATTTGGATGATTCTTTGGATTTATCTGCATTGTCCTTTTGAAGATCAAGTATAGTTGGGTGGGCTCCAACTCAGGAAATCAGATGTATGATATACCAGTTAATCAGTACAAGTCCTCACTATAGAGCTCATGCTTCTCCTTTGTTGCGTATAAGATTGGACGCACTTATTTTTCAAGCTTTAAGGGCTTTGCTGGTGGTCATGTTCGACAGGGCCTCAATTCGCAGCCACGGCTTCAGGTGTTGCCCGTGCAATGCTTGCATTCTCAAGTCGGTGGCAGGTACTATAGTCTATTCTGATTCCGTGCGTTTAGTTTTCAGTTCCTAGCAAGCCGGCAGCCCATTCAATTATGAGCGCTTGTTTTCTGTCACGAGAGAACTGTAAATCACATGCAGACCATTATTAGATGCTCACCAAATCCAGAAGAAACGATTAGACGGGAAACCGATGTACGCTAACAAGAAAACACGTGTGCCTTCTCCCCTTTCCATTCATCATGCATATCTCTTTCCCTTCCATAGATCTTCTTTTGCCCATCCTATAAAACAACCATATCTCCATAGGATGAATCCCTCACAAACAGAATACTGCTTTTCCTTTCCAAGCATACACTGCCATCCTCTCGCCATGACTCCATCCTCTCACCAAGTAATCTTTTCTTGCAATCGCGGCCCGCTCGGCAATATCGATGGAGTGGATAGTATTTGGTCGATTCTTTGGATTTATCTGCATTTTCCTTTCGATGATCAAGTATAGTTGGGTGGGCTCCAACTCAGGAAATCAGATGTATGATATACAAGTTAATCAGTACAAGTCCTCACTATAGAGCTCATGCTTCTCCTTTGTTGCGTATAAGGTTGGACGCACTTATTTTTCGAGCTTTAAGGGCTTCGCTGGTGCTCATGTTGGGCAGGGCCTCAATTCGCAGCCACGGCTTCAGGTGTTTCCCGTGCAATGCTTGCATTCTCACGTCGGTGGCAGGTACTATATTCTATTCTGATTCCGTGCGTTTAGTTTTCAGTTCCAAGCAAACCGGCAGCCCATTCAATTCCGAGCGCTCTGTTTTCTGTCATGAGAGAACTGTAATCACATGCAGACCATTATTAGATGCTCACCAAATCCAGAAGAAACGATTAGACAGGAAACCGAGGTACCCTATCAAGAAAACACGTGTGCCTTCTCCCCTTGCCATTCATCACTCATATCTCTTTCCCTTCCATTGATGTTCTTTTTCCCTTCCTATAAAACAACCATATCTCCATAGGATGAATCCCTCACAGACAGAATACTGCTTTTCCTTTCCAAGCATACACTGCCATCCTCTCGCCATGCCTCCACCCTCCACCAAGTGATATTTTCTTGCAATCGCGGCCCGCTCAGTATCATCGATGGAGTGGCTAATATGTGGATGATTCTTTGGATTTATCTGCATTTTCCTTTCGAAGATCAAGTACAGTTGGGTGGGCTCCAACTAAGGAAATCAGATGTATGATATACCAGTTAATCAGTACAAGTCCTCACTATAGAGCTCATGCTTCTTCTTTGTTGCGTATAAGATTGGACGCACTTATTTTTCGAGCTTTAAGGGCTTCGCTGGTGGTCATGTTGGGCAGGGCCTCAATTCGCAGCCACGGCTTCAGGTGTTGCCCGTGCAATGCTTGCATTCTCAAGTCGGTGGGAGGTACTATAGTCTATTCTGATTCTATGCGTCTAGTTTTCAGTTCCTAGCGAACTGGCAGCCCATTCAATTCCGAGCGCTCTGTTTTCTGTCACGAGAGAACTGTAAATAACATGCAGACCATTATTAGATGCTCACCATATCCAGAAGAAACGATTAGACAGGAAACCGATGTACGCTATCAAGAAAACACGTGTGCCTTCTCCCCTTCCCATTCATCACGCATATCTCTTTCCCTTCCATAGATCTTATTTTTCCCTTCCTATAAAACAACCATATCTCCATAGGATGAATCCCTCACAAACAGAATACTGCTTTTCCTTTCCAAGCATACACTGCCATCCTCTCAAAATGACTCCACCCTCCACCAAGTGATCTTTTCTTGCAATCGCGGCCCGCTCGGCAACATCGATGGAGTGGCTAATATTTGGACGATTCTTTGGATTTATCTGCATTTTCCTTTCGATGATTAAGTATAGTTGGGTGGGCTCCAACTCAGGAAATCAGATGTATGATATACCAGTTAATCAGTACAAGTCCTCACTATAGAGCTCATGCTTCTCCTTTGTTGCGTATAAGGTTGGACGCACTTATTTTTCGAGCTTTAAGGGCTTCGCTAGTGGTCATGTTGGGCAGGGCCTCAATTCGCAGCCACGGCTTCAGGTGTTTCCCGTGCAATGCTTGCATTCTCCAGTCGGTGGCAGGTACTATAGTCTATTCTTTTTCCGTGCGTTTAGTTTTCAGTTCCAAGCAAACCGATAGCCCATTCAATTCCGAGCGCTCTGTTTTCTGTCATGAGAGAACTGTAATCACATGCAGACCATTATTAGATGCTCACCAAATCCAGAAGAAACGATTAGACAGGAAACCGAGGTACGCTATCAAGAAAACACGTGTGCCTTCTCCCCTTCCCATTCATCACTCATATCTCTTTCCCTTCCATTGATGTTCTTTTG
Organism: Triticum dicoccoides; assembly: GCF_002162155.2. Classification (NCBI taxonomy): domain Eukaryota; kingdom Viridiplantae; phylum Streptophyta; class Magnoliopsida; order Poales; family Poaceae; genus Triticum; species Triticum dicoccoides. The sequence goes on from NC_041389.1 coordinate 43,646,460, forward strand.
CCCTTCCTATAAAACAACCATATCTCCATAGGATGAATCCCTCACAGACAGAATACTGCTTTTCCTTTCCAAGCATACACTGCATTCCTCTCGCCATGCCTCCACCCTCCACCAAGTGATATTTTCTTGCAATCGCGGCCCACTCAGTAACATCGATGGAGTGGCTAATATGTGGATGATTCTTTGGATTTATCTGCATTTTCCTTTCAAAGATCAAGTATAGTTGGGTGGGCTCCAACTCAGGAAATCAGATGTATGATATACTAGTTAATCAGTACAAGTCCTCACTATAGAGCTCATGCTTCTTCTTTGTTGCGTATAAGGTTGGACGCACTTATTTTTCGAGCTTTAAGGGCTTAGCTGGTGGTCATGTTGGGCAGGGCCTCAATTCGCAGCCACGACTTCAGGTGTTGCCGGTGCAATGCTTCCATTCTCAAGTCGGTGGCAGGTACTATATTCTATTATGATTCCGTGCGTTTAGTTTTCAGTTCCTAGTAAACCGATAGCCCTATCAATTCCGAGCGCTCTGTTTTCTGTCACGAGAGAACTGTAATCACATGCAGACCATTATTAGATGCTCACCAAATCCAGAAGAAACGATTAGACAGGAAACCGATGTATGCTAACAAGAAAACACATGTGCCTTCTCCCCTTCCCATTCATCACACATATCTCTTTCCCTTCCATTGATCTTCTTTTGCCCTTCCTATAAAACAACCATATCTCCATAGGATGAATCCCTCACAGACAGAATACTATTTTTCCTTTCCAAGCATACACTGCCATCCTCTCGCCATGCCTCCACCCTCCAACAAGTGATATTTTCTTGCAATCGCGGCCCGCTCGGCAACATCGGTGGAGTGGCTAATATGTGTATGATTCTTTGGATTTATCTGCATTTTCCTTTCGAAGATCAAGTATAGTTGGGTGGGCTCCAACTCAGGAAATCAGATGTATGATATACCAGTTAATCAGTACAAGTCCTCACTATAGAGCTCATGCTTCTCCTTTGTTGCGTATAAGATTGGACGCACTTATTTTTCGAGCTTTAAGGGCTTCGCTGGTGGTCATCTTGGGCAGGGCCTCAATTCGCAGCCATGGCTTCAGGTGTTGCCCGTGCAATGCTTGCATTCTCAAGTCGGTGGCAGGTACTATAGTTTATTCTGATTCCACGCGTTTAGTTTCCAGTTCCTAGTAAACCGGCAGCCCATTCAATTCCGAGCGCTCTGTTCTCTGTCATGAGAGAACTGTAAATCACATGCAGACCATTATTAGATGCTCACCAATTCCAGAAGAAACGATTAGACATGAAACCAATGTACGCTATCAAGAAAACACGTGTGCCTTCTCCCCTTCCCATTCCTCACGCATATCTCTTTCCCTTACATAGATCTTCTTTTTCCCTTTCTATAAAACAACGATATCTCCACAGGATGAATCACTCACAAACAGAATACTGCTTTTCCTTTCCAAGCATACACTGCCATCCTCTCTCCATGCCTCCACCCTCCACCAAGTGATCTTTTCTTGCAATCGCGGCCCGCTCGGCAACATCGATGGAGTGGCTAATATTTGGATGATTCTTTGGATTTATCTGCATTTTCCTTTCGAAGATCAAGTATAGTTGGGTGGGCTCCAACTCAGGAAATCAGATGTATGATATACCAGTTAATCAGTACAAGTCCTCACTATAGAGCTCATGCTTCTCCTTTGTTGCGTATAAGATTGGACGCACTTATTTTTCGAGCTTTAAGGGCTTCGCTGGTGGTCATGTTGGGAAGGGCCTCAATTCGCAGCCACGGCTTCAGGTGTTGCCCGTGCAATGCTTGCATTCTCAAGTCGGTGGCAGGTACTATAGTCTATTCTGATTCTATGCGTCTAGTTTTCAGTTCCTAGCGAACTGGCAGCCCATTCAATTCCGAGCGCTCTGTTTTCTGTCACGAGAGAACTGTAAATCACATGCAGACCATTATTAGATGCTCACCAAATCCAGAAGAAACGATTAGACAGGAAACCGATGTACGCTATCAAGAAAACACGTGTGCCTTCTCCCCTTCCCATTCATCACGCATATCTCTTTCCCTTCCATAGATCTTCTTTTGCCCTTCCTATAAAACAACCATATCTCCATAGGATGAATCCCTCACAAACAGAATACTGCTTTTCCTTTCCAAGCATACACTGCCATCCTCTCGCCATGACTCCACCCTCCACCAAGTGATCTTTTCTTGCAATCGCGGCCCGCTCGGCAACATCGATGGAGTGGCTAATATTTGGACGATTCTTTGGATTTATCTGCATTTTCCTTTCGATGATCAAGTATAGTTGGGTGGGCTCCAACTCAGGAAATCAGATGTATGATATTCCAGTTAATCAGTACAAGTCCTCACTATAGAGCTCATGCTTCTTCTTTGTTGCGTATAAGATTGGACGCACTTATTTTTCGAGCTTTAAGGGCTTCGCTGGTGGTCATCTTGGGCAGGGCCTCAATTCGCAGCCACGGCTTCAGGTGTTGCACGTGCAATGCTTGCATTCTCAAGTCAGTGGCAGGTACTATAGTTTATTCTGATTCCGTGCGTTTAGTTTTCAGTTCCAAGCAAACCGGCAGCCCATTCAATTCCGAGCGCTCTGTTTTCTGTCATGAGAGAACTGTAATCACATGTAGACCATTATTAGATGCTCACCAAATCCAGAAGAAACGATTAGACAGGAAACCGAGGTACGCTATCAAGAAAACACGTGTGCCTTCTCCCCTTCCCATTCATCACTCATATCTCTTTCCCTTCCATTGATGTTCTTTTGCCCTTCCTATAAAACAACCATATCTCCATAGGATGAATCCCTCATAGACAGAATACTGCTTTTCCTTTCCAAGCATACACTGCCATCCTCTCGCCATGCCTCCACCCTCCACCAAGTGATATTTTCTTGCAATCGTGGCCCGCTCAGTAACATCGATGGAGTGGCTAATATGTGGATGATTCTCTGCATTTTCCTTTCGAAGATCAAGTATAGTTGGGTGGGCTCCAACTCAGGAAATCAGATGTATGATATACCAGTTAATCAGTACAAGTCCTCACTATAGAGCTCATGCTTCTTCTTTGTTGCGTATAAGATTGGACGCACTTATTTTTCGAGCTTTAAGGGCTTCGCTGGTGGTCATCTTGGGCAGGGCCTCAATTCGCAGCCACGGCTTCAGGTGTTGCACGTGCAATGCTTGCATTCTCAAGTCAGTGGCAGGTACTATAGTTTATTCTGATTCCACGCATTTAGTTTCCAGTTCCTAGTAAACCGGCAGCCCATTCAATTCCGAGCGCTCTGTTCTCTGTCATGAGAGAACTGTAAATCACATGCAGACCATTATTAGATGCTCACCAAATCCAGAAGAAACGATTAGACATGAAACCAATGTACGCTATCAAGAAAACATGTGTGCCTTCTCCCCTTCCCATTCCTCACGCATATCTCTTTCCCTTACATAGATCTTCTTTTTCCCTTTCTATAAAACAACGATATCTCCACAGGATGAATCACTCACAAACAGAATACTGCTTTTCCTTTCCAAGCATACACTGCCATCCTCTTTCCATGCCTCCACCCTCCACCAAGTGATCTTTTCTTGCAATCGCGGCCCGCTCGGCAACATCGATGGAGTGGCTAATATTTGGATGATTCTTTGGATTTATCTGCATTTTCCTTTCGAAGATCAAGTATAGTTGGGTGGGCTCCAACTCAGGAAATCAGATGTATGATATACCAGTTAATCAGTACAAGTCCTCACTATAGAGCTCATGCTTCTCCTTTGTTGCGTATAAGATTGGACGCACTTATTTTTCGAGCTTTAAGGGCTTCGCTGGTGGTCATGTTGGGCAGGGCCTCAATTCGCAGCCACGGCTTCAGGTGTTGCCCGTGCAATGCTTGCATTCTCAAGTCGGTGGCAGGTACTATAGTCTATTCTGATTCTATGCGTCTAGTTTTCAGTTCCTAGCGAACTGGCAGCCCATTCAATTCCGAGCGCTCTGTTTTCTGTCACGAGAGAACTGTAAATCACATGCAAACCATTATTAGATGCTCACCAAATCCAGAAGAAACGATTAGACAGGAAACCGATGTACGCTATCAAGAAAACACGTGTGCCTTCTCCCCTTCCCATTCATCACGCATATCTCTTTCCCTTCCATAGATCTTCTTTTGCCCTTCCTATAAAACAACCATATCTCCATAGGATGAATCCCTCACAAACAGAATACTGCTTTTCCTTTCCAAGCATACACTGCCATCCTCTCGCCATGACTCCACCCTCCACCAAGTGATCTTTTCTTGCAATCGCGGCCCGCTCGGCAACATCGATGGAGTGGCTAATATTGGGACGATTCTTTGGATTTATCTGCATTTTCCTTTCGATGATCAAGTATAGTTGGGTGGGCTCCAACTCAGGAAATCAGATGTATGATATTCCAGTTAATCAGTACAAGTCCTCACTATAGAGCTCATGCTTCTCCTTTGTTGCGTATAAGGTTGGACGCACTTATTTTTCGAGCTTTAAGGGCTTCGCTGGTGCTCATGTTGGGCAGGGCCTCAATTCGCAGCCACGGCTTCAGGTGTTTCCCGTGCAATGCTTGCATTCTCAAGTCGGTGGCAGGTACTATAGTCTATTCTGATTCCGTGCGTTTAGTTTTCAGTTCCAAGCAAACCGGCAGCCCATTCAATTCCGAGCGCTCTGTTTTCTATCATGAGAGAACTGTAATCACATGCAGACCATTATTAGATGCTCACCAAATCCAGAAGAAACGATTAGACAGGAAACCGAGGTACGCTATCAAGAAAACACGTGTGCCTTCTCCCCTTCCCATTCATCACTCATATCTCTTTCCCTTCCATTGATGTTCTTTTGCCCTTCCTATAAAACAACCATATCTCCATAGGATGAATCCCTCACAGACAGAATACTGCTTTTCCTTTCCAAGCATACACTGCCATCCTCTCGCCATGCCTCCACCCTCCACCAAGTGATATTTTCTTGCAATCGTGGCCCGCTCAGTAACATCGATGGAGTGGCTAATATGTGGATGATTCTCTGCATTTTCCTTTCGAAGATCAAGTATAGTTGGGTGGGCTCCAACTCAGGAAATCAGATGGAGTGGCTAATATGTGGATGATTCTTTGGATTTATCTGCAGCTTCCTTTCGAAGATCAAGTATAGTTGGGTGGGCTCCAACTCAGGAAATCAGATGTATGATATACTAGTTAATTAGTACAAGTCCTCACTATAGAGCTCATGCTTCTTCTTTGTTGCGTATAAGGTTGGATGCACTTATTTTTCGAGCTTTAAGGGCTTAGCTGGTGGTCATGTTGGGCAGGGCCTCAATTCGCAGCCACGACTTCAGGTGTTGCCGGTGCAATGCTTGCATTCTCAAGTCGGTGGCAGGTACTATAGTCTATTATGATTCCGTGCGTTTAGTTTTCAGTTCCTAGTAAACCGATAGCCCTATCAATTCCGAGCGCTCTGTTTTCTGTCACGAGAGAACTGTAATCACATGCAGACCATTATTAGATGCTCACCAAATCCAGAAGAAACGATTAGACAGGAAACCGATGTATGCTAACAAGAAAACACATGTGCCTACTCCCCTTCCCATACATGACGCATATCTCTTTCCCTTCCATTGATCTTCTTTTGCCCTTCCTATAAAACAACCATATCTCCATAGGATGAATCCCTCACAGACAGAATACTATTTTTCCTTTCGAAGATCAAGTATAGTTGGGTGGGCTCCAACTCAGGAAATCAGATGTATGATATACCAGTTAATCAGTACAAGTCCTCACTATAGAGCTCATGCTTCTTCTTTGTTGCGTATAAGATTGGACACACTTATTTTTCGAGCTTTAAGGGCTTCGCTGGTGGTCATGTTGGGCAAGGCCTCAATTCGCAGCCACGGCTTCAGGTGTGGCCCGTGCAATGCTTGCATTCTCAAGTCGGTGGTAGGTACTATAGTCTATTCTGATTCTATGCGTCTAGTTTTCAGTTCCTAGCGAACTGGCAGCCCATTCAATTCCGAGCGCTCTGTTTTCTGTCATGAGAGAACTGTAAATCACATGCAGACCATTATTAGATGCTCACCAAATCCAGAAGAAACGATTAGACAGGAAACCGATGTACGCTATCAAGAAAACACGTGTGCCTTGTCCCCTTCCCATTCATCACGCATATCTCTTTCCCTTCCATAGATCTTCTTTTACCCTTCCTATAAAACAACCATATCTCCATAGGATGAATCCCTCACAAACAGAATACTGCTTTTCCTTTCCAAGCATACACTGCCATCCTCTCGCCATGACTCCACCCTCCACCAAGTGATCTTTTCTTGCAATCGCGGCCCGCTCGGCAACATCGATGGAGTGGCTAATATTTGGACGATTCTTTGGATTTATCTGCATTTAACTTTCGATGATCAAGTATAGTTGGGTGGGCTCCAACTCAGGAAATCAGATGTATGATATACCAGTTAATCAGTACAAGTCCTCACTATAGAGCTCATGCTTCTCCTTTGTTGCGTATAAGGTTCGACGCACTTATTTTTCGAGCTTTAAGGGCTTCGCTGGTGGTCATGTTGGGCAGGGCCTCAATTCGCAGCCACGCTTCAGGTGTTTCCCGTGCAATGCTTGCATTCTCAAGTCGGTGGCAGGTACTATAGTCTATTATGATTCCGTGCGTTTAGTTTTCAGTTCCAAGCAAACCGGCAGCCCATTCCATTCCGAGCGCTCAGTTTTCTGTCATGAGAGAACTGTAATCACATGCAGACCATTATTAGATGCTCACCAAATCCAGAAGAAACGATTAGACAGGAAACCGAGGTATGCTATCAAGAAAACACGTGTGCCTTCTCCCCTTGCCATTCATCACTCATATCTCTTTCCCTTCCATTGATGTTCTTTTGCCCTTCCTATAAAACAACCATATCTCCATAGGATGAATCCCTCACAGACAGAATACTGCTTTTCCTTTCCAAGCATACACTGCCATCCTCTCGCCATGCCTCCACCCTCCACCAAGTGATATTTTCTTGCAATCGCGGCCCGCTCAGCAACATCGATGGAGTGGCTAATATGTGGATGATTCTTTGGATTTATCTGCATTTTCCTTTCGAAGATCAAGTATAGTTGGGTGGGCTCCAACTCAGGAAATCAGATGTATGATATACTAGTTAATCAGTACAAGTCCTCACTATAGAGCTCATGCTTCTTCTTTGTTGCGTATAAGATTGGACACACTTACTTTTCGAGCTTTAAGGGCTTAGCTGGTGGTCATGTTGGGCAGGGCCTTAATTCGCAGCCACTACTTCAGGTGTTGCCGGTGCAATGCTTGCATTCTCAAGTCGGTGGCAGGTACTATAGTCTATTATGATTCCGTGCGTTTAGTTTTCAGTTCCTAGTAAACCGACAGCCCTATCAATTCCGAGCGTTCTGTTTTCTGTCACGAGAGAACTGTAATCACATGCAGACCATTATTAGATGCTCACCAAATCCAGAAGAAACGATTAGACAGGAAACCGATGTATGCTAACAAGAAAACACATGTGCCTTCTCCCCTTCCCATTCATCACGCATATCTCTTTCCCTTCCATAGATCTTCTTTTGCCCTTCCTATAAAACAACCATATCTCCATAGGATGAATCCCTCACAAACAGAATACTGCTTTTCCTTTCCAAGCATACACTGCCATCCTCTCGCCATGACTCCACCCTCCACCAAGTGATCTTTTCTTGCAATCGCGGCCCGCTCGGCAACATCGATGGAGTGGCTAATATTTGGACGATTCTTTGGATTTATCTGCATTTTCCTTTCGATGATCAAGTATAGTTGGGTGGGCTCCAACTTAGGAAATCAGATGTATGATATACCAGTTAATCAGTACAAGTCCTCACTATAGAGCTCATGCTTCTCCTTTGTTGCGTATAAGGTTGGACGCACTTATTTTTCGAGCTTTAAGGGCTTCGCTGGTGGTCATGTTGGGCAGGGCCTCAATTCGCAGCCACGGCTTCAGGTGTTTCCCGTGCAATGCTTGCATTCTCAAGTCGGTGGCAGGTACTATAGTCTATTCTGATTCCGTGCGTTTAGTTTTAAGTTCCAAGCAAACCAGCAGCCCATTCAATTCCGAGCACTCTGTTTTCTGTCATGAGAGAACTGTAATCACATGCATACCATTATTAGATCCTCACCAAATCCAGAAGAAACGATTAGACAGGAAACCGAGGTACGCTATCAAGAAAACACGTGTGCCTTCTCCCCTTCCCATTCATCACTCATATCTCTTTCCCTTCCATTGATGTTCTTTTGCCCTTCTTATAAAACAACCATATCTCCATAGGATGAATCCCTCACAGACAGAATACTGCTTTTCCTTTCCAAGCATACACTGCCATCCTCTCGCCATGCCTCCACCCTCCACCAAGTGATATTTTCTTGCAATCGCGTTCCGCTCAGTAACATCGATGGAGTGGCTAATATGTGGATGATTCTCTGCATTTTCCTTTCGAAGATCAAGTATAGTTGGGTGGGCTCCAACTCAGGAAATCAGATGTATGATATACTAGTTAATCAGTATCCTCACTATAGAGCTCATGCTTCTTCTTTGTTGCGTATAAGGTTGGACGCACTTATTTTTCAAGCTTTAAGGGCTTAGCTGGTGGTCATGTTGGGCAGGGCCTCAATTCGCAGCCACGACTTCAGGTGTTGCCGGTGCAATGCTTGCATTCTCAAGTCGGTGGCAGGTACTATAGTCTATTATGATTCCGTGCGTTTAGTTTTCAGTTCCTAGTAAACCGATAGCCCTATCAATTCCGAGCGCTCTGTTTTCTGTCACGAGAGAACTGTAATCACATGCAGACCATTATTAGATGCTCACCAAATCCAGAAGAAACGATTAGACAGGAAACCGATGTATGCTAACAAGAAAACACATGTGCCTACTCCCCTTCCCATACATGACGCATATCTCTTTCCCTTCCATTGATCTTCTTTTGCCCTTCCTATAAAACAACCATATCTCCATAGGATGAATCCCTCACAGACAGAATACTATTTTTCCTTTCGAAGATCAAGTATAGTTGGGTGGGCTCCAACTCAGGAAATCAGATGTATGATATACCAGTTAATCAGTACAAGTCCTCACTATAGAGCTCATGCTTCTTCTTTGTTGCGTATAAGATTGGACGCACTTATTTTTCGAGCTTTAAGGGCTTCGCTGGTGGTCATGTTGGGCAGGGCCTCAATTCGCAGCCACGGCTTCAGGTGTTGCCCGTGCAATGCTTGCATTCTCAAGTCGGTGGCAGGTACTATAGTCTATTCTGATTCTATGCGTCTAGTTTTCAGTTCCTAGCGAACTGGCAGCCCATTCAATTCTGAGCGCTCTGTTTTCTATCACGAGAGAACTGTAAATCACATGCAGACCATTATTAGATGCTCACCAAATCCAGAAGAAACGATTAGACAGGAAACCGATGTACGCTATCAAGAAAACACGTGTGCCTTCTCCCCTTCCCATTCATCACGCATATCTCTTTCCCTTCCATAGATCTTCTTTTGCCCTTCCTATAAAACAACCATATCTCCATAGGATGAATCCCTCACAAATAGAATACTGCTTTTCCTTTCCAAGCATACACTGCCATCCTCTCGCCATGACTCCACCCTCCACCAAGTGATCTTTTCTTGCAATCGCGGCCCGCTCGGCAACATCGATGGAGTGGCTAATATTTGGACGATTCTTTGGATTTATCTGCATTTTCCTTTCGATGATCAAGCATAGTTGGGTGGGCTCCAACTAAGGAAATCAGATGTATGATATACCAGTTAATCAGTACAAGTCCTCACTATAGAGCTCATGCTTCTCCTTTGTTGCGTATAAGGTTGGACGCACTTATTTTTCGAGCTTTAAGGGCTTCGCTGGTGGTCATGTTGGGCAGGGCCTCAATTCGCAGCCACGGCTTCAGGTGTTTCCCGTGCAATGCTTGCATTCTCACGTCGGTGGCAGGTACTATATTCTATTCTGATTCCGTGCGTTTAGTTTTCAGTTCCAAGCAAACCGGCAGCCCATTCAATTCCGAGCGCTCTGTTTTCTGTCATGAGAGAACTGTAATCACATGCAGACCATTATTAGATGCTCACCAAATCCAGAAGAAACGATTAGACAGGAAACCGAGGTACGCTATCAAGAAAACACGTGTGCCTTCTCCCCTTGCCATTCATCACTCATATGTCTTTCCCTTCCATTGATGTTCTTTTGCCCGTCCTATAAAACAACCATATCTCCATAGGATGAATCCCTCACAGACAGAATACTGCTTTTCCTTTCCAAGCATACACTGCCATCCTCTCGCCATGCCTCCACCCTCCACCAAGTGATATTTTCTTGCAATCGCGGCCCGCTCAGCAACATCGATGGAGTGGCTAATATGTGGATGATTCTTTGGATTTATCTGCATCTTCCTTTCGAAGATCAAGTATAGTTGGGTGGGCTCCAACTCAGGAAATCAGATGTATGATATACTAGTTAATCAGTACAAGTCCTCACTATACAGCTCATGCTTCTTCTTTGTTGCGTATAAGATTGGACGCACTTACTTTTCGAGCTTTAAGGGCTTAGCTGGTGGTCATGTTGGGCAGGGCCTCAATTCGCAGCCACTACTTCAGGTGTTGCCGGTGCAATGCTTGCATTCTCAAGTCGGTGGCAAGTACTATAGTCTATTATGATTCCGTGCGTTTAGTTTTCAGTTCCTAGTAAACCGACAGCCCTATCAATTCCGAGCGTTCTGTTTTCTGGCACAAGAGAACTGTAATCACATGCAGACCATTATTAGATGCTCACCAAATCCAGAAGAAACGATTAGACAGGAAACCGATGTATGCTAACAAGAAAACACATGTGCCTTCTCCCCTTCCCATTCATCACGCATATCTCTTTCCATTCCATATATCTTCTTTTGCCCTTCCTATAAAACAACCATATCTCCATAGGATGAATCCCTCACAGACAGAATACTATTTTTCCTTTCCAACCATACACTGCCATCCTCTCGCCATGCCTCCAACCTCCAACAAGTGATATTTTCTTGCAATCGCGGCCCGCTCGGCAACATCGATGGAGTGGCTAATATGTGGATGATTCTTTGGATTTATCTGCATTTTCTTTTTGAAGATCAAGTATAGTTGGGTGGGCTCCAACTCAGGAAATCAGATGTATGATATACCAGTTAATCAGTACAAGTCCTCACTATAGAGCTCATGCTTCTCCTTTGTTGCGTATAAGATTGGACGCACTTATTTTTCGAGCTTTAAGGGCTTCGCTGGTGGTCATCTTGGGCAGGGCCTCAATTCGCAGCCACGGCTTCAGGTGTTGCCGTTCAATGCTTGCATTCTCAAGTCGGTGGCAGGTACTATAGTTTATTCTGATTCCACGTGTTTAGTTTCCAATTCCTAGTAAACCGGCAGCCCATTCAATTCCGAGTGCTCTGTTTTCTGTCATGAGAGAACTGTAAATCACATGCAGACCATTATTAGATGCTCACCAAATCCAGAAGAAACGATTAGACATGAAACCAATGTACGCTATCAAGAAAACACGTGTGCCTTCTCCCCTTCCCATTCCTCACGCATATCTCTTTCCCTTCCATTGATGTTCTTTTGCCCTTCCTATAAAACAACCATATCTCCATAGGATGAATCCCTCACAAACAGAATACTGCTTTTCCTTTCCAAGCATACACTGCCATCCTCTCGCCATGACTCCACCCTCCACCAAGTGATCTTTTCTTGCAATCGCGGCCCACTCGGCAACATCGATGGAGTGGCTAATATTTGGACGATTCTTTGGATTTATCTGCATTTTCCTTTCGATGATCAAGTATAGTTGGGTGGGCTCCAACTCAGGAAATCAGATGTATGATATTCCAGTTAATCAGTACAAGTCCTCACTATAGAGCTCATGCTTCTCCTTTGTTGCGTATAAGGTTGGACGCACTTATTTTTCGAGCTTTAAGGGCTTCGCTGGTGGTCATGTTGGGCAGGGCCTCAATTCGCATCCACGGCTTCAGGTGTTTCCCGTGCAATGCTTGCATTCTCAAGTCGGTGGCAGGTACTATAGTCTATTCTGATTCCGTGCGTTTAGTTTTCAGTTCCTTGCAAACCGGCAGCCCATTCAATTCCGAGCACTCTGTTTTCTGTCATGAGAGAACTGTAATCACATGCAGACCATTATTAGATGCTCACCAAATCTAGAAGAAACGATTAGACAGGAAACCGATGTATGCTAACAAGAAAACACATGTGCCTTCTCCCCTTCCCATTCATCACGCATATCTCTTTCCATTCCATTGATCTTCTTTTGCCCTTCCTATAAAACAACCATATCTCCATAGGATGAATCCCTCACAGACAGAATACTATTTTTCCTTTCCAAGCATACACTTCCATCCTCTCGCCATGCCTCCAACCTCCAACAAGTGATATTTTCTTGCAATCGCGGCCCGCTCGGCAACATCGATGGAGTGGCTAATATGTGGATGATTCTTTGGATTTATCTGCATTTTCTTTTCGAAGATCAAGTATAGTTGGGTGGGCTCCAACTCAGGAAATCAGATGTATGATATACCAGTTAATCAGTACAAGTCCTCACTATAGAGCTCATGCTTCTCCTTTGTTGCGTATAAGATTGGATGCACTTATTTTTCGAGCTTTAAGGGCTTCGCTGGTGGTCATCTTGGGCAGGGCCTCAATTCGCAGCCACGGCTTCAGGTGTTGCCGTTCAATGCTTGCATTCTCAAGTCGGTGGCAGGTTCTATAGTTTATTCTGATTCCACGCGTTTAGTTTCCAATTCCTAGTAAACCGGCAGCCCATTCAATTCCGAGTGCTCTGTTTTCTATCATGACAGAACTGTAAATCACATGCAGACCATTATTAGATGCTCACCAAATCCAGAAGAAACGATTAGACATGAAACCAATGTACGCTATCAAGAAAACACGTGTGCCTTCTCCCCTTCCCATTCCTCACGCATATCTCTTTCCCTTCCATTGATGTTCTTTTGCCCTTCCTATAAAACAACCATATCTCCATAGGATGAATCCCTCACAAATAGAATACTGCTTTTCCTTTCCAAGCATACACTGCCATCCTCTCGTCATGACTCCACCCTCCACCAAGTGATCTTTTCTTGCAATCGCGGCCCGCTCGGCAACATCGATGGAGTGGCTAATATTTGGACGATTCTTTGGATTTATCTGCATTTTCCTTTCGATGATCAAGTATAGTTGGGTGGGCTCCAACTCAGGAAATCAGATATATGATATTCCAATTAATCAGTACAAGTCCTCACTATAGAGCTCATGCTTCTCCTTTGTTGCGTATAAGGTTGGACACACTTATTTTTCGAGCTTTAAGGGCTTCGCTGGTGGTCATGTTGGGCAGGGCCTCAATTCGCAGCCACGGCTTCAGGTGTTTCCCGTGCAATGCTTGCATTCTCAAGTCGGTGGCAAGTACTATAGTCTATTCTGATTCCGTGCGTTTAGTTTTCAGTTCCTCGCAAACCGGCAGCCCATTCAATTCCGAGCACTCTGTTTTCTGTCATGAGAGAACTGTAATCACATGCAGACCATTATTAGATGCTCACCAAATTTAGAAGAAACGATTAGACAGGAAACCGAGGTACGCTATCGAGAAAACACGTGTGCCTTCTCCCCTTGCCATTGATCACTCATATCTCTTTCCCTTCCATTGATGTTCTTTTGCCCTTCCTATAAAACAACCATATCTCCATAGGATGAATCCCTCACAGACAGAATACTGCTTTTCCTTTCCAAGCATACACTGCCATCCTCTCGCCATGCCTCCACCCTCCACCAAGTGATATTTTCTTGCAATCGCGGCCTGCTCAGCAACATCGATGGATTGGCTAATATGTGGATGGTTCTTTGGATTTATCTGCATTTTCCTTTTGAAGATCAAGTATAGTTGGGTGGGCTCCAACTCAGGAAATCAGATGTATGATATACTAGTTAATCAGTACAAGTCCTCACTATACAGCTCATGCTTCTTCTTTGTTGCATTTAAGGTTGGACACACTTACTTTTCGAGCTTTAAGGGCTTAGCTGGTGGTCATGTTGGCAGGGCCTCAATTCGTAGCCACGACTTCAGGTGTTGCCGGTGCAATGCTTGCATTCTCAAGTCGGTGGCAGGTACTATAGTCTATTATGATTCCGTGCGTTTAGTTTTCAGTTCCTAGTAAACCGACAACCCTATCAATTCCGAGCGATATGTTTTCTGTCACGAGAGAACTGTAATCACATGCAGACCATTATTAGATGCTCACCAAATCCAGAAGAAACGATTAGACAGGAAACCGATGTATGCTAACAAGAAAACACATGTGCCTTCTCCCCTTCCCATTCATCACCCATATCTCTTTCCCTTCCATTGATCTTCTTTTGCCCTTCCTATAAAACAACCATATCTCCATAGGATGAATCCCTCACAGACAGAATACTATTTTTCCTTTCCAAGCATACACTGCCATCCTCTCGCCATGCCTCCACCCTCCAACAAGTGATATTTTTTTGCAATCGCGGCCCGCTCGGCAACATCGATGGAGTGGCTAATATGTGGATGATTCTTTGGATTTATCTGCATTTTCTTTTCGAAGATCAAGTATAGTTGGGTGGGCTCCAACTCAGGAAATCAGATGTATGATATACCAGTTAATCAGTACAAGTCCCCACTATAGAGCTCATGCTTCTCCTTTGTTGCGTATAAGATTGGACGCACATATTTTTCGAGCTTTAAGGGCTTCGCTGGTGGTCATCTTGGGCAGGGCCTCAATTCGCAACCACGGCTTCAGGTGTTGCCCGTTCAATGCTTGCATTCTCAAGTCGGTGGCAGGTACTATAGTTTATTCTGATTCCACGCGTTTAGTTTCCAGTTCCTAGTAAACCGGCAGCCCATTCAATTCCGAGTGCTCTGTTTTCTGTCATGAGAGAACTATAAATCACATGCAGACCATTATTAGATGCTCACCAAATCCAGAAGAAACGATTAGACATGAAACCAATGTACGCTATCAAGAAAACACGTGCGCCTTCTCCCCTTCCCATTCCTCACGCATATCTCTTTCCCTTACATAGATCTTCTTTTTCCCTTTCTATAAAACAACTATATCTCCACAGGATGAATCACTCACAAACAGAATACTGCTTTTCCTTTCCAAGCATACACTGCCATCCTCTCTCCATGGCTCCACCCTCCACCAAGTTATCATTTCTTGCAATCGCGGCCCGCTTGGCAACATCGATGGAGTGGCTAATATTTGGATGATTCTTTGGATTTATCTGCATTTTCTTTTCGAAGATCAAGTATAGTTGGGTGGGCTCCAACTCAGGAAATCAGATGTATGATATACCAGTTAATCAGTACAAGTCCTCACTATAGAGCTCATGCTTCTCCTTTGTTGCGTATAAGATTGGACGCACTTATTTTTCGAGCTTTAAGGGCTTCGCTGGTGGTCATGCTGGGCAGGGCCTCAATTCGCAGCCACGGCTTCAGGTGTTGCATGTGCAATGCTTGCATTCTCAAGTCGGTGGCAGGTACTATAGTCTATTCTGATTCTATGCGTTTAGTTTTCAGTTCCTAGGAAACTGGCAGCCCATTCAATTCCGAGCGCTCTGTTTTCTCTCACGAGAGAACTGTAAATCACATGCAGACCATTATTAGATGCTCACCAAATCCAGAAGAAATGATTAGACAGGAAACCGGTGTACGCTATCAAGAAAACATGTGTGCCTTCTCCCCTTCCCATTCATCACGCATATCTCTTTCCCTTCCATAGATCTTCTTTTGCCCTTCCTATAAAACAACCATATCTCCATAGGATGAATCCCTCACAAACAGAATACTGCTTTTCCTTTCCAAGGATACACTGCCATCCTCTCGCCATGACTCCACCCTCCACCAAGTGATCTTTTCTTGCAATCGTAGCCCGCTCGGCAACATCGATGGAGTGGCTAATATTTGGATGATTCTTTGGATTTATCTGCATTTTCCTTTCGATGATCAAGTATAGTTGGGTGGGCTCCAACTCAGGAAATCAGATGTATGATATACCAGTTAATCAGTACGAGTCATCACTATAGAGCTCATGCTTCTCCTTTGCTGCGTATAAGATTGGACGCACTTACTTTTCGAGCTTTAAGGGCTTAGCTGGTGGTCATGTTGGGCAAGGCCTCAATTCGCAGCCACGACTTCAGGTGTTACCCGTGCAATGCTTGCATTCTCAAGTCGGTGGCAGGTACTATAGTCTATTCTGATTCCGTGCGTTTAGTTTTCAGTTCCTAGTAAACTGAGAGCCCTATCAATTCCGAGTACTCTGTTTTTTGTCACGAGAGAATTGTAAGTCATATGCAGACCATTATTAGATGCTCACCAAATCCAGAAGAAACGATTAGACAGGAAACCGATGTATGCTAACAAGAAAACACGTGTGCCTTCTCCCCTTCCCATTCATCATGCATATCTCTTTCCCTTCCATAGATCTTCTTTTGCCCTTCCTATAAAACAACTATATCTCCATAGGATGAATCCCTCACAGACAGAATACTGCTTTTCTTTCCAAGCATACACTGCCATCCTCTCGCCATGCCTCCACCCTCCACCAAGTGATATTTTCTTGCAATCGCGGCCCGCTCAGTAACATCGATGGAGTGGCTAATATGTGGATGATTCTTTGGATTTATCTGCATTTTCCTTTCGAAGATCAAGTATAGTTGGGTGGGCTCCAACTCAGGAAATCAGATGTATGATATACTAGTTAATCAGTACAAGTCCTCACTATAGAGCTCATGCTTCTTCTTTGTTGCGTATAAGATTGGACCCACTTATTTTTCGAGCTTTAAGGGCTTCACTGGTGGTCTTGTTGGGCAGGGCCTCAATTCGCAGCCACGGCTTCAGGTGTTGCCCGTGCAATGCTTGCATCTCAAGTCGGTGGTAGGTAGTATAGTCTATTCTGAATCTGTGCGTTTAGTTTTCAGTTCCTAGCAAACCGGCAGCCCATTCAATTCCGAGCGCTCTGTTTTCTGTCACGAGAGAACCGTAAATCACATGCAGACCATTATTAGATGCTCACCAAATCCAGAAGAAACGATTAGACAGGAAACCGATGTACGCTATGAAGAAAACATGTGTGCCTTCTCCCCTTCCCAATCATCACGCATATCTCTTTCCCTTCCATAGATCTTCTTTTGCCCTTCATATAAAACAACCATATCTCTATAGGATGAATCCCTCACAAACAGAATACTGCTTTTCCTTTCCAAGCATACACTGCCATCCTCTCGCCATGCCTCCACCCTCCACCAAGTGATCTTTTCTTGCAATCGCGGCCCGCTCGGCAACATCGATGGAGTGGCTAATATTTGGATGATTCATTGGATTTATCTGCATTTTCCTTTCGAAGATCAAGTATAGTTGGGTGGGCTCCAACTCAGGAAATCAGATGTATGATATACCAGTTAATCATTACAAGTCCTCACTATAGAGCTCATGCATCTCCTTTGTTGCGTATAAGATTGGAATCTGGCAACTACTCTTGACATTCTATGGGTTTTTCTTGCCCAGTTTGATTTCTTCAATTGAATGTTGTAGCTAAGAAATAGATTCAGCTGTACGAGAAATTGGACACTTAGGTACAGGTGAATAAAAACATCTGTTTTGAAGTCAACTTCAGCCAATACAGCCAACCCCTCAATACCTGCATATGCACAATTGTTTCAGTGGTCATATCCTCGCACATCATCGCAGATAATGTGTTTGTTCTTTCACTGATTAGATATCATGAATTCAAAGCAGCACATTCATATTTTGGTGTCTTTTGGATTATTCGTCACACATATGAGAGTTGGAACCTTGGGAATGCTCATGTAGATTGAGTAGTGAGCCAGATAATTTTTTTATCTATTTGAAGAAGCTGGTCTCAACTTGTTGCATTATTTGCACCCTTGGCAGGTAGCAGTTTCATTTCTTAGGTTGCGGTGGTTTCCCTCCATCGTAGCAAAAAATGCTTGCAAGAAGAGGCAACCTAAATGTTAGATTTTGGCCATCTTGCACTGGCTTATTTGTGTGACGAATATCAAATACGCTGTATAAATTTATTATTGCAAGTGATTTTTTATCTGTCATAGCAGATAATTATAGAATAGACATACAATAATATGTTTTCCCATGAGGTTTGTTGATTCCTATGATATATATTGTTTTCGCGTAATGATTTTCCATTTCTACACTAGCACATTACTACAAGTAATACACTTATGCCATATAAATGGGTGCATAGTTTTGGCATAAGCTACCTATGAGCTTCAGTTGACAACTATAAGTAATATTTCAATGTGGAGTCGCTTGGCTCTCCTGGGGACCAAGACTTAATCTACATGAAGGACCAAGAAGAAAATGCTTCTGGACATATCTTTCTATATATGTTTGTATTTCCCATAATGCCAATTATATGTCTGGATAATTCATATAAATTAGAACTCTTGATATATCATGTAATTGCACTAGTAGAAAAAGGACCTATAGTCCCGGTTCGTAACGGCCATTAGTCCCAGTTTTTGAACCGGGACTAAAGTGTCGGTACTAATGCCCTATACCTTTAGTCCCGGTTCTTGCATATACCGGGACAAATGGGCCTCCACGTGGCTGGCGCGGTGAGCCCAGGCAGGAGGCCCTTTGGTCCCGGTTGGTGGCACCAACTGGGACCAATAGGCATCCACGCGTCAGCATTTCAGGTGCCGGGGTTTTTG
>NC_041389.1:43665691-43672184 GCF_002162155.2 Triticum dicoccoides
TTGAAAGGGGGGGGGGTGGGGGTTTAGGGGGTTTTGGGGGGTTAATTTAGGTGTTTCATATATTGTGTTAGCTAGCTAATTAATAGAGAGAAGTGTCCTCTCTTATCTCCGTGCTTGGTCGACGCTACATACTATACGTATAGAGGGGACTAGACACACTAGCTAGTAAGAAAATGAAGGAAATAGAAGATCGTCATGAACATATGCATATAGAGAGAAGTGATATCGACCACCTCTCCTTCTCTGAGAGATTGGTCGAGCAACAAGTTCTCATATATCTATCCGACGCTACGTACTGGCTACATATATACAATATAAGTATCTCTTACAATATAATCTCCTAATTAATTAAAAACGAGCTGATCAGGGTCCACATGGTATTCTCCGTCTTTAGCGATCACGTGGTCAAGAAAGAATGCCGCCAATTCCTCTTGAATTCCTCACATATATACGATCTGGTGGTAGGAGTTCATCCTGCATCTGAAATATCTAATTTGAAGAAGGGGGTCAATACATATATATGAATAAATGAAACTAAACACAAATGATGGTAATAAAATAAAATTGTGAATATTATTATTTACGCACTTCATATTGTTTGTCAGAGTAGCCCCGCTCACAGGTCGTGTGGCGGATGGACTCGCAAATGTAGTATCCACAGTAATCATTCCCTTGTTCCTGCCACAACCACTTTACAAGAAATAGATCGAGGTCAATCAAACTGATAATTAGCAAGCATGCTGAATGGTATTGATGAAACTAGCGCTTGAATCACTAGGAGATGCGTGGAACATGCTACTATAGTACTTACTTTCGAGTGTCTAAATTGCAGCTTCTTCGGCAGTCCCGGAGTTTTTGAGGTGATTTTTTTTCTAAACCCTGCCAGCAAACTAAGAAAACAATTACTTGATATCAGGAAATGAACAAAGTTGCCGATATGGTGCGATAATGATCGATTTAACTTACTTCTCTAGAATTTCAGTCATGTCCGCATACTCCTTGGGATCTTTTCGTCTCGAGTCTAAGACGGTTACTAGTCCCTGCTCAAGCTTAATCTCTAGGAGAATATAGTGGAACCTGCGCACGCATGCATAACTCATCAATTACATTACTATAACCTCGACTAATAAGGAAAACCGAATATGCACAAGACAGTAACACTCACTTGAATTTGTAAGGGAAGAGTATTATAGCTTTGTTTTGATTTAATACAAACGATTGTAGCAGCTTGGCCTCAGTTTCTTTGTCCTGAGATTTAACCATATATGCATCTATGAGATTTGTGTTAATGAACCCAATATCACCGATTTGTCGTTTCTTCAATTCGGCGATCTTCAATCTGCATAATATAGTGAGGATAATTAAAAATACATGCAATGAAAGAGCTGACCTATATATAGAGACTTAATGACAGAAGTAGTACTGTACTTACATGCAGTAACAAGTGATCATTAATTTATCGAGGGGCTTTAGATTGAAAAACGCTAAGAACTCCTCAAATGGAACATTCAACAGTTGAATTCCAATGAGGTCATGCTCCTCTCTGACTCTCAGCGTCAAAATATTCATCCCCTCAGACTCTCTGCAGGTTTTCATGTACCAATCATGGAATCTGAACATCATCATTGGTAGAGATCTTTCATCTTTGATGAGGGGCTTCCCGTACACGTATTTGTGTTCGTCCACCTCCAAGAAATCATAATGTACATCGTCGGGCAGGTAATCTTCAAGATTGTTATAACCGGGCACCATCCCGCCCGAAACATTAGCGACGATATCACTAGACCCCTGGAGCAGGGGGAACGATTGGTTCGCTTATTCGCCGAGCTGGGAAACTTTTTTCCCAGCTCGTCGTTGACCACTGATAGTACTTCCCGACCGCAACACTTCCACAAATGACTTTGTAAGAATGCGCTCATAGTTGCCTTTCGCCGGAGACTTTGGCGGTTTCTTCAGGGTAGCCAGAGTACCCTTCACTTTTACCGGATCTATCTTCTCCTCCGGAGGTGGATGTTTCTTTTCTTTGACCCCTTCAAAGAAGTTCTTCACTTCGGCTTGCACGATCTGCGTGTTTTCCTCCACGGTCCTCTCGTATGGTAACTTCTCTAGAGTCTTGAGAGAAGTTCTGAATTTGTATTGCCTCCCGACTCTGGCTGTGCTGCTAGACGCCGGAGCAGGCGGAGCGGCTGCGGCTGCCTTTCCTTTCTTACGAGGCGGAGGAGAAGGACTACGACGCACCGGAGCGGCGGCGGGTCTCTTGGTCCGCCCTTGTTGACGAGGCGGAAAAGGAGGTTGGCTGCTTGGGCGTGCCGGCGCAGGCGGAGAAGGAGGCGGAGTGCCACCATCCGCCAGAGAAGGAGGCTGAGTGCCCTGATCACTCGCCGGAGGAGGCGGATCGCCCTGAGTCGCTAGAGGAGGAGGAGGAGGTGGAGGCGTCCAGTTCGGAAGGTTGATGAGCTCCTTCCGCCATAGGCATGGAGTCTTCAGAGAAGAACCCAGCCGAATCTCCCCTTCACCCATAGGGTGGTCAAGCTGAAGGTCCTCAAATCCATCCATTATTTGATCCACCATCACCCTAGCATATCTTTCTGGAATCGGCTGGCCGTGGTAGCTTGCGCCAGGTTCATTAGGTATAACAGAGCTAACAGCCGCCTTGACTTTCAATGTCATCCATCACGTCATAAGGTGGCAATGTTGAGACTCCGTGATAGCATCCACGAGGTAGCTAGCAGGATCCGTGAAGACAGGCTCCAGCTGCCGAGTCTTCTCAGTGGAAGCCATGCTGCTTCTCCGCTGAGATGGCGGGGTAGCTTCAGGAGAAGATTCGGCATGTCATTTGCTACGATCTGCTTCTCATTCCTCTAGCCCTTGTACCCTTTCGTGCAGCGCCTGCAGTTGTCTATGCTCCACTTTCTTCCTCCTCTCCTGGGTTTTGTAACCCCTGCATCCGGAAAGCCAGCCATCCACGGAACGGAGCCTGGTGTGCCTCGTGTTCGCCAAGGGTGCTCATGATTCCCGAGGGCCATTGTGAGCTCGTCGTTCTCTCTGTCTGGGATGAATGTCCCTTGCCGCGCTTTCTCGATATACTCCTGAAGCCTTGTGACGGGTATTCACAGTTGCTCTTCCGTCCAAACGCACTTCCCTGTTACAGGGTCCAAGGTTCCGCCAACCCCGAAGAACCAAGTCCGGCAACGGTCTAGCCAGTTCAATGTCTCTGGTTCGACCCCTTTAGCAATCAGGTCATTCTCAGCCTTGTCCCACAAAGGTCGGGCTTTGAGGTAGCCACCTGACCCCGTGCGATGGTGATGCTTCTTCTTCGCATCATTTTTTTGTTTATCGCTGACATCTTCTTACTCTTTTTTGATGTCTTGTGGGCCACAAATGCGGGCCAGTGATCTGTGATCTTCTCATACATTCTGGTGAATTCTGGTGTCAAATCTTCGTCGACAAACTCTATTTTCAGCTCATTCTTCCACCTCCTGAATAGTTCTGCCATCTTCTTAAGAGCATGAGACTTGATCAATTGCTCGTTAACTGGCTTCTCCAGATCCTCCTCTAGCGGTAGGGTGAAATTTGCCTTAAGCGATGTCCAAAGATCTTCTTTCTGCATATCAGAGACATAAGACACCTCAGGGTCTTCCTTCTTAGGCTTTAACCATTGTTGGATACTGATCGGGATCTTGTCCCTAACAAGAACCCTGCACTGAGCACGAAATGCATCCCTTGTCTGGATGGGTTCAATCGGCTTGCCATCGCGCGCGGTTGCTGTGATCTCAAACCTTTCATCCGAGCGCAACTTTTTTTTCGGGCCTCGGTTCTTTACCGAAGTTGTGCTCGATCTGGAGGGCTAGAGAAAAGAAGAGAGATGAGAGTTAATTGATATGTGTACATAGGAAAACAATGAATGCATCAATTAGCTAGTCAACACAGGCTTAACTAATATATATACCTGGCCGGACTCGGTTCGGTCACTGGAGCCGTCATGACAGTCTACTTCTTCTTGTACCGGCATTGGTTCACCGGAGCCATCATAATCATAACCTTCTTCTTCACTACCCTATCCTTCCAGACCATCGGTGTCATTGAGAAACAACGCAATGACATCACTTCCTTTTGCGATTATGTCCCCCAACATCTCTTCTGTTTCTTTGTCTCGGGGGTGCTCCATAGTTTCTGCAAATATTTACAACATGGCAATTATTATTCAAACATGACAGCTGGATATATTAGTGGCAAACGTAGAACTAGCTAGCTAATATCATCACAATAAGGAATCACATTAGTGGCCTCGATGCTGCTTCTCTAGGGTTTGGGGTGGCCTCGGCAATGCTTCCAGGGTTTCGGGTGGCCTCGACAACGCTTCCAGGGTTTGGGGTGGCCTCAACGACAACCCTCTTTTAACTTGGTAAATTTGGGTTGCCTCGAGAGAGTTTGTCGGGTAGGGGCGCGGCGGGAGGGGGTAGGAGACCAACATCGTTTTTTCTAGGGTTTGGGTGTCCTCGAGAGTTTTGGTCGAGCGAAAGGGCCGAGGGGGGGGGGGTCCTCCCATGGTATAAGTTATCACGGTCGAGAGGGGGTATATATATCGACCGCCCCTCATGTCGAAGTTATCCGGGAGGGGGTTATATCGACAACGACGCGACATACATACATGGGAAAATAATGTTATCAGAGAGGGGGTATTGATACGTCTCCGTCGTATCTACTTTTCCAAACACTTTTGCCCTTGTTTTGGACTCTAACTTGTATGATTTGAATGGAACTAACCCGGACTGACGTTATTTTCAGCAGAATTGCCAAGATGTTGTTTTATGTGCAGAAAAATAAAATTTCTCGGAATGACCTGAAACTCCACGGAACATCTTAGAAAAAATAATAAAAAACCCTCGCCAAATATGAAGACCAGGGGGCCCACACCCTGTTCACGAGGGTGGGGGGCGCCCCCCTAGGGCACGCCCCCTACCTCGTGGGCCCCCTGATGGCCCTCCGACGCCAACTCCAACTCCATATATTGGCTTTCGGGGAGAAAAAAATCAGAGAGAAGAAATCATCGCGTTTTACGATACGGAGCCACCGCCAAGCCCTAATCTCTCTCAGGAGGGCTGATCTGGAGTCTGTTTGGGGCTCCCGAGAGGGGGATTCGTCGCCGTCGTCATCATCAACCATCCTCCACCACCAATTTCATGATGCTCACCGCCGTGCGTGAGTAATTTCATCGTAGGCTTGCTGGACGGTGATGGGTTGGATGAGATTTATCATGTAATCGAGTTAGTTTTGTTAGGGTTTGATCCCTGGTATCCACTATGTTCTGAGATTTATGTTGCTATGACTTTTCTATGCTTAATGCTTGTCACTAGGGCCCGAGTGCCATGATTTCAGATCTGAACCTATTATGTTTTCATGAATATATGTGTGTTCTTGATCCTATCTTGCAAGTCTATAGTAACCTACTATGTGTTATGATCCGGCAACCCCGAAGTGACAATAATCGGGACCACTCCCGGTGATGACCATAGTTTGAGGAGTTCATGTATTCACTATATGCTAATGCTTTGTTCCGGTTCTCTATTAAAAGGAGGCCTTAATATCCCTTAGTTTCCTATAGGACCCCGCTGCCACGGGAGGGTAGGACAAAAGATGTCATGCAAGTTCTTTTCCATAAGCACGTATGACTATATTCGGAATACATGCCTACATTACATTGATGAATTGGAGCTAGTTCTATGTCACCCTATGTTATGACTGTTACATGACGAACTGCATCTGGCATAATTATCCATCACTGATCCGGTGCCTACCAGTTTTCAACATACTGGTTCTTGCTTATTTACTTTTCCGTTGCTACTGTTATAATCACTACAAAATACCAAAAACATTACTTTTGCTGTCTTTACTTCTGTTACCGTTACCACCACTATCATATTACTTTGCTACTAAATACTTTGCTGCAGATACTAAGTTTCCAGGTGTGGTTGAATTGACAACTCAGCTGCTAATACTTGAGAATATTCTTTGGATCCCCTTGTGTCGAATCAATAAATTTTGGTTGAATACTCTACCCTCGAAAACTGTTGCGATCCTCTATACTTGTGGGTTATCAGGTATATCGACCCCCCCTCGTGTTGAAGTTATCAGGAGGAGGTATATCGACAACGACATACCCGATAAAAAATAAGAAGACAAAAGAAAAAATAAAAAGAGGAGAAGAAGAAAGGAATAGAAGAGAAGCAATTGAAGAAAAAAAAGAAGAAAAAAAGGAGAAGAAGAAAGGAATAGAGGAGAAGAAGAAAAAAATAGAAAATTTTCTATTTTTCTTCTTCTCCTCTATTCCTTTCTTCTTCTCCTCTTCTTTTTCTTCCTTTTTCGTCTTCTTATTTATTTCTCCTCTTCTTCCTCTCCTCTTCTTCTTTCTTCCTCTTCTTATTTTCTTTGTTCCTATCCTTCTTTTTCTTCTTCTTCCTTCTTAATATCACTTAGCAACTTTTGCAACGAT
>NC_041389.1:43672512-43672842 GCF_002162155.2 Triticum dicoccoides
ATATATGAAAAAAGGCTACGGTGCCGGCCGAACCAAGTGAGGAGGAGCGCGGGGTCAGCGGCGAGACGGTGACGGGGCAGTGGGCGCGCACTTGGGGTAGGGGCTACGGCGACTGCGATGACAGGGGGGGCCGGGACGGCGCGCGTCGGGGCAAGGGAGCGGGCAACGGCGAGGGCGCGGGCGACAGTGACGGCGGGGGCGGCGGGTGGCGTCTATGTCGCCGGCGTCGTCGGGGGCTGCAACTGCGAGATGAGAGTGAAAAATCCTAAGTGTGAACTTATACAGCAAAGCCTTTAGTCCTGGTTGGTGCCACGAACCGGGACTAAAGGG
>NC_041389.1:43673018-43680980 GCF_002162155.2 Triticum dicoccoides
CAAAGGGCGGGAAGCAGAGGCCTTTAGTTCCGGTTGGTGGCACCAACCGGGACTAAAGGGGGGTCATTGGTACCGGTTGGTGCCACCAACCGGGACCAATGCAGCTCTTTAGTCCCGGTTGGTGGCACCAACCGGGACCAAAGGCCACTGGCGCGGTGCGGTGTGAAGTTTAGTCCCACCTCGCTAGGTGAGAGAGCTCAGCACCTGTTTATAAGTTGCGTTGCAGCTCAGGTGCTGAGCTCCTCTCTAATATGTAGGCATTAGTTGCCTACCCTTGTCACTACCGTCTTGGGCCTATTGTGCCTGCGTGCCTGCATCTTGGCCCATGTACAGATGGGTTTCTAGTCGTATGCAGGCCGTGTGTCCCATTAGGAGGCATTTTTTTATTTTTTCCAGTATTTTTTCTTGTTTCTTGAATTATTTATTTTTTCTTTTGATTTTTGCTTTATTTTTTGATTCTTTTTGCTTTTAGCTCAGAATAATTATAATCTTTCTGTTACTCCATTAGTTTCCAAATTTGAATAGTTTAAATTTTAATTCTGTGAAATTTGTGTGAATCACTAGTTTATGAATGACTTCACTATAAAAATATATTTTGAATGATTCTTTTTCCTACTATTTAATATTACTGCCTTTTTATCATTATATTCAAAAAACAGATTTTGTTATTTTAGTTTCTATCAAAAAAAAATCTTTATGAAAATTATTTTTGCTACTAAAGATTCTAACAAAAAATTCTTTCTGATAATTCTTTCTCCTTTTCATGTTTTGAACAGAAAATACTTTGATAATTTTAGTTGCATAAATTTTATATAATTTTATTTTAAAACATACTAGAGGTTTATAAAAGCTTTTTAGTTGATTCCTTTTGCTATTAGAGTTTTATAAAAGCATTTACTAGGTTTTTTTGAGCTATAAGACCTTGAAATTGAAAAACATTTCAAATGAAATCTGAATAGTTTAAATTTTAATTCTTTGAAATTTGTGTGAATCACTAGTTTATGAATAACTTCACTATAAAAATATATTTTGAGTGATTCTTTTTCCTGCTACAAAGGGATTTCATTTTTTTGAACTTATTTGAACTCCATAGTTTTTCTGTGTTCAAAATGCTCCATTCAAAGGCACATCATCAATTTACAACCCTTTCTGACTTCATTTGTTATTTTCATGCATTTACTGATTATTTTGAGCTATAAAACCATCAAATTGAAAAGCATTTGGAATGAACTCTGAAAAGGTTCCAAGTTGGCATGGTATCATCATTTCACCCACATAGCATGTGCAAGAAAGTTGAGAGGGTTACGGCAAAAACTGGATGCACTTCGTGTACAAAATGGACAATGTCTTTCGAAGTATCAAGGTTTCATACGGAAACTCGTCTGTTACAAAGGGATTTCATTTTTTTTGAACTAATTTGAACTCCGCAGTTTTTCTGTGTTCAAAATGCACCATTCAAAGCCACATCATCAATTTACAACCCTTTCTGACTTCATTTGTTATTTTTCATGCATTTACTGATAATTTTGAGCTATAAGACCATGACATTGAAGAGCATTTGAAATGAACTCTGAAAAGGTTCCAAGTTGGCATGGTATCATCATTTCACCCACATAGCATGTGCGAGAAAGTAGAGAGGGTTACGGCAAAAAATGGATGCACTTCGTGTACAAAACGGATAATCTCTTTCGAAGTATCAGGGTTTCATACGGAAACTCGTCTATTATAAAGAGATTTCATTTTTTTGAACTTATTTGAACTCCATAGTTTTTCTGTGTTCAAAATGCACCATTCAAAGCCACATCATCAATTTACAACCCTTTCTGACTTCATTTGTTATTTTTCATGCAATTACTGATTATTTTGAGCTATAAGACGATGAAATTGAAAATCATTTGAAATGAACTCTGAAAAGGTTCCAAGTTGGCATGATATCATTATTTCACCCACATAGCATGTGCGAGAAAGTTGAGAGGGTTACTGTAAAAACTGGATGCACTTCATGTACAAAACGGACAATCTGTTTCGAAGTATCAGGGTTTCATACGGAAACTCATCTATTACAAAGGGATTTCATTTTTTTGAACTTATTTGAACTCCATAGTTTTTTGTGTTCAAAATGCACCATTCAAAGCCACATCATCAATTTACAACCCTTTCTGACTTCAATTGTTATTTTTCAT
This sequence comes from Triticum dicoccoides, assembly GCF_002162155.2. Lineage (NCBI taxonomy): Eukaryota > Viridiplantae > Streptophyta > Magnoliopsida > Poales > Poaceae > Triticum > Triticum dicoccoides. Next base: position 43,675,202 of record NC_041389.1, read on the forward strand.
GCATTTACTGATTATTTTGAGCTACACTAGTGCAGAACCGGCCTTTAGTGCCGGTTCGTAACGGCCTTTAGTGCCGGTTCGCCAACCTGCACTAAACAGTGGGGACTAAAGCCCCCCTTTAGTACCGGTTCATCACGAACCGACGCTAAAGTGCCACCACGTGGCACGAGCCAGGCCCGGGTGCGCGTAGGGCATTAGTACCGGTTGGTAACACCAACAGGTACTAAATATTTGGGTTTTTTTTTGATTTATTTTCCATTATATTTTTTTTGTTTGCTGGTATTTCACGATACTACAAATTGTACATGTTATGCATATATATAAATAGATTTTCTCGTACGTATAACCGCATATATATATATATATATATATATATATATATATATATATATATATATCATCAAATGTCTCACAAACCAACACCATTAATTATTCACACATACACATGTATATACATATACAATTTCTCCTACATATGTTGCCTTTGGTGCCTCTGGAGCAAGATGACAAGTGGTTCATGGGGGCGGTAGCGGGTAATAGTATTCTCCTTTGGGATCTATGACTTGGTCGAGCAAAAATCCGGCTATTTCCTCTTGAAGTGCTAGTATGCGGTCTGGTGGTAGGAGCTTATCCCGCACCGATCGGAACTGTTAAGAAGGAGATCAATATGCATGTGTGTTAGTTGTGTGACTAGATATCGATAATGGTGTGAATAGTGTTCTAACAAACGTACCCAGTCCTGTCTATCAGATCTGCTCCTTTCGCACGTCATCATGCGAATGCTCTAGCAAACGTAGAATGCACACAGATTATTCCCCGACGCCTGCTTCAGGGCCTTTACGAGAATGGAATTGAATCAGATAATGATTAATCAACCATGATAATTAATTAATGATATTGAAACAAGATTAAAGAGATGGTAGCTAGCTAGCTCTACTTAATTACTTACCTTGGGTCGATGCCAAAACAACTTTTTTGCCCACTTGCCTGGAGTCACCTTGATGAACTTTGCCCATGCCCTGGCCGCTGGCAAAGAAAATTAATAAAGGGGTTATTAAATAGTTCATATCAGGAAATGACGAACTAATAATTAATAGGCCAAGATATAGTTAATAATGATTGAAATTACCTCTTGACTATCCCCTTCATGATGGTGTAGTCTTTATCTTCTTTAGTTAGTGAGTCCAGTAATTCAACTTTTCCTTCCTCAACTTTAATGTCTAACGAGACCCAGTGCCAACTGCATACGCACACGTTTGCATGTCTTAATTAAGCGGGCATGTGCATAAAATTAATCAACTACCGTAAACCGTATACACTTAATTATTAACATCTAGCTAGCTAGTAAGCAAAAAAATAGAATTTGTAGTACAAGACAGTGTGACTCACGGGAAGTTGTAAGGAAGTAGTATATCTTCATTGCTACTGAGACTCTTCAAGAACTCTAGCATGCTTTCCTCTACAGCATCTTGACAATATTCAATCTGCCATATGTCCTCATTAATGGTATTTGGGTCAATGAACCCAACGCCATAGCATCCAGCTTTTTTGATTTCATACATGTTCATCCTGCATATAATACCACAGAAAAAGAATATAGTGAGGATAATTACATGTAATGATTGCTCAGAATTATCACTACATAACTAGCTTGAGACTTAAATTATAGAAAGAAATCACTTAAAGACAATAGCAACTGACGATAGACTTGTCGAGTGCGTCTTGATTGTATAACTGAAATAGTTCTGGATACTCAATGGCCAGAGCTTTCTCATGGTAATAATGCTCATGCTTGACATTCACCATGAGGGACTCTCGATTGGAAATCTTGGTAATGTTCATGTACCATTGATGCAATTGATATATTCTCGTTGGGAGGTCCTTGACCTTGTTTGGATGGACCAAAGGTTGGCCCCAGACATATTTCCATGCTATTTCTGATTCTCTAAGCGTAGGCATGGGCTCGATTTCGAGGAGTTGTCCAACAGAGATATTGAGCATTTGAGCCTGCATTATATGATCCTCCGTTATTACCACATCGCCATGCTGGGGAACGCTAACGGTTTGCCCACAATAATATTTGGCGCGCGTACTACTCCTCTCATGTGTTGTTGGCATAACAAGCAGGGGGATCGCTTGCGCCGCCTGTTCTCCCAACTGGGGAACGGTTTTCCCGCATTTTTTGCCAGCTGCTTGTTGGCTCGAGCTCGAGCTCGCTTCCTTCTTTAGCCGTTCTCGATGTAGTTTCCTGATTTGGCGCTCATAGTCCGAGTCAACAGGCTTGGGAGCTGGTTCTCTAGCCATACGAATGAAGTGGTCAATTACTTTCTCAGGCACTTTCTCCTTTGGCGGCGGTGCCGGTTTCGGTCCAAAATGGGCGTCCACTTGGGCTTGCACTATGGCTGCGTTTTGCTCCTTAGTCATGTCGTAAGGCCTCTGAGGAAGAGGAGCAAGGCTTGGACCATATTTATATCACTTGTCTCCGCCTGTACTTCCTGAACTACCTCGACTCGTACCGCTATGCACCAAAGCTGCGGCATGTCTCTTCTGCGATTGCTGAGACGGTGGAGACGGCCGACGTGGAGTTGGACCAGGAGAAGTGGCCTGACGATGTGCCGGACTTGAAGCAGGAGGTGTGGCCTGACACGATGCCGGACTTGAAACCGGAGGAGTCAGCTCACGCGTTCGGGGACTTGGAGGAGGTGGCGGACTTCAAGGAGGAGTCGTCTCACACGTTCGTGGACTTGGAGGAGAGGGAGTCCGCTGACTCGGCGGCGTACTTCGAGGAGGAGTCGGCAGACGGCACGGTGTCGATGGACTTCGAAAGATGATGCAATCCTTTCAGCATAGGATGATATGATGTATGGCCTTTCCCAATGTGCGCTCGTCTTCACCTCCAGGAATGTCAAGTGTTAGCCCCGAATATGGGTCCACCACTTCATCAACCATGGCACAAGCATAGCCCTCTGGAATCAGGATGCAATGGTAGGTTGCTTTGGGGGTAACTAGAAAAGCAACCCCGTCCGCCACCTTCATGGATATGTTCTTCATTTTGAAGTGTAGCTCACAGTTAGTGTTCTCTATGATGTCATCCACAGGGTATGTATCTAGCAGTGTGTCGCCCGGGGCAGAACCAACACTGCTTCTCTGCATGGATGGGACGGTGCTATCCAATGCTGGACGATCATCCGCTTGCTACTGCCGCTGCTGAGACCCCCTTTCCTGGCTAAGTGAGTCGATCTGCCGCTGCTGCTGCTGCTGGAATTTGAGTTCCAGGTCCGCGTGCCTTGCTTCTAGGCCTTGAAGGCGTTCTGCGTCCTTCTTCCTCTGCTCCTCCTCCAGCTTCCTCTTGTTCTCCTCCTCCATCTTGTTTCTTGCACGGGACCTGTAGTCGTCATTCCAGTCCGAAAAGCCCTCATACCAGGGAATAACGCCCATGCCTCGTGTTCTTCTCGGGTCTTCAGGATTTCCCAGGGCGCGCGTAAGCTCGTCGTTCTCTCTGTTGGGCGTGAACACCCCCGCTCGAGCTTCTTCTATTGCGTCAAGTATCTTTTGTTCGGTTCCTTTTAGACTTGCCTTCTTCAAAACCAGGCCTGTCTTCGGGTCCAACGCCCCCCATGCGCATAGAACCAAGTTCTGAACCTGGGGGGCCAGCTCCTAGTAATCGGAGTGACCCCTGCACCCTCCATCTCTTGCTCAGACTTATCCCACTTAGGCATTCCCACCGTGTAGCCACCTGGACCCAGCCTATGGAACTGTGTCTTTCTTGCGGCATTTGCCTTGTTTTTCATCGACTGTTCCTTAGATAATTCTGAATCCTTGAAGGTCACGAAATCGTCCTAGTGTTCTTGTTGCTTATCCAGTGTTCCCTTGAAATCTGGAGTCTTCCTTTCATTAGCGAGGTAGTTGGCCCATACAGTTTTCTTGTGGGCGTTGAATGCAATTGCCATCTTCTTAAGAGGAGCGGCCTTGACTTTCTCCACATCTGCTTCAGTGAAATGATCTGGTAGGGTGAAATGTTCCATCAGAGATTTCACCAGGTCTTTTTTGGCTCTGTCGTCGACCCAAGTAACACCTGGACGTTTAGTCTTTGGCTCTTTCCATTCTTGAATGGAGATTGGGAGTTTGTCCTTCACAATAACTCCGCACTGACGAGTCCACTTGTCCGCAACGTTCTTAGGCATGAGGGGTTCGCCATTAAGTTTGGTGGATTCGATGTGGTACTTTACACCATCCTTCAACAATCTGCCCGGGCCTCGCTTTGTCTTGATGTCTGTAGAAGCAGATTTGCTCGATCCGGAGGGCTGAAAGAAGAAAGATAGATTCGTTAATATATCTTCAATAAAAAAACATGTGATGATCACCAGGATGCATGCTTATATAAATATACATCGCCGGTAGTCTTTGTTATTTGAAGATCAGTATTGTCTGTGTCATCACAAACATTGTCTGTGTCATCATAATCATAGTTCATGACTTCATCAGCTCGGTCGTCGAGATCGAATATCTTTTCATCACCATCTTCGGTATTGTTCAGATATTGGGAGCCATCATCTTCATTCAGATCATCTAGCCTATGAGGGTTGTGTATTATGTCGAACAATTCCTCTTCTCTCTCTCTGTCGGTATTGTCCGCCATAGCTTTTACTTTACTAATTAATATAGAAGAAATATAAAACAATTTAGTATTCAAATTACAATGAATGGATGCAATTAATCAATAAGGAAAAACTGAATCTCGAATACATCGTCTCGAATATATAATCTCGAATACATCATCGTCTTAATATATATAATCTCGAATGCATCGTCTCGAATATTATATATAGAATACATCACTGGCTAGGTACCTAATAAAGATCGAGTACTACAGAAGAATCTAGGGTGCCACTCGCGGTTCCTGGGGCGCGGGCGGTGCACACCCAAAGAGAAGGAACCATCACAGGATCATATGTCCGGTCATCTGCCCAAAGAACCCGCCAAGTAGTGGAGAACCTGACGTCGTCCATAGCAGCCATGTAGCGATGGACGTGCTCATCTTCCTCCCTGACACGGTGATGCACCACCTCCGGCGGGGTTGGCTGCCTCTGCACCGAATGTGGCCCACGCGAACGCCACCAAAGAAGATCAGGGTCGACGATGGGACCCGAGGTCGGGTTCCTCACCAAGCGGCGCGCCCCTCCAGGTAGCACCTCCCAGTGCCAGCCCGGCGGAGCCCAGTCCCGGACATGGGTCCTCTGAAGCAGGACGTCATCGCGAATGGGTCGACGGTGAGGATGCGGGCCGGGCATATCATCGATAACAAATACTATATGCCCACAAAAAGTAACATTTTTTAAATGATTGGATTGTGATAACTAAAATTCTACATATATATATATGCAAATTCTAACAATTTGACATTAATCTAATTCATCTAACTAAACCTAATTCTAAAATTTCCTGATTATATAACTAACTTTTCTATAACAATTCTAATATTTATATAACAAAAAAAACAAAAAAATTGCTAACATTTCTATAAATATTTCTATAACTAAAAAACAGAAAACATTTATAACATTTCCATATAACTAACATTTCTAATATTTATATAACTAAAAAACAGAATAATTTCTAACATTTCTACAACTAAAAAACAGAAAAAAATTATAACAAACAAATTAACGTGTGTGTGTGTGTGTGTGTGTGTGTGTGTGTGTGTGTAGTGTGTGTGTATGTGGACATGGCGGCCGGGGCGAGCTCACCGGCGAGGCGACGACGGGGCGGCGACGACGGG
>NC_041389.1:43681332-43723457 GCF_002162155.2 Triticum dicoccoides
GGCGACGGGGACGGGGACGGCCGCGGCGGCAACGTCGACGGGGGCGGCGACGAGGGGCGGGGGTGGTGACGTCGACGGGGACGGCGTCGATCGAGGCAGGGCGGCGCGACGAGGGGAGGAAACAGAGGGAAACTGAATTTTTTTCAAGTGTTGTATATATATGATGGACCTTTAGTACCGGTTGGAGCCACCAACCGGTACTAAAGGTCTGTTTTGGCCAGGCGAAGTGGCGGGAAGCGCACCCCTTTAGTACCGGGTTGTGGCTCCAACCGGTACTAAAGGGGGGGTCTTTAGTACCGGTTGGAGCCACGACCCGGAACTAAATGGGGTGCGCTGGCTCCAGGCAGTGCGCAAGTTTAGTCCCACCTCGCTAGCCAAGGGGCTACCACACTGGTTTATAAGCCCCAGTGCGGTAGCTCTCTCGAGCTCCTCTCCTAAGCAGGCCTACTGGGCCTACCTGTCCTCTTCTGCTTAGTGGGCCTACTGGGCCTTTGCGGGCCTGCATCCTGGCCCAACTAAAGGTTGTGTTCCTAGTCGTATGCAGGCCGCTTTGGCCCAGTAGGCGGGCTTTTTTATTTTCTTACTTTTTTTCGCTTTATTTATTTTTGTTTTATTTATTTTTGAGTTGTTTTTTTGCCATATTTAGAGTTTCTTTGTGAATATTTTTTCTTTAGGTACAAAAAATTACAAACTTTCTGTTAGTGCCGGTAGTTTGCAAATTCGAATAGTTTAAATTTTGAATTATTTGAAATTTGTGTGAATCACTAGTTTGTGAATAACTTAACTTTGAAAAAAGTTTTTTCAGTGATTCTTTTTTCTTATATTTAATATTAGTGTATTTTATCATTATATTCATTTTTGTAATGCTTAGGTTATTTAAAAAATGAAATGCCTTTGTAACAGTTCAGTTTTCGTCGGAAACCCTGATACTTCGAAAGAGATTGTCCATTTTGTACACGAAGTGTATCCAGTTTTTGTCATAACCCTCTCTACTTTTTTGCACATGCTATTTGTATGAAATTATGATACCATGCCAACTTTCAACCTTTTCTGAGTTCATTTGAAATGCTTTTCAATTTCAGGGTCATTTAGCTGGAAAAAAATCAGTAAATGCATGAAAAGAATTTGTTTGCACATAAAATTTCTTCGCGTTTCAAATGCCAAAACACATAATTAACTACCCTAACTATTACAGACATTCCCTCCTAGGTGTGAAACATAGAAGAAAGTGATGATAGTGAAGCCGATCACATCCCAGAACTTTGGGTGTGAAACTTTTTCTTCGCGTGTGACCCTTTGCGCCGTAGCCATGGAAAATCTTCATCATTTAACTGGATGCTTGGGTCAATATTCACTGTGAATGGAGCACTTTGATCAAACTTTTCATAATCTTCTGACATGTTTGTCTTGTCATCCACTCCTACGATGTTTCCATATGTGGCGCTTTGGCTCGTCGTATGATCCATTCGCTTCCTTATCTTTTCTTTTTCTTGGCCTGGTAGACATGTCTTTCACATAAAAAACCTGCGCCATATCATTGGCTAGGACGAATGGTTCGCCTGCATACGCAAGATTGTTGAGATCCACTGTTGTCATTCCGTACTGCAGGTCTTCCGATACCCCGCCTCCTGTCATATTGACCCATTTGCACCGAAACAAAGGGACCTTCAAATCACCTGATCCATAGTTAAGTTCCCATATGTCCTCTATGTAACCATAATATGTTTCCTTTCCCGTGTTGGTTGTTGCATCAAAGCGGACACCACTGTTTTGGTTGGTGCTCTTCTTATCTTGGGCGATCGTGTAAAATGTATTCCCATTTATCTGGTACCCTTTGAAAGTCATTATATTCGAAGATGGTAACTGGGACAGCGAGTACAGGTCATTTTGAATATCGCCATCATTCAGGGCACATTTCTGCAACCAACCGGTGAAAGTCCTTGTTTGTTCGTGTGTAATCCAGTCGTCAGACTTCTCCGGGTGTTTGGACTGTAGAAAATTCTTGTGTTCCTCCATATACGGAGCCACCAAGGCAGAATTCTGTAGAACTATGTAGTGTGCTTCAGTGAGAGAATGCCCATCCATACATATTATTTGATGCCCTCCTAGTGTGCCTTTTCCTTCCAGTCTGCCCTTATGCCGCGATACAGGAACACCAGTCGGCTTAAGGTCAGGAATAAAGTCAATACAAAACTCAATAAACTCCTCATTTTCATGGCCCTTCGAGATGCTTCCTTCTGGCCTAGCACGGTTATGAAGATATTTCTTCAAGACTCCCATGAACCTTTCAAAGGGGAACATATTGTGTAGAAATACAGGACTCAAAACGTTAATCTCTTCGCAAAGGTGAACTAGGACGTGCGTCATGATGTTGAAGAAGGATGGTGGGAACACCAACTCGAAACTGATAAGACATTGCACCAAATCATTCTGTAACCTTGGTATGATTTCTGGATCGATTACCTTCTGAGAGATTGCATTGAGGAACGCACATAGCTTCACAATGACTAATCGAATGTTTTCCGGTAGAAGCCCCCTCAATGCAACCGGAAGGAGTTGCGTCATAATCATGTGGCAATCATGAGACTTTAGGTTCTGGAACTGTTTCTCTGCCATATTTATTATTCCCTTTATATTCGACGAGAAGCCAGACGGTACCATCATGTTGAGCAGGCATTCGAAGAAGATTTCTTTCTCTTCTTTGGTAAGAGCGTAGCTGGCCTGACCCTGATGTATGCTATCTTTTCCGTGCATACGTTGCTGGTCCTCCCGTGCCTCTGGTGTATCTTTTGTCTTCCCATACATGCCCAAAAAGCCAAGCAGGGTCACGCAAAGATTCTTCGTCACGTGCATCACGTTGATTGCGGAGCGGACCTCTAGGTCTTTCCAATATGGCAGGTCCCAAAATATAGATTTCTTCTTCCACATGGGTGCGCGTCCGTCAGCGTCCTTCGGAACAGGTTGTCCACCAGGACCCTTTCCAAAGATTACCTTCAAATCCTTGACCATATCATGTACATCAGCACCAGTACGGTGGCGAGGCTTCGTCCGGTGATCCGCCTCACCTTTGAAATGCTTGCCTTTCTTTCTTACGGGATGCCTTGTCGGAAGAAATCGACGATGTCCCAGGTACACATTCTTCCTACAACTATCCAAATATATACTGTCGGTATCATCCAAACAGTGCGTGCATCCGCGGTATCCCTTGTTTGTCTGTCCTAAAAGGTTACTGAGAGCAGGCTAATCATTGATGGTCACGAACAGCAATGCCTTTAGGTCAAATTCTTCCTGTCCGTGCTCATCCCATGCACATACACCTGTTCCATTCCACAGCTGTAATAGTTCTTCAACTAATGGCCTTAGGTACACATCAATGTCGTTGCCGGGTTGCTTAGGGCCTTGGATGAGCACTGGCATCATAATGAACTTCCGCTTCATGCACAACCAAGGAGGAAGGTTATACAAACATAGAGTCACACGCCAGGTGCTATGGTTGCTGCTCTGCTCCCCAAAAGGATCAATGCCATTTGCGCTTAGACCAAACCATACGTTCCTTGGGTCACCTGCAAACTCCTCCCAATACTTTCTCTTGATTTTTCTCCACTGCGAACCGTCAGCGGGTACTCTAAACTTTCCGTCTTTCTTACGGTCTTCTGCATGCCACCGCATCGCCTTCGCATCCTCTTTGTTTTGGAACAAACGTTTCAACCATGGTATTATAGGAGCATACCGCATCACCTTGGCAGGAATCTTCTTCCTAGGGCGCTCTCCCTCGACATCACCAGGGTCATCACGACTGATCTTATAACGCAATGCACCGCATACCGGGCAAGTGTTCAAATCCTCGTATTCACGGCGGGAGAGGATGCAGTCATTAGGGCATGCATGTATCTTTTGCACCTCTAACCCTAGAGGGCAGACAACCTTCTTTGCTTCATACGTACTCTCAGGCAATTCGTTGTCCTTTGGAAGCATATTCTTTATCATTACCAGCAACTTTCCAAATCCCTTGTCAGATACACCATTCTCTGCCTTCCATTGCAGCAATTCAAGTGTGGTGCCCAACTTTTTTTTGTCATCTTCGCAATTCGGGTACAACAATTTCTTGTGATCCTCTAACATGCGCTGCAACTTCGTCCTCTCCAGATCACTTGCGCAGTTTCTCTTTGCATCGGCAATGGCCCGACCCAGATCATTAGCAGGCTCATCTGATGCCTCTTCTTCAGCTTCTTCCCGCATTGCCGGCTCAGCTTCTTCCCCCATTGTTGTATCATCGTATTCAGGGAACCCATGGCCAGGATAGCCGTCGTCGTCCTCTTCTTCTTCATTGTCTTCGATCATAACCCCTATTTCTCCGTGCTTGGTCCAAACATTATAGTGGGGCATGAAACCGGACTTAAATAGGTGGACGTGAATGGTTTTTGACGTAGAGTAACTGTGACCATTCTTACAGCCAGCACATGGACAAGGCCTAAAACCATCCGCCCGCTTGTTTGCCTCAGCGGCCCGCAGAAAAGTATGCACGCCATTAATGAACTCGGGAGAGCATCGGTCATCATACATCCACTGTCGGCTCATCTTCATTACACAACACCGAATAGACCAAATTAATACAAGTTCATACATAAAGTTCATATACAGCACTTAATTAAATGCAACATACAAATAACTCTGTAGCTAAAGAATTTAAATGCAACAACAAATGCAATGAAGATCGCAACTAAGGTAACAATTGATCCAACAGCATAATGATACCAAGCCACACTATCAATGGCATATTTTCTAATCTTTCTAATCTTCAACCTCATTTTCTGCATCTTGATCTTGTGATCATCGACGACATCGGCAACATGCAACTCCAATTCCATCTTCTCCCCCACAATTCTTTTCAATTTTTCTTTCAAATACTCGTTTTCTCTTTCAACTAAATTTAACCTCTCGACAATAGGGTCGGTTGGAATTTCCGGTTCACATACCTCCTAGATAAAAATATCTATGTCAACTTGATGGGCATAATTTGTCATAAAAACGAAATGCAACAACTAGTTTTAAAAGAGAATATACCACATCCGAATCATAACAAGGACGAGGGCTGACGGGGACGGATATCAAAACCATGGCACTATGTATAACAAACAACGTACAGGTAAGATAATTATACGAGTAACTATATATCCAAATCACACAAACATCAATTTGGTAATGTAAAACATTCATGAACAAGAGCCTCACCACAAGGTGGTGCCAGCGACGGGACGGTGCGGGCGATCGACGATGGTTACGACGGAGATTTAGAAGGCACTAAGTAAACCACACCTACATGTGCAAACTAAGTGTTATTTTTGACCTCAAATTGCATACAAATCAAATACTAGCAAATATAATTCCTCCCAAATTAATCACTATACAAAGCATTGCAAGAGCTAATCTAGAAATGAGAGTTGAAATGACAAAGTTGCTAACCTTCGTGATCATTTGAATGGATGGGGGCCTTCAAAACTTGACAAATTTTGGGCAAAATTTGTGAGGAGCTCGAGGAAGAGAGGGGAAGAACAGAGGAAGTGAGGGGAAAGGGGAAGAACAGAGTGGCTCGGGTGGACGGGTTTATGTACGTCGACCTTTAGTACCGGTTCGTGTCACGAACCGGTACTAAAGGTGCTGGAGGGCCCCCAGACTGACAACACCCTGCCACCTCTCTCTTTAGTACTGGTTCGTGGCACGAACCGGTGCTAAAGGTTCTCCACGAACCGGTATTAATGAGAACGGCCGGCTAGCCGTTGGAACCGGCACTAATGGACACATTAGTGCCGGCTCAAAATCAAACCGGCACTAATGTGTCTCATATTAGGTCCTTTTTCTACTAGTGCTATAAGACGATGAAATTGAAAAGCATTTGAAATGAACTCTGAAAAGGTTCCAAGTTGGCATGGTATCATCATTTCACCCACATATGTGCGAGAAAGTAGAGAGGGTTACGGCAAAAACTGGATGCACTTTGTGTACAAAATGGACAATCTCTTTTGAAGTATCAGGGTTTCATACAGAAACTTGTCTGCTACAAAGGGATTTCATTTTTTGAAATTATTTTAACTCCATAGTTTTTCTATGTTCAAAATGCACCATTCAAAGCCACATCATCAATTTACAACCCTTTCCGACTTCATTTGTTATTTTTCATACATTTACTGATTATTTTGAGCTATAAGACCATGAAATTGAAAAGCATTTGAAATGAACTCTGAAATTGTTCCAAGTTGGCATGGTATCATCATTTCACCCACATATCATGTGCGAGAATGTAGAGAGGGTTACGGCAAAAACTGGATGCACTTCATGTACAAAACTGACAATCTCTTTCGAAGTATCAGGGTTTCATACGGAAACTCGTCTGTTACAATGGGATTTTTTTTGAACTTATTTGAACTCCATAGTTTTTTGTGTTCAAAATGCACCATTCAAAGCCACATCTTCAATTTGCAACCCTTTCTGACTTCATTTGTTATTTTTCATGCATTTACTGATTATTTTGATCTATAAGACCATGAAATTGAAAAGCATTTGAAATGAACTCTAAAAAGGTTCCAAGTTGGCATGGTATTATCATTTCACCCACATATCATCATTAATAGAAGTTCATCATCACATTAAAACCGAAGTAAATACATAGTTCTCATTGAACAACGTATAGCTTTCCAGAGCATTTAATTAAACCATACATTGAAATTATGTAAAACATTTCAATGCAACAACAAATGCGATCATAATCGCAACCAAGGTAACAACTGATCCAACTGCATAATGATACTAAACCTCAGTATGAATGGCATATTTTCTAAACTTTTTAATCTTCAACCGCATTGCATCCATCTTGATCTTGTGATCATCGACAACATCCGCAACATGCAACTCCAATATCATCTTCTCCTCCTCAATTTTTCCTTCAAGTAATTGTTTTCTTCTTCAACTAAATTTAACCTCTCGATAATAGGGTCGGTTGGAATTTCCGGTTCAACAACCTCCTAGATAAATAAAATATATGTCACATTGGTCGGCATAATTGTCATAAACAATAAATGAACCAAATAGTTATGAAAAGATAATATATACCACATCTGAATCATAGACAAGACGAGGGCCAACGGGGGCGGATACCAAAACCATCGGACTATATAATAACAAGGAATAATAAAAGTAAGAAAATTAGAGAAGTATCTATCTGAAGTAAGAATTTTTTCTTTAGGAAAGAAGATAAGAACAAGAGGCTCACCACGGTGGTGCCGGTGACGAGATCGGGGCGGGTGATCAACGGCAGTGAAGACGGGGACGAAACGTGACGGACCGCTAAACCTAGACAAATCTCGGGGAAAATGGATGTCGGAGGTCGAGTTTCGAGAGGAGAAAGATTAACTAGTGTGGCTGGGGCATTTCATCGAACACCTCATGTGCATAGGAGGTGAACTAGAGCACCCAAATGCCCTGTGGAGTGCTCTGCCGCGGCGATGGGGTATATATAGGCAAGTTATTTGTCCCGGTTCGTGGCATGAACTGGGACTAAAGCCCCCCTTCTGTCCCGGTTCAAGCCACGAACCGGGACCAATGGTTGTGGGCCAGGAGCGAGGCCCATTGGTCCCGATTCATGCCTGAAACCGGGACAAATGGTTCCATACGAACTGGGACCAATGCCCACGAGGCCCCGACCGCCCCCCTGGGCTCACGAACCAGGCCTAATACCCAATATTTTAAATAGCGCGCTACAAAATATAGCGAGGCCCTTCTCTAAATGCTACACAAGTTATAGTGCGCTAATAGCGTGCTATATTTCAAAATAGCGTTTGCAAAAAAATCAAATATATCTAGAAATAAAGTATTTAAGCAACTAAATTTTTCATAGGAGCAAGCAATAGATGCATCTGATAAAAGGAGTGAGAAAGCTAGTGGGAGAATCTGATAAAAGGAGTGAGAAAGCTAGTGGTCGTGGGTTGGTTTTGGCCTGCTGGGCCTGCTGGGCTATGCTTATTTCAGTTTTGCATGGTCTGCATGTTATAACGTTACAACGTTACAACGTTATAGCGTGTGTAGCACACTAATTACGCGATTAGCACCGTAGCGTCCGATTTTGTCAAGACGTAATGTCTCCCTTCCAAATATGCTATAACCGCGTTATAACGGCGAAATAGCATGCTATTTAAAATATTGCTAATACCCCTCATGGGTCCCGGTTCTTGAAGAACCGGGACTAATGGGCTGGCCAGGCCCGAATGATAGCCATGTTTTCTACTATTGTTGCTTTGTTCGCTTTGTCTGACCGCATAATGGAAAGAGGAATAACAAACAAAAACAATGTCCCGCTAATATGCTAATTAGTACTATGTGCTTCAATAGAGATTCATTTAGTATTATCTTTTAATGCTTTTTTTTACAGTTAGATCGTATATCTTTTAAGGTGTTGCATAAATTTTAATGGCTGCAACCAGCAGGAAAAAACTGAAGCAAATATGTTTATTTTAATGTGTAGCTCAGCTGATCAGAAGGAAATAAGCATCTTCGACTTCTTTATACAATCACCTCTGTCTACGGTCACATCTTGATTTCATGCACTACATGATATTATTACCATTCCAGACTAGCATAACATTAGTAGTTTTACTATTTCAGAACCATTTGTTTATTATTTACATCTAAACTCTTTATTAGCTTAATTTTCTGCTGCAACGCGCGGGGAATTATCTAATTAGATAGATGGGCTAATACGAGGACTAAAATAACAAAGAGGCATGTGTTAGCTACATGGGTTATCACCAACAACCAAGCCAGGTATGTGTCACGTACGAAACTACTGTCCTGGTTCCAAAAGTGCAGTCTAAACCTTGGCTCTTCGGTTGTTTGCTGGAAAAGGAGCCATTTATTGTGGGGACGGGCTGCTGATGTGTCACATGCACTGAGGTGAGATGATTGCATGTGAAGAAAAATAAGAGGTGACATGTGTGGGGCATGTGTGATGAGGTGGATAGGGTGCATGTCAAGATAATTGAGATAGTGGGGATGAACTTCTTTAGTATATAGGATATGTATACGATGCTTTGTATCCAGAGTTCGTGAAAGGATCGATCATCTTGTGGTGGCTGTGCAAGGGCCAGTAGGCTTCACTATGAAGAACTGCGGTTTCATCGGCCTGGAGAAGCTTCGTCGCCGTCGTCCTCGTAATGTGCCGCCGCCGGAAGACCTCAGCGAGTCACGTCCAGAAGTCACGTCCGAGTCCAACACAACCCATCCGAAAGTCACGTCCAAGTCCAACACAATCCAAGTCCAGTCAATGACAGAGCGTCCGAAAGTCACCTCGACCATTGTGGCCCAAGAAGAAAGGAGGACGCATGTGATCAAGATCGATGGGTACTCAAGAACCAAGGAGCTTCTCAAAATTGATGAGTTTACCACGTCTATCCCTTTCATGGTCGTAGATCGTAACTGGGCTGTGAGGTATTAACCAAATAGCTACAAGGCACCTGGTCACAGATATGTATTTCTGATTCTTGATTCGGCTGATGCCAAGGATGTGAAGGCGAAATTCACCTTTAGCTTACTTGACAAGGGTGGAGAACCAGTGCCTTCATACATCAAAACTGTGACAGAACATATTTTCCAAAGCAAAGGTTACGATTACGGTTTCCCTGAGTTTATCAAGCAGGAGGATCTGGAGAGATCAGCACATCCAAGAGGCGATTGTTTCAGAATCAGGTGCGATGTCTCTGTGGTGAAGATGATCCGCAGCCAAGAGATGCATGCAAAGCAGTTCGTTGTGGTTCCTCCAAGCGACTTGCATTGACAACTTGGTGGCCTCCTGAAAAGCAATGATGGAGCAGACGTCAGCTTTCGAGCAGGTGTCGAGATTTTCTTGGCTCATAGGTCCGTGCTTGCTGCTCGGTCACCGGTCTTCAAGGCGAAGCTCTTTGGCGCCATGAGGGGGAAAGTCGGTGATTCCATCGAAATTGATGATATAGAAGCTGATGTGTTCAACTCCTTGCTCCATTTCATCTACAAGGACTCACTCCCTGAGAGCACTAATGAAGGTGTAACACAAGATGATGTAGTGACAGCTAGCCATCTACTTGTAGCGGCAGACAGGTACGACATCGAGAGGCTGCAGTTTATATGTGAGGACAAACTGTGCAATAATATTGACTGCAACATGGTTGCAACTAGTTTGGCTTTGATCGAGCATCACAGTTGCGATGGGCTCAAGGAGGCTTGCTTTGAGTTCCTTGCATCTCCGTCCAATCCGGAGAGGGTGATCGCAACTGAGGGTTACCAACATGTAAAAAGCAGTTGCCCATCTATTCTCAAAGAGTTGATTGCTAGACTCTTACCTGTTGAGCTGACAGCAGCCAGGGATATTATCAGGTCAATGTGATCATATCAAGTCAACTTGGTATCTCTTTTGTAGCTCGCTTGCGAATGTGTCAGAACAAAAAAGGTATCTATTTGTGCAAGTAGAATGGGTATTGTTGGCTCCTTCATTCTGGGTTTTCTGTATGCCTTGTGTATATACAGTTCAGATGTTGTGTGTGAGGATGAGTCTTTTTTCCCCTGCTCTATCTTTGTTGTGGACTTGTAGTTGCAATCCTATAGTTGTTCTCTCCTACTTAAAACTTGTGTAGTTGTAAGTTGCTGCTAGATGATCCCTATTTCTTCTGTTCTAGAAGTGGAAAATGTATTTTTTTAGCGGAAAGACTAACGCCCACACATGTGGCAGTTTTGCAACTCGCCCACATGCGTGGATGACCGTCTAGTCGAGTTTGCATAAAGCTTGACACATTGAGGCATAATTCGCGTGCCACGTAGGACGGGCCTGGTGTATTGGCATTGGAGAGTTCGCCCACATGCCCGCAGCATGCGGTTTTGGTAGATGTGCTATGTGGGCGAACTAATTTCTGTCCACACAGCCAACACATAGTCCACACGCGTGTGGGCGAACTGATTTCGCCCACACGACTTGAATGTCAAATGCAGTACGCGTACATGGCAACTATGATTCATTGCAAGACGGTAACTGCAGTTGCGCGTATGTGGCAACCAAATAAGAACACATGGCAACTATGATTAACCATAGATGGTAACTATGGTTGGACCACACATGGCAACTAGGTAAACACACATGGCAACTACTGTTTGACCATACGTGGCAAGTAGTTAATCACACACGACAACTATGGTTTGATTACACGTGGCAACTACCATAAATTAGACATGTCAACTATAGTTAACCAAAACAGATAGAGTTGTCATGCTTTAACAACTACATTTGCCATCCCCGGATAACTACATCTGCCATCCCGGATGGCAACTAATTAAATCATCATCCCGCGGGAGTACCTAACGTAGCTGTGCCAGGATGTGTGTGCATTTTTGCTTCGTGCCACACGCACGGAGTGGAGATGAGTAGTAATTTGTTGGGCGTGTGGCGCGAAGTAGTTGCGCCCACACGTGTGGGCAATTCTAATGTTCTCCCACACACAACCCGTGTGGGCTGCCTCCTGCTCACGCCACACACGGTGTGTGGGCAGATGGCTAGTATGCCACACGTGTGGCAGTTAGCTGCGTCCTTTTTTAGTTGGAAGTGAAAAAATATCATCTCTATGTTCCCTTGAGTTTGACATAGCATTTTCTCTTGATTGAAGTGATCTCACTAAAAAAAAAAAAGACACATCCATGACATTTTGGGCCGAACGAATTTTTTTCTGTCATACATATGACACTTCTATGACGATAATTGTGACAAAACTCAGTATCATCATAGATGTGGTGGGCTCCTACTTCTATGACAAAAAATTATGACAGAAAATGGGCTTTTCGTCCTGGGCGGGCTGGAGACGCAGCTGCATGACATTCTTTGGGTCGTACATGACGGAAAAAACCATGGTAGAAGCGAGGGCGAGGAAAATTTCGGGGAGTTCCCGGTTACGGTGGGAGGTCGGGGGCCGAGCGATGCGCGTTTCTCTCCTACACGTACGCGCGTGTGTGCGAGGCGTTGGCTCTAACTGAACCCGAGCAAGGCATTGGGCTCTAACTGAACTCGAGCGATTGCACTGCAGGCTATGCGTTAATGAACCCAAGTGATCGATCGATGGCTGTTAACTGAACTCGATCGAGCGATTCCTTCACTACTGCTGCTAACTGAAGCCGATCGATTGGATGAACAGTGAGCGTTGCTGGGGGGTTTGGATGAACAGTGAGCTGTGGCGTTGCCTCTGGATGAATAGGACCCCGTGGTGTGGAGGGCTGGATGAACTGTAGACGGTGGAGGGGTGCCCGTGGAGGGGTGGATGAACAGGACGCCATGGTCACTACAAGAAATATGTCAACTAGTGACCTTCTGTCAGTGACCCTGGAAGAATTGGTCATAGATCTTTGACCATTTGAGACCAATTGGTCAAAAGCTGTTCGGGGGGCTCCAAACCCTAAACCATTAGACCATTTTGGTCAGAAAGGTCATAATTTCCTTACACGAAATGGTCATAAAGCAAACAGTGATGGTCCGCTGCCTTATTTCTAGTTGGTAACAACCAATATAGATGGTCATAGCCTTGTAGACTGTGGTGGTTGTGATGACTAGGCGCCATCTCATCAGTTTTGCCTATGTGTCATCTCCATGTGTCAATTTTTGCCCTAGGTTGTGAAGCAACCTATATTTCTGTTATTCTGAAAATTCCTAAAAAATTCTCATAAATTGTTTGGATTATATCTTCATCAAATATGTCAAAAACCTTCCTTGCCTAGTTCAAAAATAATTCAACAATATTCATTTTCCTATTCTATTTAGAGCAACACTTTGTGAAGGAAGTACCATTTTGGCATGTCCAAATGGTATCCATTTTCTATAGTGCTTTCCTCTACCCAAATAACCATCCTCCACCAAATGCCAGCTCAATCCATTCATTATTTTGAGCCCAGCTTCAACATTCGTATTTATGTCTAGTGTGGTACTTTGCAAAGCAAGTACAACCTAGGATCCTCCTTTTGAGCTGAAAATTTGTGAAGACGGTCTTCTTAATAACTGATCATCCTTAGTCAAAACTCACACCCATTAGCCATGTGCATTTCCCGTACCGCTAATCAAACACTTGGCTGCTTATTCATGTTTGAGCATCAATCAGTCTCCTCATGAGAATATTATTTTGTGATTTTCTTCCTAGCACCTACCTAGGGAGTGCCCAACCCACTAGACATACCTAGGCCGCCCAGAACACATGGCAACGCCACGGTCACGCGGTGACCACGCGGCGGGCATGCGAGGTTACGCGCTCTAGAGTTGGGGCCCTCGCCCACCGTCCAAACCTCGACGTATCGCCACCAAACCATGTATTTATGATTAAATATGTAATTATGTAACTAGAAATGATTTTTGGAATAAATAAATGGCAAACTATGAGGCAGCTGCAGTTCAAATTTGACCCTCTTCCAGCTGAATCGGCCAGAATTTGTCTTTTTCACCAGAGGTGGATCAAAACTTTTAACACCCAACCATTTTGACAATTGTGCATTAAATATGGCCTAGTATTTTATAAAATTGATTTGGTCCAATTTTGCAACAAATATATGGTAGGTCCTTCAAAAAAAACTCATTTCAGGCACTCGGAAAATGGAAAATGAATTTTCCGTGCAAAGAAAATGAAAACTTCCTTAGACAACATTGTTTGCCATTCCAAGATGCACCCTTGTGCACAATATGAGATTATTTGAACAAACTATGCCATGAATGTGGCCATAAGATTTATCATTTGGCTTGAAAGCCATGAATCTTCACACATGATAGCTCATTTTTGAGAACACTTTTCTTTAAAATAATTTCCGTATTACAAGTTTATTATTTTTCCTGAAAACTTGGTCACATATAATGACACAATGAGAAGGTTTTCCAATTTTTTGATTTTTTTTTCAATTTTTTATGCCCGTTTCAAAACGCGGTCAAAACGGCGGGCTTGACTGTTCCTAGCTAGTGGTTGAATCTTGGAAAACTTTTGATGTTTCTATGATTAAATAGATACTTATGTACCTAGAAATGATTTTTGGAAAAAATAAAGAGCAAACTATGAGGCAACTGCAGTTCAAATTTGACCCGCTTCCATCTAAATTGGCGGAAATTTGTCTTTTTCACCAGAGGTGGATCAAAACTTTTTACACCCAAAAATTTGGTCAATTGTGCATTGAATATGGTCTAGTATTTTATAAAAATGATTTGGTCAATTTTGCAAGAATTATTTGGTAGGTCTTCACAAAAAAACCTCATTTGGGGCACTCGGAAAATGGAAAATGGCTCTTTTGTGCAATGAAAGTGAATACTCCCTTAAGCAACATTGTTTGGAATTCCAATATGCACCCTTGTGCACAATATGAGATCATTTGAACAAACTATGCCATGAATGTGGCCATAAGATTGATCATCTAGCTTGAAAGCCATGAATCTTCACGCATGATAGCTCATTTCTAAGAACACTTTTTAAAAATAGTTTCCGTATTACAATTTTATTATTTTTCCTGGAAACTTGGTCACATATAATGACACAATGCGAAGGTTTTCCAATTTTTTGATTTTTTTGAATTGTTTATGCCCATTTCAAAATGCGGTCAAAACAGCGGGCTTAACCGTTCCTAGCTAGTGGTTGAATCTTGGAAAACTTTTGATGTTTCTATGATTAAATAGATACTTATGTACCTAGAAATGATTTTTGGAAAAAATAAAGAGCAAACTATGAGGCAGTTGCAGTTCAAATTTGACCCGCTTCCAACTAGATCGGCGGAAATTTGTCTTTTTCACCAGAGGTGGATCAAAACTTTTTACACCCAACCATTTGGTCAATTGTGCATTGAAGATGGCCTAGTATTTTAGAAAAATAATTTGGTCCAATTTTGCATGAATTATTTGGTAGGTCCTTCACAAAAAAACATCATTTGGAACACTCGGAAAATGGAAAATGGCTCTTTTGTGCAATGAAAGTGAAAACTTCCTTAAGAAACATTGTTTGGAATTCCAATATGCACCCTTGTGCACAATATGAGATCATTTGAACAAAATATGGCATGAATGTGGCCATAAGATTGATCATTTGGCTTGAAAGCCATGAATCTTCACGCATGATAGCTCATTTCTGAGAACACTTTTTAAAAATGATTTTCATATTACAAGTTTATTATTTTTCCTGGAAACTTGGTCACATATAATGACTCAATGCGAAGGTTTTCCAATTTTTTGATTTTTTTTGAATTTTTTATGCCCGTTTCAAAATGCGGTCAAAACGGCGGGCTTGACCGTTCCTAGCTAGTGGTTGAATATTGGAAAGCTTTTGATGTAAATATGATTAAATAGATACTTATATTGACTGATTGGCCACCATTGAAAATTTTGTTTACATATATAAAAATCTTGAAGGTGCGACAAACTGCCAATAATGATGCTGATTATTCTCAAGTGAATGTGAATGAGAATGTATCGTTTGTCTAGAGATGGAGTCTGTGGAGATAGAGTTCATTATTTTTGGTGTATTCATCTAGAGTTCATTTAGCAAAGTTCAGAAACGCAAACAACATCAGTTCATTAGTTACACTAAGCATTTTCCTGCCTAAGTTGTATTTAGACCAAAATTTGCTAATAGACACCCCCCTTCACAGATCTGCTATTTTTTGGCTTGCACATAATATGTATGTCTTAACAATTTCCAGTAGTGGTGTTCTTGGTGTATAGTTAGGTGCAATCTTCTGCCGTGAAATCATCACGAAATGCCTTTGCTAGAGCTCACCTATGGCATTGTTTTTCCTGCAGGTTAGTGAGCAGCATCAGGGGGAGGAGCTTCCTCACTCCACCCCGGATCTACGGATGCTACCTCGCTGGCCATGGACTCTGTCTTAGGGTTTCCGCTGCCGCCGCCGGAGAGGGGAGGGGAGGAGTGTAGAAGGACCAGAGCGAGATGGTACGTCCGCTGTCCTCTTGATCCTTTTCTCGATCTGATCCATACTAGACCTTTCTTATTAATCGCGTGACTGATGGTCTGATTCGATGGTTC
The DNA here is from genome assembly GCF_002162155.2 of Triticum dicoccoides. Taxonomy (NCBI): domain Eukaryota; kingdom Viridiplantae; phylum Streptophyta; class Magnoliopsida; order Poales; family Poaceae; genus Triticum; species Triticum dicoccoides. Next base: position 43,697,388 of record NC_041389.1, read on the forward strand.
GACAGGCTGGACGGCTCCTCGGGCAGCTCCTCATCATTGGCAGGGCCGTCGTCGGCAGGGCCTTGGTGCAGGCCTACCGCCAGACCATCGTCAGTGAGTGCCCTTGCTGTCCAAAACTCGGTGGAATTTTGCAGCTATTCTGTAACACCCCAAGAATTTAACCATGTCTTGTGTATTAAAATTTTGCCAGGAAACTTAAATTTTATTTTTCTGGATTTATTTTTGATTTCAGAACCATTCTTTTCTTTATTATTATGGAGTTTTGCCTTAAGTGAAAACTTTTCAAAACTATGTTGTTGGACTTGTATACCCTCCCTTTAGACATTGCTTTTATCAATGGAGTTATTTATATGATTATTTTCCCTGAGCTTTATTTCTTTTAAGATAATTTTTTTATAAGATTTAGAGCCTCTTTTGCACTGCAACCCTTTGATAAATTTATTTAAAAATTCCACCAAAATTTGGGGATGACAAGTGATGTTCCTAAATCACTTTTATGCAAAAATATCCTTTAGTCATTTGGAGATTGTGAGCTCTACACTAAATTTTCCAATCTGGTCCAGATGGCTCTGTTTGCAGTACAACTTATTTAAATATTCTTTGAAAAATTAGGGGAGGTCAGTAAGAGTGTATTATTCAACTTTGTGCAAAAATCCACTGATGTTCTTTGAAAAATTTGATCAAAACTTCCTCTTTTGCCCTATGGTCCAGTCTGGCTTTTTCTACAGCAACTCTGATTTTTGTTGCTCTAGTGCCCATGATCCTTCTCCTTCTTATCAACCACCCTGCAAAACCCTTAAGTCCATGAGATTGGACCCATTGGGGTATTTTTGGTGCATGCAATAATAGCTTTTAGTTTCTGTCCAGAACTGGTTTTCTCAAAAACTTCCACTAGCAAGTTTCTGTTTTTGCCAAACTAATCTTACCACCCTCTTTTGCATCTAAAGAGACACTAGTCTGGAGAGTTTGGCCACCCCAAGAGTTGCCTAGATGCTCTTAGCATTTTGTCAAACACCTTGAGTGCATGAGAAGTTTTGGCATAAGTTTTAGTTTACATTATGAACTTGATCCTCTGATCAAACTAGCTTGTCCACTGATCTACTTGCACACCCTAGTCTAGACCTGGTAATCCCCAGCCCCACCCAAGCCTCCTAGCATGACCTGGCATTTCGCCGAGCACCTGGTGCGCGTGCTCTTGGCGGGCCCAGAGCGCACGTTTTGCACGCGCGCGCACCGAGCCGCCGCGTCTCACTGCCGCCTCCCCGTGCTCGTTCTGGCCACTCCCCACTTGCAGCCAGCACGGCCGCCCCCTCCCTCGCCGCAGAGCCGTTCCTAGAGCTCCACAGCGCCGCTATCCGGTCGGCCGTGGCAACTAGCGACCGGCCACAGTAGGCCCCTGCCCCGGACGGCGCCGCCCGAGCCACCCGCACGTGCCAGCTGCCCCTGGAACAATGCGATCCCATCCGCAAGCCCGTCCGCTAGCTCGCGTCACCACCACGTCACCCTGTAGCACAGAATGGTGGTTCACCGTCGAGCTTATCTCCGGCCGCCACCGAACCGACCTAATCACGCTATAAAAGGATCCCCGAGCCTCTCCGAACCCTCAGGCAACCTTCAATCCAACCCCCTAGAGCTCCCCTGGCCAGCAACCGACGGCGGGAAGCTTTCTCCCCCATCTCCGGCCAGTACAGCCGCCGCCGCCCTCCGGTCCATTCAGTCGCAACCCGAGCGCCTCCCGTCCAACCAGTGCCACCATCCCCTTCCCCTCGATCTCGCGGAGCCACCCAACACCTCAAATTCGCTCAGGAACCATCGTAGCACGAACCCCCAAACTCACCCGAAGCTGCCATCCGCCGCGGAGCTCACCGCTGGCGACTCCCTCTATCCCCGCCACCCCCTCGACCACCGGGAGGACCGCCCTGGCCTGGCGGATCCATCCCCGCCCGCAGAACCCCATGAGGAGCCGCCAATCGCCAGCGACGATCGCCGGAGCCCCGCCTCTGTTCGGCCATAGGAGGGAGGCGGGGGCGACTGGTCAAACCTGACCAGTGGGCCCCCTGGACCCACTATCAGTGACCCAGCGCCGGTCCACGCTGGACTAAGTGAAGGCGTAAACACCAGAGTACGTCTTCGACGTGTATTCTTTCCGAAACGTTTTTCTTTTTTTCTGTATTATTTTTTAAACACAGAATTTGACCAAAACTTTGATTGACCATATCTTTTAAAATATAACTCCAAATGAGTTGATTGTTTTTCCTACCTCTCTCAAACTTTGTCTAGTTTATTTTAAAATAGGATTTTTGGAGAGAGAAGAAAACTTTCAAAAAGTTTTGGGAATGCACCCTGCCTCTCCACAACCTGAAGGCAAGCATTCTGAACCCTGGCATAATATTTTTGGGTGTTGGTTGACACGATTATAACACCCCCTTAATACGAAGAACTCGTTATTTTATGTGGTGATACAATCATTTGCATGAATGCATATTGGAGATTTCCTTGCTGTTGGAAATGGATATACTTGTGATGGTAATTGTCCTCATATGCCTTGCATGCATGCCGGAGAGAAATTCGAGAAAGCCTCTTCCTTGGGTAGGCGTTAGTTTGTCTCCGGTCTTCGTCCGGGCGGTTATGTCCGGTATGGCATAGTAAGGTATAATGAGTGGTGATTTTGTTGGTTGAAGTATATTGGTTATACATATCATACAGGGAATTTTTTTAAACCTCCTAAGTCGACCGTAGATCGAGTCTTGTCCCAGTAACCCCCATACTTGTTTTCGTACTACCACTTGTCCCTGGCGCAGGTAGGGTATGGTTCAGTAAGTTGTCAACCCCTTCCTAGCACACACCGTACAAAGAGGCCATGGTGGAAGATACCGACTGCAGCCGGTAGGCAGGCCACCTGGTCCGGGGGCATGGGTGTTTCAGTTGTAGCCGAGGGGGTAGCTCCCCCAGTTTGCGCACGATATAAATTTTGTGATCCCATGCTAATCGAGGTTGTATCCTCCCCACTTAGAGTTTTGCTTGACAGGTGTCATGGGTGATTCCAGACACCGGTAAGTCAAGTTGCTGTGTGCGGGTCAGGTGTGTTTTCAATTAAAAGACCGTAGACAGAATTAGTCCTGATGGACTAAAGGAATCCATTACTCGTGGGTAAAGAGTACACCCTCTGCAGAGATTAAATCTATTCGAATAGCCGTGTCCATGGTTAAGGACTACAGTCTGGGATGGGTCGAGTGTCGGTCTTCGGAGGAGGAACTGCTAAACCAGAACATGGATCATGACGTGTGACTTATGATGATTATGATTATTATTATTATGGACTAACCCCTTTATATTATTTGAAGTATTGAGTATCCCTGGGATGGTTCTACCTCCTGGATATTCACTATGACTATTTACTTTATAAGCCCTTTATGTGGTGTCGCGCAGACGCCCGACTGTGGCATGCTTGTTATTTATTTACCTTATAAGCCCTTTATGTGGTGTCGCACAGACGCCCGACTGTGGCTTGTTTGTTACTTATTTCACTTATAAGCCCTTTATGTGCTGTCACTCAGACGCCCGACTAAGGCATGCTTTATATTATTGTCCTTTTGAGGCGTCGCTTCAGACACCCGATCGGTGCATTCTATTTTTATTCTCTGACTGCATACTCATGATTTACACGAACAACCTGCCTACGTGCCTGCCTACGTGCATCATGGATTTTATTTTTTTGACTCACGTTGTGATCAGAGAATAGTTCAGTGCATGATTATCATTTATGTTATACTCGTGTTCATAATGTTTGCGAGTACATTCAAAGTACTCACTGGCTTGTCCCTGGCTATTGTCTTGGCCAGATTTCTTGCATGGAGAGGAGCATTGCAATGACAGCCCTGGAACCTAAGCAACGGTGATAGCAGCCTCGTGAAGATAGGAGTTAGCCTGGTCAGCTGTTCCTGTGGGAAATGGAGTCCCATAGACGCTGATGATCAACAAACCTCTTCCGCCATCAACCACTAGAAACCATTTGTTGTACTCATAGGCCAGAATGGTCTTGTACTACATATTCTGTATTTTTCTTGGAATTTCTGTATCAAGTTGGTGCCTCATCAGCTAACAGTAATCCTGGGGCTGGTGAGCACAAGGGCCATTTTCTGGGAAACAATACCCAGAGAACCGGTCGTGACATATTCCTAGAACATGTTGTAGTGTCCCTTGCTGTCAAAAACTCGGTGGTGGTGATAGGATTTGTTTTTGGCTTGATGGGCATAGTCTGCACTCTGGAATGCTACACCATTGAAGTGTAAACGAATTGTGCAAAAAAAATTGTTGTCTTGCATTTTACTGGTGTCTATTCTTGTCATGTATAATTCTCATTTAGTACTGAAGGATGCAGGCAGGGAATTCTATTGTTTGATTAAATGAATCAAAACCTGAAGGAGATCTAGATTAACAGTAGAATCACATAGTTGTAATTACCCGAGAAATTTTAACAGAATCTCACTGTTATGTCCTCCATGGGGCGCTCTTGTTTGTTATCGCAGTAGAATTTGGTGTGCTTGAATAAATGGCGCTCATTTGCATCATTGTATTTCTGCAGAGTTTTAAGAAGAATTCTGGTACGAATGCACTGACCGTATACTTGTACATGTGCAGCTGAGGAAAATCCTGTGGGCTACTTCCAAGCATGATGAGTACGTGATGCAGAACTATTCTGTGATGCATTGGTCGTCCTTACTCCGCAGAGGAAAAGAAGTGCTCAATGTGGCAGGCCCAAATCAGGTGATCTACCACAGAGCGATGTGATAGTCCTGTATCGTCGGAATTTCGGTCAATCTCTGATCCACTGTGCGACCACACTGTGCAGGATATGCAGGGAGGTCGGACCTTGTCCAGGGGAAGATCAGCACCATGACGATGAAAGACAACCTCTTGGCGGCTGGTGGTTTCCATGGGGAGCTGATCTGCAATGTAAGGAGGCCGGAGTAGGCACGTAGTGCACACACAAAGCATTTTTTCTGCTTGAGAACATGTAGAAATGTAGATCTATAGCTTGACACTTAGGTATTTATTACTCTATTAGTACCTTGGCAGTGAATTCTAGCAATGAGCAATGCATCTCGAGCAGCGATAGCTTGATTGGTAAACTAGTGCTTTGTGTGTGCTAGTACCTCACAATGTCATCCTTGTATATGCACAGATGAAATTATTCACCCCGCCATTGTCATTGTTTCCTAATCGAGTACAACAAACCTCCTATGGTTTTTTGTGCAAAATAAGCGTGGAACATTGTAGTGCTGACCCAACATGTACCTAGCATTTCTGATGTGTATTTCCTTTGATTCCCTAGGGTTAACCTGCAAGCTATAATAACTGTGTATCGATCCGTGGGAAATTGGGCTGGTAAATATAGAACTGTAGAGATGTAGAACTAAAGCGTGGTACTTAGCCATTTAAGTTGTTGGTACTTGGTAGTACCTACACAGTGAAGTCTAGTTGATTCAGGAAACTTGACTTGAGATTTTCTTTCTTATGATTTACTGATGAAACCTTGAATCTTGAATCTTGATGTAGGTATCCCCCGTCTGCACCATCGAGCCGGGCCTGCTCACCTCCTTCTTGATGATCGCATGTCGGGAGAGCCCTCTGCCGGCAGCGACGCCGCTGGGTCTGGTGCCGTACAAGGGACACCGGTGCAGGATGCTGTCGTCATCCGTTCCTAACGCCACTGAGTTGAGGTACTTGAGATTTCTCTCCCCACTACACTGTCTCACCCATTCCCCTTCACAAATTTCCTCACAATCAAATCGATGTTGCAGCTGCAGGTGTTCCTTGATGCTACATATGTCAGTTTCTTTTGGTAAACTAGAAACTGACATCAAAATCGATTCCTCTTTAGAGTGTGTTGCTTGTATCTACTAGCTGGTTCTGTTGCTTACTACTTGTTGACCCTGGTTAAGCACTAGTGGTATTGCTGCTGGCTAGATGGGAATTGTTGAATGATTGCCAAAGCCCTGTTAGTTCTTTGGTTGTAACAACTGAACTTGTGTTTTTCTTTTGGTAAACTGACATATCAAAAGTAGTGATTCATTTCAGCTGTGATCTGTGCCATGTGATTGTGCTTTTGTAGCAATGTAATTTTGCAGAATCCACTTGATTCTGGTGCAGAATTCAATGTTGTCCAATTGTTTGGGCTTATTTCCTGCTGTGATTATCGTCAATAAGAGCAACCCAGTGGTTTGCTTGCCATGTCTGGTTCTTATTTTGGTAGTAGTTTGCTTTGCTTATCAAGTAGTATCAGTCAATTGGCCAGCCTGGAGCAGCTTGGTGTTTTACATTATGGTGTTAACTGTGAAAATGCCAAGTGTGAGAAAATTAGACCAACTCTCCATTTCTTGCCTGAATGCATTCTTTAAACGAGATGATGTGCTAGAGACATGCTACTTCATTGTCTCACTCGCTGCATTCTTTAAACGAGATGATGTGCTAGAGACATATCTTCTGACCTTCAAGAACTATCTTCATTGTCTCTCCTCGCTGCATTGTCTCACTCGTTCTCCTTCTATTTACTCTGGGCAGGCATGATGTACATCTGGTGGTCGTCAAGTCAAGGAACCTTCTCTTCTTGTTGCGGCAGTCCTCCTCCCGCTGCTCTGCTCTGCTCAACAGCTAGCGTGCATGCCTAAAACAAAGGTAAGACTCTGGCCGGTCGGTGTGTTGAGCCATGGTGGTCTGTTTGTGGGGGTCATCAACATTGGTATAGGTTAGCATGTGCCCTTCCATCAGTGCACAGTGATGAAACGCTTCATTTGATGATGACGGTTGGTTCCAGATCTGCACCTCTTGTTTGTTAATTTGGCTCATGTATGTTGTCGTGTCTGCGAAAGATGCAACCTAAGTGCTTTTCTTGTCCTTAAGTTTAATAAATGAGGAACAACATTCAGATCGTGCTCCATGGCGCGCATCAGCTGTTGTGTTTGTAATGTTTGAGTCCGCTCCATCATCGATCTGTAGGCCCATTGACAGTCATAAAGTTGCATTATTTAGCCACTGGTAGGGTAGGATATGCCCAAATGTGGTTAGTATAGGAACCAGAGTCCCCTAATTGCTAGCAAAACTTGTGTAATGATCTCTTGTTACCTTCTACTGATTTTTAGTCTTTTTTTAGTACTTCTGTATTGGTATTCAGAAATAAAATTCATATGTTTCTGTATATGTTCTTTTAGATAAGTATGTCAATACATAACTAGTAATGTAAATGGTGTGACACTGTTCTTAATAAAAATGAAAATAACTTGTGAATGTCAATCTCATGTATCAGGGTCCTGTTCTTGTAAACCTTATGTAAAGCTAAAATTCTTGTGTGCAGGGCGACTAGTGATGCAGCACATCAAGCAGTAGTAGGCACCCGAAGCAGTAGGCGGAGGGGGTCTCTCGAACGTCGCTACTATCACTGATTGATGATGGATGATCTCTCTCCCTCTCCCTCTCTTGCAAGCGTCTAAAAATGCTGGTAAAAATAGAAATGGTAGATCCCATGTTGTTGTAGTCCCATGTAGTTCCTTTTCTCAGACTGCCCTTTGTTGCTTCATTTCTATGTTAATTCAGTCTCTATCAAATGTATCTACTATCTATTATCGTGGCTGTGTCATGAATCCTTTTGTGTTGAAAGAAATAAAATGGTTTGGATACATTTGTACATGCTTAGATGTCAACCTTCTAAATGTATGTTGTGGAGGCCCAAAATAGATTGGACTGTAAAAGGGCCGAGGCCCAAAAAAGAAATGAATTATAGAAGGCCACGTCCTAGAAAATAAAATGGGCCAGGCCCATGTATCTAGTGAAAATTAACAGAAATAAATATACTAAATGGGCTGAATTGTTGGGCTTGGCCCATGTAAAACACCTAATCGAACCGGGCCGAATCTTGTCAGTGACCTTTTCAATTGGTCGCAATTTATCCATGTCAGATTGCCACGTCGGATCCGATGTGGCCTGGGCAGACAGCCAGTGACCAAAAGAAAAGGTCATGGGTTCAACGACCTTTTGTTTTGGTCGTAAACGTCTACGACCTTCTCACAGAGAAGGTCGTTAATTTCAGTTTACGACCGCCAGCTTTTGACCTTCTATTTTTGGTCACAAAAAGGGTGCAAATGAAAAACAATGACCTTTCGGTGACCAATAGTCAAGGTCACAAGTTGATCTTTCAGTGACCGGTGTGGAGGGCTGGATGAATAGTAGACGGTGGAGGGGTGTCCGTGGAGGGGTGGATGAACAGGACCCCGTGGTGTGGAGGGCTAGATGAACAGTAGATAGTGGAGGGGTGCCCGTGGAGGGGTGGCTGAACAGTAGCCGATGGAGTAGCACGCGGTGGAGGCTGTATGAACAGGAGCCCATGGAGGCTGGAGGAGGTCGACGGTAGCCCGTGGAGGCTGGAGGAGGTCGACAGTGGAGATGAACAGTATCCCGTGGAGTCCCGTTTTGCGGTATGCCACACCCCTCCGGATGAACAGGACCCTTGTTTCGACCGTAGCGCTCCAACACAAGCCCGTTTTGTCCGTTTTGCGGTACGCCACACCCCTCCCGATCAACAGGACCCCCGTTTCGACTGTAGGAGGTCCGTTTCGTCCGTTTTGTGGTACGCCACACCCCTCCTGATCAAAAGGATCCCCGTTTCGACCGTAGGAGGTCCGTTTCCTCCGTTTTGCGGTACGCCAGACCCCTCCCAATGAACAGGAACACAAGGCCGTTTCCTCCGTTCTACGGTACGCCAGGCCTCGTTTCCATCGGCTGTTCCGTCCAAGCCCTCGCGATGAACATGAACACGATGACGCATTCTGTTTCGACCCAGCCGGTTGGCTCCCCATGAACACGACGACGACGCTGTTTCTCCGTTCCGACCCAGCCATGAAAACGAGCGCTGGCCGTACGTATATATGCGCGAGTAGGCGTTCGAGACCCCGCCTGTATGTACACATACGTGGCCGTATTTTCTTTCTTGCACACTGGCCGCTATATGTACGTGTACATGCTACGTGCGCGCCTCTACTACAACACGTGCGCGCCTCTACATCCACCAGTATGTCCGTACACGTTCGCGACCAGAATGACAACGCTACGTATGCATCGACCAGGTGGGTCCCGACTGTCAGGCACTTCCTTGCGTGCGAAGATGTAGCTGGTGGGTCCCAATAGTCACGGGGGCGAATCCTTTTTTTTCACGAACACACTTCCTTGCGGGCGAAGGTGTAGCTGGTGGGTCCGAGAATTCAGGGGGAAACGTCTTTTTCGCGAAATATGGTGGCCCGTCCGGTGGGTCCCTGCTGTCAAGAGGAGGAATCATTATTTTCCGCATAATAAGGAGGCACTTCCTTGTTGCGGCCGTGGACCCAGGTGTCAGCCTCTCCACATACAGTCCACGTCCAATGGAAGTCGTTCCTTAACCACGTTGACCACGCCGCACCGAGAGCACTAGGGCGGTGGACAACGGCGAGGCCTAGGAAGGGGACGTCGTGGAGCCGGTGAAGACATGGCAGTGGATGCCCACGCGGAGAGGAGTATGAGGGTTCACTCGTTCGACTGCGGTGTGAGGCTGCCGTCGCCGCAGGGCCTGGCCTGCGGTGGGAATAGTAGGGGGCGGTGAGGCCTCCGCGGCAGCACAGCCGGCCACGGGAGGCAGGAGTAGGCGGCATGACTGGCGCTACTTTGGACGGCTGGGGCAAGAAGTCTATAGGTTGAAGAAGCACTACGGCCGTTGGATGGACATCGTACGGTCACTGGAGCTAGAATCGTTCATATTGTCTAAGTTGACAAAGCCCTCCGCCCCGTCAACTTAGTAGGCCCACAAGTCAGCCTCCCACCAAGGTGGGTCCCAGCTAGTAGGGGGAGTATTCATTTTTTTGTGCGTAATAAGGAGGCACTTCCGGTGGGTCCGAGCTGACACCGGGGGGAATGTTTTTTTCGCGAAATACGGTGGCCCGTCCGGTGGGTCCGAGCAGTCAGGGGGAAACGTTTTTTTTCATGAAATAAGGTGGCCCGTCCGGTGGGTGCCTGTTGTCAGGTGGAGGAATAATTATTTTGCGCATAATAAGGAGGCACTTCCTTGCGGCCGCCGTGGACCCAGCTGTCAGCCTCTCCACGTACAGTACTCTTCCGATGGAAGTCGGTCGTTGACCATGTTGACCATGCCGCGCCGAGAGCACCAGGGCGGTGGACGACGGTGAGGCCTAGGAAGGGGATGACGCGGAGCCAGGGAAGACGCAGCAGTGGAAGCCCGCACGGAGAGGAGTACGAGGGTTCATTGGTTCGGCTGCGGTCTGAGGCTGCCATCGCCGCAGAATAACAGGGGTTGTGGGTGAGTGGAGGGATGGCCTGGCCAGCGGTGGGAGTAGTATGGGTGCGGTGAGGCCTCCGCGGCAGCATAGCCGGCCACGGGAGGCAGGAGCAGGCGGCACGACCGGTGCTGCTTTGGGCGGCTGTACTAAGAAGACCAGAGGTTGAAGAAGCACTACGGCCATTGGATGGACATCGTACGGTCACTGAAGCTAGAATCATTTATTATTGACTAAGTTGACAAAGCCCTTGGTACGCTCCAACTTAGTAGGCCCATAGGTCAGCCTCCGAAATGGTGCGCCCCAGATGTCAGGGGGAGGAATAATTTTTTGTGCGGCCGAAGCTAAGAATATCTGTGATTGAAGCAGAAGCACGACATCCGTTGGATAGACATCCAACGGCCACTGCTGCTAGAACCATATGTTGACTATAATAAGTTGACAAAGCCTTGCATACGCGTCAACTTATTTTTTTAGGGGACGCGTCACTTAGTAGTCCCACAAGTGTGTGGCAGAGAACTTATAGCCCATTTGCGTTCTGTAAGACTGTACAGCCCATTCTTGAATTCTAATGGAATTTACAACAGCCCATTTACAGTTTGTTAAAAGTACAACCCATTTTCTAGCTGGGACAATGATTAATAATTTCAATCAACCGTTGAAGACAGAATTCAATAAAATTTCCCATATTTTGATGGGATCCGAAATATTTTTATCCCAAAATTGCTTGTCAGATTAAATATAAAATTGTATTACGTAAAAATCCAACGAAACATTGTGCGCGCAACAATGAAAATTTAAGATTTTCAAAATCCATAAATAATATTTTATAAACTAATTTCGTGTTTGGTGCATTTTTTATAGTTACTGCCTAGTTTTTATAATTACATCCCATTTATTATTTTTTAAAGCCCATTTTCCTGTTAAGCCTAATGCATCCCTCCTAGGAAAGATTTGCAGCCCAGCGGGGCGGAGAATAACAAGTTGACCTTGCCTGGGTATTCCTCGAAAAGACGTATAGCTGGGCTAGCCATTTTCATATGGAAAAAATTAGTATCTGGGCTGGATATCTAGCCTGGGCTAGACAGGCCACAGCCCGCCCAGTTAATACCCTGCTCTGCTCTGAACAACAATGAAATCATCGCCAAGAAAAACTCTGTAGTGCTCACGCCTCAAAAACACAAATATTGCTCGAGCTGCTTGGTCCCAGCTGTCGGCCGCACCTTGTGCAATTCTCTCGTTTATATTGACTACATATGTTGACAATGGTGTGGGACCGTGATGTCGGGAAACCAGGAGAAAGCAAAAAAATATAGTTGTACGTAATAAGGAGGCACTTGCGTACGTACGCCTATGACCCTAGTGGGTCCCTAGTGTCATCCAGTCAAAATAAAGTCATCTCCTAAATCCTCATGTTCGTTGACAATGTTAACAATGCTCGGCGCCACAGCGAGCGCAACAACTCGAAGGACAATGGAGAGGGCCTCACGGGCCCTACAGATGGTCTGATACAGCACCCGCTGCTCATTCAGGAAGCCAGGATCAACGGACACCTATGAGCACCTTCGAGAAACTGAGACGGCATAAAACGGTAAGGCCGCGCTTGGGAGCTCTGGTTTATTTCAAACCTGTGTTAACATACACAAGTGTAATTTACTCGTCATCGGAAACAACACGTAAAATACAGGCGTAATGAAACCGAGGGCCCGAGGTCTGTAAGTAAATCCGGCGGGTTACGCGTGTAATTTGAGAGACCAGTGTATATTTTAGGAGCACTGCTATATGGACAACATTACCAGACGATAGATGCACGACGTGCGTATCATGTCATCCATAGGCAAGGCTGAAACAACAACTAATGACTAGATTAGCAATCGTCCGAGTGTCGTTCAGCGTTTTTATCGTGTGTGAAGTACTTCCGATATTTTCCTAGTCGAAATCGACCAACCAAGCGCTTTCGCCCGAGACCATCTGCTTTAATTTACAAGCGTCAGTTTTACAAGCGGTTTTGTTGGAAAACGACGATCCAATGATGACCTAATATCATGAGTTCATTGGAAGATCATATGGTTTCACGTCTAACCTACCTGACTTGTCGTATAGGCTATGAATGAAACATTAGACCGCGAACTTCTTAAGCACGGAAACAACAGAAGAGGACGATCTTCTTAACAAGAAAATCACTGGCATTAGATCGACATGCAAAACAATACGAAACATTATTTTTTAGGAGGCACGGTGAACAGCTCGTGATGCCGCATGCCACAACATTCCAAGCTCAACTTTGCAATCAAACACAAGGCCTGGCATTACATAGACAATATTTAGAACAAACTCTTAACACAGGAATATCTCAACAGAGTAACTATTTACTTCTAAACTGAACACAGGAATAGGAAAAAACACTCGACGCTGCTCACAGCAAGGGCGTCCCACTCAAAAATATCAGATGCATGTCTTCTGGCTAACATCAATGAGCAAATTTTGACAAGGTTTTCCAATTCCAATATATTAAAATAACGTCTTCTTGCTAACATCAATGATTAAACTTTGACAAGCTTTTCCCATTCAAAATATGTAATGCCTATGATCGTGGAGTCCTGTCGTAGCTTCTTAAATTGCCAATGGTCTCTGCAGACTAGTCATGTCACCGGTGTCTAATAATACTCTGTAAAGCTTCTCGGTCATTCCTTCTGTAATGTAGCGCAAACAATGACTGCTTCTTTCTGCAAAGTAGAACGACCAACTGGACCCAGTAATGCAGTAGTTTGCCTTGGACACATTGGCTCCATTGGTGCAGTTCAACTAAAATCGAAGTCGGAATAAAACAGAGCTTTAATTTTGATATCCCGGTAAGCAACAATAGGTATATGGGAAACAACTACTGAGAAATAAAGGTTGATGACATGTACTCCCAGAAGAAAAGCATCTACTGATCTACTTTATCTTAATGGGAAACAAAGCAGGAGAGTAGCAATTCTCCATCAGTGTGATTCATTCATATTGACTGAGACATTATCTTAACAATGCCTTGTTTCAACATGTATAAAGAACGACAAAGCAGAAAAGTACCATTCCTAAAACAATGTAACTGATTCATTTTAACAGAGACATTATCTTAACAATACCTGGGTTAAACATGTAGAATGAACTACAAAGCAGGATAGTACCATTCCTAACAAGTGTTGCAGTTTTGAACTAAGATTCAGTAGTTAATTAATTCTGAGAGTGGCATTGCTTAAATTTACCAGCGGCATTAGATTAACGAAAAGCATAAACAGTTCCAGGGGAGAGTGGGCGCAACAACAATATGTGCTTCCATCTACTTATAAAGGGGGTGATGCAGAGTTTGTTGTAACAAAGCAACAAGTATCATGTCTGGGTTGGTCCCATTTTTGTTCACTACTTAATGGGAAAACACAACAATACAATAACTTCAATTCAACATTTATTTAAAAAGCACCAATACAAGTAGCACAACATCTCAAAGCACACTGCACAATCATGTGGATGAAGGCATGTACTGACCTTTCATGAGAAGACTAGGATAAAATACTAATCTGCCAACACAAATAGGAAATCCAATCACATTTTGTGCAGTTGCACCGAAATCAAGCAAAGTGTTTCGCGTAGTGAAGCAAAATGTCACAATAGCAACGAGTTGAATAGATACCCCTGTTTAAACAAAGGAAAAAAAGGAATCAATTAGTAGCTAATAAAGGAGGATGAAACATGTGGCCACAAAAATGGTAATCCCGCCAATCCCTAACAAGTATTGCAGTTTTGAAATAAGATTCAGTAGTTAATTCTGAGAGTGGCATCAATTACTGGCTTATAAACGAGGTGGTCCCATTTTTGTTCCATTTTTGTTCACTACTTAATGGGAGAAGACATCAATACAATAGCTTCAATTCAACATTTATTTAAAACAGTACCAAAACAAGTAGCACAACATCTCAAAGTGCACTGCACATCATGTGGATGAGACCAAGATTTGAAACAACTCGCCATGAAGACTGGAAACAAATCTTGATCTCCTTTTGTGCAGTTCCACCAAAATTAAGCAAAGTCACCAGTGTGACATTCAAGTTGAACTGCACAAAACACTCTTAAAACGTAAGTGTTTCGAGTAGCGAAGCAAAATGTCGCAATAGCAACAAGTTGAATCGATACCCCTGTTTTAACAGAGGCAAAAAAGGAAACAATTACTTGCCGATAAAGGAGGATGAAACAAACGGTGACAGAAAGAAGCATCTAACTTATCTTGGATGGAAAACAAAGTAGGATAGTAGCATTTCTAAAACTGTTGCATTGATTCATATTAACAGAGACATTCTCTTGAAACAACATTCATTAAAAAATGTAATTTACTTTTAACAGTGGCATTGCTTCAATTTTCCGGCGGCATTCTTAGATGAACAACAACAAAATAGCTGTATGGGACATGCCAGCACCATGTGCGTCCACACGTATAAATGGGTGATGCAGAGTATGTAGCCAAGTAGCCTATATGCCTTGGTCCCATATTTGTTCTCCTTGAACCTTTTTCCTATGTGAAGGCAGCAAATCTAGTCCTGCACAAACTACCCGACCCCCAGTTTCTTTCCCTTTTCAACAAAGAGATCGGTTCCTTACATATGTGTGTACTGGGTTACCCCCCTTTTCCCTTTTTAACCTACAAAGCGGCTGGATAGACAGTCTATACTACTTTCCACCCCTCCTTTCCTCATCGAACCACGTCCTAGATTCTTGCTCCAGCCCACCGCACCCTTCTTTCCTCTTTGAACCAAGACCTAGATTCGACTACAGATCGAAAAATATCCACATGCAGCTAGAGCAACGACGGTTTCAAAGAAACTTATACCTTAGGGTCATCGGGATGTGGCAAGGCGTGCGGCGGGAGGCCGGATCTACCCACACTACGTACGACAGCGAGGAAGAAGGGGTCGGTGGCCCTCCCGCACAGGCGCTGGGTGAAAGAGAACAGCGCAGCCGGCAGTGGATTGCCTCCCTCGTCGAAGGCAATAGAGTGAATGTTGCACCTCCTCCCCTTCCCGGTGCGACGGGATACGGACGCCTCCTTCACCAGCTGTGAGGGGGGAGAGAGACAAGAGGCCAACGCAGTCTTGTTTAGATCTGGTGAAGAGAGTGTGAGAGACTGTGAATATAGCAAACCCTAGCAAATGAACGCTGAGCCTCTAGGGTGTAACATATATGTAGTGCGGCTAGCGTGTGGAGAGTGCAAACCCTAGCGAACAAGCGCTGAGGCTCCCGCTTATATATATACTACTGTAGTACGGACTGAGCTCCCGTGCTTTCACTGCACCTTCTTTTGGCTGTATGACAGGTGTGCCAGCCACATTTTGGGCCCACCTGTCATAAACCCAAAGGCAGGTGCACTTAGTCAATGAAGCTGCGTCCATATAGTACTCTCGTGTATACGACTAATATATAGTGGAGTGGTTTTCTTATTCTCTCCATAACAATCATTTTAAATTGTGTAAGTACGAAATGAAACTCTTTATTTAATGTACAGTGAAGAAAACTAGTACTACTACTTCCGATGAACTAATGATCCACGCCCACGCGTCCTGGTCGCACTTCCTGTCCTTCACGTGTGGTACACTACCCTCCCTTAAGTGAACAACCACACATGCGCCAAATTATCGGAAACATGTGAGAGTGTGTACAAATAAAGAATTTTAATTTCAATTATCGGAAAGGTTTGAGAGTATTACAAAGTTTGACTTCAGTCAAATCTAATGGAGGGCTACTACGTCCATCCGGGTTTCTAGTCCACACCATTTTTTAAATCAAAGTTAATAGCTAGACAAATAAAATTACAGGGGAGCTGGAGACAAAGTTGTGAGAAGGCTTAGAAATCAATACAAAACTTATGCTCTTAGTACCAACGTCGATCCTTCTTCGAGGAAACATTTGGTTCATAGCCAATTGTGTGATAAAATTGCACCAACGTGGAAGACGACTACGTCTCCAATGCAACCAAGGTGAACTGATGAAGGATATCATCTTTGTGCGTAACAAGCAAAGAGCAGTGATGGAAGACAACTTGTTTTTCATTGAAAATCGATCAGCTTCACCAGCCGACACAACCATGAGGCGCAACCATGAGCATCGATAGGTCATCGTGGTGATGCATCATCCATTTGGCATCAAGTTTGGGTGAGGCAACTATGAAGTTCGACAAATCCTCACAGTGGTCTGTTTCTTCTCAGTAATCAAGCTCGAGGAAGGAAGAACCACGTGGCAAAGGACAGTGAGGCGGAACAACAATGGCCATCCAATTTTGTGCAGTTCCACTAAAATTGAGGAAGACATGCCCGGGTATGGAGACACACATCGCTGTTTCCAAAAATATGAAAAAGGGTTAGCAACAACATCTCAATTGTCAATAAGAATTAATGAAAAGTACACCAACAAACAGAAGAATCATAATTATCTTGATGGGAACTAAAACCAGGATAATCGAGAAAAAAAGCATTTCTTCATTTAACAAGTGATAGTACTACCACCATATGGACAATGACCGCACAACCACCATGTACTTTTTTTCCAAACAACATGTATACCTCCACCGAGGCATAAATCAGGACGACTTTTCGAGTGGCATTTCCTCTATAATAGTACTAGTAGGTCACGTTGGACCAGCCGACGAACCCTAGCTACTACTCCCTCTGTCCGAAAATACTTGTCGCATGAACTGATATAAATGGATGCATCTAAAATTAAAATATGTCTAGATACATCCATTCCTCCGACAAGTATTTCCGGAAGGAGGGAGTACTATGCATGTGGAGCTGGGGAGTAGTCGCATAGAAGAAAAACCGCACGCAGCGACCTGGGGAGCTGGACCAGTACAAGAAGTTATACCTCAGGTGGGCGAGATGTTGTTTAGGCGGGCGGGCGGGATCTGCCCACACGATGGCAGCGAACAAGGGCAAGGAGGATCTTCGTCCGCACCAGCGCTAGCTCCGAGAGGACAGTGTGCATCGGCTTTCTCCGTCACCGACGGCGACAACGTCAATGCTGCACCTCCTCACCTCCTGCAGCGGACGGGATTCGGCCAGATCTGTGACTAACGATGAGGAGAGAGATAGAGTGGACACTGTCATCTTGTTTTGATATGAAGAGGGTGAGAGAGCGAGACGCGAGAAACTCTACCAAACAAGTGGCTATAATGGAGTAAAAAAATCTCTCCATAGCAGTGGTTTTAAATAGAATACGCGCGTTCCCGGAAAAAAGAAACAAAAACTGGCGGACAATGTTTTAAGGGTCTGTCTAGGACACATCTAGATGTGACATAGTTATGTCACATCTAAGTTGATGTCCACTCTGTTTGTGGTCTATTTTTTTTGTCCTAGTTTTTTTGTTTCTTGTTGCTACTCCCTCCGTCCAGGTGTGTAGGGCATCTAAGGAAGGGCAGCGTGATTCCGTCAAAAAAAAGGGAAGGGCAGCGTGATCTAGGCGCGAGTGGAGTGGGCGAAGGGAAAATTTAAACCAAGAAAATAGCCAGTTACCGAGCAAGTTTAGCCCTTAATTCTCGCTGGTAAATCTCGCTAGACACGCCAATTTATTGCCTGACCTTTCCCTTCCTCAATGAGCTGCGCATGCATGCAACAATACTTGCGCTAGTTAATTGCCTTCAGATTTTTTTCGCTCGGGCTGACCAATAATCAACTAACTAATTGTGCATGCATTGGCCTAACACATACCGCGGGTCATCAATTTTGATTAACACGACATTTAAAAATGGATGCACGGGGAGCTAGAACAAGAGACTGTAAAACGAGGCTGGTTTAACTACCTATATGCGACTAAAACTTTTGGAAAAAATGGACTCTCTTAGACGCCCTACACACCTGGACGGAGGGAGTACATTATATACTTGTGGGAGCTTAGATGTGATATCCTTAAATAACATCTAGATGTGAATTAGACAAACTGATTTTCTAACGTACCAAGAAAGAAAACTCGAGCAAAAACACGCCCCCACTTCCAGGTCGTGAGAGTCGTCGCGCACACACACATAGACATAGACATGCATATCCGTGTTTACATAAAATTCCATTTCCATCTCCATCTCCAATCATATTTGTCCAACTGGCACATTTTTTATGTTGTTAATTATATACGCAGCAATATTAACATAGAGCATATCTTGTTTGCGCACGTCCGGACCGCTGCCACGGCCGATCCTGACCAACCCGAACCCTCTTCATCACCCGCGCGTGCTTCAAGCTCGAAACGGTCAGTGCTGCATTTATGCACGGCCAGAGCTGACGTGACCTCTCACTGGCACCGGCATTGAAGCGGCGCGGCGGCCGAGAGAGCGTCGCCCGCGCCGCTTCCGGGTGCACGCAGCTGCTCCGTGTCCAAAGGTCGCAATAACATGCTACAACATGCATGTAAAAAGTTCTTGGGTGTTTGTGCTGCAGCTAGCTGTCCTCCCCCAACTCGTCAATCTCTTCCAGTAGTGCTAGTACTCCATGGCGCGGTCCATCGACAAGCAGGCGGGAAAGTTATCGTATACTACTCGGTTTGTGGTGAGTGGCATGCCGAGCGACCGTGTGGGGTCGAGCCGTGGAGGAGGGTGAGACACGAATCCGACAGACATGATTTAAACGTTGGTTTTGCTCGATGGCACGATCCAACGAAACGAAACGTTGGTTTCTCCCCGTTTCCATTTTTTGTCTGGAAAAACGGAAACTTTCCACTCCATTTTCATTCCTATTCCAAGGTTGCCCCGTTACAACATTCCATCAAATACAAAAGGAAAACTAACATGCATGCCGATGCATCTCAATGATTCACAGATCATAGCCAATATTTACTTCACAACTAAAGAAAAAAGTTGTGAGAGCGTGTACGAAAGGAAAACTACTGATGGAGTCACTACGACTTAAACCCTAAACCCTAAACATGATTTAATTTCCTGGCCAGGTAGAACCTGTCGAAGGAAAGACGGCTGGCACCCTCGGATCATACGATGCTTTTGTGCAGTTCCACTAAAATCGGCCTGAGCATCCCTCATGGCAAAGATATTGAAGAAGTGTGATTAGAATAATAGTACTGGCACTAGTTCATGAGACATAAACTCATCACAAGTAGAAGCCGGTAGAAGTAGAGAAAGATCGACATGGATATGGAGCTACGGCAGTGGAGCAAGCCGGCTCCAAGCTAGAAGGGTGGTTGGGACGCGGCGTCGACCCATACCGCACGCGGTGACCCCTGATTGGGACACACCGACTGTGGGTTTTCTCCCTCACTGATGTCGACCGCATCTACGCAGAACATTGTTCCCTTCCCCCTGCTGCGGGATCAGGCCCGTCGTTCTATGCTTGTGAAGAGAGCAACCTAAGCAAGCAGGCTTGTAGCTTAGGCTCCTGTTAGTGTATATATAGCTATAGTGGTTTTCTTTTTCTCTCCATATCAACCATTTTATATTGCGTACATGTCATTCAAGAGTGAAATGATGGTTGCTTCTTCGGACTAACTTACTGTGTGATTTGACTCCTCGTTAGTGGCCCCTACACGTACTCACCCTACGTGTATGCAACAGTCACACGTACACATGGACGCAAAGACGCGTGCGACGCCCTAATGCATGCATGTCCGAGCACACGACAGAACACACACGGTCACGCTCAAGTGCTCAACCTACACATGCATGCAGGCACATACTCAGTCAGGGTGAGCTAGTGACCATATAAACACCGGAAAATATATATATATTGAGCGCAATGAGCATATTATGAAGTCCAACGACCAGTGTCTGGCTGATCATCCTAAGAATGCTTATATACGAAGAAAGCTCTCTCATTTACCCGCAAAAAATATTAAGCCATATTAACCGGAAAGGAGGGAGTATGAACTAGCACTACTTTTTGGTGTGTCCCGTCAACTCGCAGAACGAGGAGAAGCTTGCAGGAAAAGGAGAAGCTCGCTTACGCCTTTTGATGAATGCAACCTACCCTCGGTGGACATGCATCAGTCCATTCGGTGTCAGATTGTCAGAGGCATACACTGTAGTACCCAACATGCGGAGTACCATCATTGTTCGACTTCACGAAGAGGCGAAGAGCCAAGCGCAGTAGTACAAGTAGTACTACTACTAGAACCGCATGGTGGAGCGTCTGTACTCCTATTTTTTATCTCTGATAAAGTACACGTTTATTCCGGAAAAGGGCGGAAAACGGTAGCCCGACATGTAATGAACGATATCGATCAACCAACCATGCTCAAATATATCTTGGCCTCCGTGCGAGCCCGTCTGTGTGTTCTGGCTCCTCGTCTCTCTCAACGAACGGCGGGTTGGCTCTTTTCCGCCAAGAGGAGGTGCATTGACCGACTGGCCATACGCGTACTTGGTTTTGCACCTTCATACTACTCCTCCCTCCGTCACAGTTTACCGGGCGTGCTTCATTATGATGCATTTCTCTCAATGCATTTCCACCACCAGAGAGACTTTAGATGCGTTTGGTTTAATGCTCAATTAATTAGGGCGTGGGAACCGCAATCAAGTCCACAATTTTCTCTCCATGTATTCTGTACTACTACGGAGTGGAGTAAGTGTATGCATGTGTGTACCCGGGGTGGAAGCACTACATGCATGTGTGTACGCATTATTCCCTCTAGTAATAGACGCTGTGCTATAACTACCAATGCTATTCTTCAGGCCGATCGCTAGTCGCCTTGGTCCCACAGATTTTTTTTCTTTTTTTTGAAGCGCGCTGTATAAACAGTGACGGATGGAGTAGTATGAGCGGATTCAAAGAAGAGCGTATTGATGGTTGCTTCTTCAGAGCAACTTAAAGTGGGAAAGGTGGGGCTTATGATTTGACTGCTCATTACTCACTATTAATGCGGCACAACGACTGGACTGAGTCTCCCATGCGGTGTGCACTACCCCCTCGGTTCTTAAATTTACTCGGGAGTATTTGTCTTTCTAGAGATTTCAACTAGTGACTACTCAAATATTTATCTTTTTAGAGATTTCAAATGGACTGGCACATACGGATGTATACAGACAAAGTTTAGAGTGTAGATTCACTCAATTTGCTCCATATGTAGTCACTTGTTGAAATCTCTAGAAAGACGAATAGAATATTTAGGAACGGAGGGAGTACACATACGAAGCAAAATGAGTGAATCTACACTCTAAAATATGCCCGTTTGAAATTTGTAAAAAAACAAATATTTAGGAACGAAGGAGTAATAATATTGTGCATGGCACATGGACCCGGATGATGAAGAGGCTTCTGGCAATGCTATCAAGCTTCCATTATTTGTTTACATAATTGACGTACTATACAAATAATTTTCCAGCGACATGAAATTGTACAATGGTGTGAGCTTTCAGCTTTTGTTTCGCGTGTCTTGCCATCGATGCTCTTTCAGAAACAATAAAAAACTAACTTCCTTGCTAATGCATGTCAATTATTAGCAGATCAGAGCTAATAATTACATCACAACTGAAAACATAGTTGTTAGAAGGTGTTAAATTAAAATTGATCCATGCTTTCATTGGCAGCAACGCCCCCCCAGCTCTATCTAAATCAACAAGGCATGTTGGGAAAAAAGTAGTTGTCTGGACCATGCAACATTCCGATCATTTTGTGCAGTTCCACTAAAACAGAGCTGAGCGTCCCTGTTCCAAAGATATTAAGTGTGATTACGATAATAGAGGTTTGCTGATGAAACAATAAACACATAAATAGAAGCCGGTCACCTTTGCAGTCTCTCTTAAGACTAACTAGTTGGAGAAGATTAGGCTCGGAGTTGGATGAGGAGGATAGAGCAAAACCAATCTCCCTTTGTGCAGCCGCACTGAAATGTAGAGACGTTGCCCGTGTGACATTTTAGTACAACTGCACAAAACACTCTTAAGAAAAAAGTGATTTGTGCAGTTCACCAAAAGGTCGCAATAGCAATGAGGTGAAATGAATAGCCTTGTTTGCAAAAAAGAGGTAGAAAGGAAACAATTACTGGCCAATAACAGTTGATGACACATGCGACGACAAAAAAGAAGCATATTCCTTGTCCTAAGGGAAGATAACAACACGGTTGTGTTTGTCTAAAACGGTGTGAGGACGAGAATGCAATATGGAATGTATGCCGGACGAGCTACGTTTTGGGCAAAGAACTATGGAAGATCCACATGCAGCGATGTGGGAAGACGGGCAGTGGCGCAAGGCCGGAGGGGATACCTGGAGGTCGTCGGGATGTAACTAGGTGAGTGGCGGCAGGCGGAATCTGCGAGCAGGTGGCGTAGGTCCTGCCGCGCCGGAGCTTGGTCAGAGAGAACGGCGTGTACCGCAGATCGGGACATGCTGCCTCGGCGCTGTCGAACGGAGAAACGGTGCACTTCCTCCCTTTCCCCCGGCGGACGGTATGCGGCCGGATCAGTGACCAACGTGAGAGAGGGAGAGGCCACCGCACTCCCTTTCCCCCGGCGGACGGGATGCGGCTGGATCAGTGACCAATGGTGTGTGTGAGAGAGAGGCCACCGCAGCCTTGTGTGAGATTCTCTGAAGAGCGACAAACCAGGTAGGCAGGCTCCATTGTATATAGTGAGCGGACTACCTTTTTCTCCATAAAAATCGTTTTATATTCTGTGTACGTGCCATTGAGCGCTATAACTTTATTTAAAAATAACGCGGCAACGCGTCAAGTCAAACTTTGTTTCGTGCACGTGTGGTACACGACCTCCCTAGGTAAACAACCGCTACAGGCTTTCAAATCAGCACGTGGGCTGCCATTTCCTAAAGAAATGAGCTCCACCGTGTACCCGTGCGGGTGTGGCTGGGCACGAAGCATGAGTATGTGCATGTTGCACCTATTCTCTTCTTGTATATGTACACCACCTACGTGGGGTTGTGTGAGAGAGATACAAACCTAGAGAGATATAGTGTGTGGGTTCTTGAGAGTTTTTTTTGGGGGGGGGGTCAATCAAAAAATGTAACATATGCAATGTGTGTGAAATAGAGTCCTGGATATAACATGTATATAGAGGGGGCGATCCACGAGAAGAGAGTGGAGGTATCATCGGCTTGAGGTGTCCATAGAATCGAAGAGAGGGATGATGATGATGTGTGTGTGTGTGTGCATGTGCGCGATCGATAAAGAGTGCCATCGAATTTGTGTGTGCCCACGTCAAAGATATAGAGTGGCTGGCCTACTGGAACGTGAGAGGGGACATGTGCAGTTTGTCTATATGGCATGGATACCTACCTGCAGCGCTCGACTATCGGTGTGTGGTGGGGGACGAGGGAGGCCCAATTAACTATAGAGGTACAATGGCTGGTATATGTGTGGAGGAGTAGAGAGGCCTACCTCATGTATTAAGGAGATCGATCTGCCTCATGTATTAAGGGAGATCGATCAACATCCATGCATATGTGCAGGAGAGGAATAAGGTTGGGAGAGAGACAAAGCTAGAGTATTGGAGGGGGTGGTAGTGGAGTTGCTTCTCACAAATGTTGGGATAGGCTTGCTAGACAGACGGAGGGCACGCCCGCAATATCAATAAGAGAGGAGATGGCTACTTGTTGGCTGTGCACGTGCATTTGAGAGACGGGTCAGGAGGCATGCACGAATGATGAGGGGGGATGATGTGGCTGTGGTAAGCAGACATAACTACATTGGAAGATCAATCACCCTTTGTTAGAGAAAGGAGAGACATAACTTGTGAGGTATGTTGATCGATGGGGGGGGTAGTTAAAGTCGATCTAGGTATATGTTGGGAGATCGATCGGTATACATGCATGTGTGTGTTAGAAGCAAATGAGGATCGAGGAGAAGGATAGAGAGAGAGGGATGCATGTAGGAGGTTGTACGAGAGGCATACTATATCAAGGGGGGAGGAGTGTGCGAGTACGAGAACGATGAAAAGAGTGGTGGGAGTGAGGCATGGACGGTGACAAGAGAAGAGGGGAAGCTTGTGTTTGTGCTAGGCACACCTGGCTAGAGAGGCATATCGATCGATGTGTGCCGTAAAGAAGGAGCTGGGGGCCTACACACACCGTGGGTGAACGACCTAAAGTGAAAAGACGAATTTGCGCGATGGAGCTAGATAATGCTGAGGGAGGGTGAGAGGGATGCGGGCGTGTGCATGCACAAGAGGAAGTTAGCGCTAGCTACAAAGATAAGAGTGTTGTGTTGGTGTAAAAGACGAATAGAGATCATATATACTTCATTATAAAAAGCGAATTCGGATATTTGAAGAATTTATCATAGTGTTTTAAACCGACGCATGTGTGAATATATATAACGGTGATACACATGGTGTGGTTATGAACATGTTATACTACATTTAATATATTTATCTCCACTCTTATAAAAAAACGGGGTTGTTGATGATGGTGTGCCTGCCATCCTGCATTATAGGCCGTCCGATTTATATCTGGCGGATAGCAAGAAAACTATGATGGTTGAAGTTGGCAACAATCATGATTGTAGATTCTTATTGAAATAGAGAAACGAATTCAAATTTAGTTCGAATTGCAGCGGTAGTATAGACATTTGGAATGCACTAAAATGTTGGTATGAGTAGGTTACATGCATTATACAGCAAGTGAAATTTTTTAATCGGACACAGCTTTGAATAGCATTTGTATAGTAAAACGGGGCAAGACTCTCTCTTTGTGTGGTGTGAATAGTTTTATTTTTTTGTTTTCTTTTTGGTTGAGGGAAGTGCGAATTGATTTGGTACGTACAAGTACAATATTACTACATGTTAAGCCTGTCCCTAAAATTCAACCCGCGTCTTGTTATATCCCAAAATTCAGATATCGTGCTCTCAAAACTGGCGCCTTCACAACCCGCGCCTTGCTATCCCGAAACTACAACGCGCGCGAGAACACCCTCCAGCTGCCAAATCCCGACACGTGAAATCCCCCTTCTAATCCTGAACCAAAAGGGCTGCTAGTTCAAATCGGTGGGGGGTACTTCTGTAACACACCCTACATTTTGGACAAGCGCGTCCCTAAGTCATGCCTCACCCCCTCCCATCGCCCCCTTTTCGCCATTCGAAATCCCAGGCTGCCATAACCTCTCCGCTCCAGCCGCGAAACCCCACCCTCCTCCGTCCGCCACGTCACTGCTGCCCAGCCGGAGCCTCTTCCCCGACGATGTCGTCCACCACAACAGCTCGACGTGCCTCGTCCACCTCCCCGGATGAGGATCCGTCGTCCATCTTGCCGTCCCACCGGTTCAGCTGCCCCGTCCTCCACCTCCAAGGAGCTGCTCCGACGATCGCCTCGTCTATCGCGGCTGCTCCATCCCCATAGCGCCGCCTTAACCCGCTCCACCGGAACCGCAGCATCCTCAGTGACTCCTCGGACGAAGCCGAGGCCTACTCGGCGCCACCAAAGAAGTTGTACACTCATCGCATCACACCTTCTCCTTAACTCGACCTCCCGGCGCCGACGGTGGTCCATCCTGCACCCCCATGGAGCCGCTACCTTGAAGCCGGTGCCGCGGGCGACATCTCCATGGTGGCTCTCCCCCAGTGCGAGGCCCCTTCGGCGGCGGCGGCCATACCAGCCGGATCTGCTGCTGCTGCTCCGGCTCTCGCTCGCTCGCTCGCGCTGCTGCTGCTTCTCTGGCTCTCGCTCCATCGCTCGCTCGCCCAACTGCTACCGCTGCTCTCCCCCTCGCTCGTGCTGCTACTCTGCTCCGATTAAGCCACACTTCAGTCGACTGAATCGACTTTTGGGTCAGTCGATTTTCAGGG
>NC_041389.1:43723887-43749096 GCF_002162155.2 Triticum dicoccoides
GCCGGAGTTAAGGAAGAACCACCCGCAGCGGGGACGGGGGCTCGCCGGAGAGGTACCCCACTATCTATCTTAGGGTTTAGGGCGGGGGGGCGGGGGGCCTAGAGGGCTGGCCGGGGCGGCGTTGGCGAGTTGTTTTAGGGCGGCAAGGCAGCGCTGGGGCCAGAGGTTCGGCCGGTGGTGGCTGGCGGCTCAGGGGGGTGCAGGTTGAAGATGAACTGCAGGCCCTCCCTAAACTATATGTCAAGTGCCTCTGTGCTACCATTGCGTTCAGTTTCGACAGTAGCATTCAGATTCCACAGTAAATTTCAGTTTCGATAGTTAAGTTCTGAGTCAACATTTTTTACCTCATCTGTTGTAGTCAGGTGGTTTTTGGTGATGTTAATTTTACATCCATTTTAGATCATCTACTGGAGATGCTATTAGAATCCCACTTGAGATTGATGATGTCTGTCTTGTGCTATTTCAGCCTTGACGTCTTATGGCTCACCGGAGCTGCCGCAATGACAAAATGATCCATCAAAACTGAGCAGTGCCCTGGACGCCGTCTACAGATTCCTCAGATCTTCCTCCACACCTCCGACAGCCACCTCTGCCTCAACTGCTTCAGCGACCAACCCAATGATGCTGAGGTCGACACGGCTACGGCAAAGAGGTTGTACACTTGTTGCATCACTTATTACTATACATTCACGTCGATCCATTAGGGCTATTTTGGTTCAACGAAAAAACGCCGATCCACTGGTTGTTACCATCACTCTAAATTTCTGCATGCTCTCCTTACATAATCTCACTATATTTTTTTCGTATTCATGTCAGATATTGTACACAGTCATGCTAAACATGTAGAGAAAAAGAGAAGTGTTTTGCGCGGCAATACAATGTCATGCAGACATCGCTGCATGGTGGGTTCAATGGCAAACCCTCCCCACCCCTCTCTAGATTGTAATCCAGAGGAAGATATCTGTTCTGAGGCGGATTCAGACGACGCTGACCAATCCTATTTACCCCCCAAGGTGTTTGCTCTACCTTGGCATGATGATGTTAGTCATATCATATATATGTTGCCTTGCAGTGCCTACTTTTGACATCATATATGTCATCTGCTATTTTAGACATGTTCTGTAATGCCACCTATTTAGTTTCTATATCATATATGGGAATTATGCAGTCTCATGTCTTTTAGCCAGCCATAATATATGTGAAATGTGCAATGCCATCCTGTTTAACCAGACATCATATATTTGAATGATATCTTGCCCATCCTTTTCTTCATTACATTTCCATTTGTCGACAATGTTTGTACATTAAACTACTCTTCCTGTGAATCAGCGATTTGGGTGGGAGATGGAAAAATCTGGAGTGAAAACAAGGCCTTCAGAGCAGACAGTGCTACCTGTCGAAGCAAATATCTTGTTGGGTCTCGATAGCTCCTTAGAGATGGATTCAGAGACAGATGACCAGTCCTATTCCCCCACTGAGGTGTATGCTCTAACTTGGCATGGTTATACTGCTCATATCATGCATATGGTGTCTTGCATTGCATAGTTTAGACATCTTATACACAATATTCAACACCATGTTGTTAGTTTAGACATCATATCGAATGCCCTCTGTTTAGCATATAAATCACATATGTGAATTAAATGATGCAATCCTGATTACTTAGATAACATGTAGGTGAATTATGTCATGCGATCCTGTTTAGTTATTCATCATATCTTTGAATTATGTTATGCTATGCTATCCAGTTTAGATAGACATCATATATGTGAAATTATGTCATGCTATCCGTTTTATTTAAAGAATATACATGTCAATTATTTCATGCCCTCTTTTTTCCACACTATCTATTGCATCTGTCTCTCATACAATGTCTGTACATTCAACTATGTTTCCTGTTTATCAGCCATTTGAATTAGAGTGGGTGATGCCAGTATCTAGTGGACTAAAAACATGGTCTTCAAATAAAACAGTGCTACCTCTTGGCGGAGATAGCACCCCGGTTGTACATGCACAAGAACCAGCCCTACCACACATAACCCAAACTCTCGCAGATTGTACCCCTACTGCGATGGACAGAGAACCAGCTTCACCCAATCTAACCCCAACCCCAGACGAAAGTAACACAGTTCTTGTTGACACAGCACCATCTCCACCATAGAGCTCCCAAACAAGAGCAGTTAGTAAGGAAGCTCCAGTGCCCAAAGGGCCAGTACTATCACGGCGAACCCTAACTCCACCAATTAGTACGCCTATTCCTGTGGAGGAAGCATAACCAGCTAGTCGTATTTTAGCATCTTTCGCATTTGATGTTGTTAAATCGTATGTGCGTATCTTCCCATCTTGGAAATATTATACTGAAGATGAAGGAAAATGCCAGTTGCAGGTGTTTGTCCAGGAGTTATGTGTAAGCAATGTTATTCATGGCAATTACTTTGCTTCGTCCCATACATCCTACCTCCATGATGGTTATAATACAACAAATTTTCCCATTTTTCACTATAGAGAAGGACCAATTTGGAAACTCAGGATGAGGTAACCTGTGCTAATACCTCTGCTATCTTCAATAATGCTTGGTGGCAATATCGGAATTACCTAAAGAAAACGTACTTCACCAGCAAAGAAACTCATCAAATTCCCTTACGTTCTCCTGAGACACATTTACTGGACGATGACTGGGAACGCCTTGTTCTGTACTGGTCCTGAACCAAGAATGTGGTAAGGTCTATGAGCTTATTTTCTATTTTTAAGTATTATATTCTTGCGTCTTACTGTACTCTGTTCTAATTTAAGATTCCATTGCTATCATAGTTCAAAAAAGCGCTAGGCGTTAATTGTGCGTTTTGCCACTGCCTTGTGCTTTACTGACCAAAGCGCATGCTTATGCGCAGTTATGCACACATTATGCGTAGTTATGCGCAATGCATTTTGCCAACGCCTAGAGCCTAGGCGCGCTTGAGCGCTCGCTTAGGCGTGCCTTTTTTAACTATGATTGCTTTGCTCTTGTATCACTGTATTTACTCATACAAATTTATTTTTAAATTGAAGGATCCAATCGAAACTCCAATGGCACAACAGGTATGTTCACGCATGTTTCTTTAACAGGTTTTCTCTTATCAATAGCTCTGTTGATTTCAATTTCAATTGTGTATACAGTTGACTTTCATATCATGCACATTACTAGCATCACAACAGAGCCAATAGTGTTGTTGTACATGTAGACCCGTGATACCCATCTGAAATCTTGTTGTGCCGTGTAGTTTACCACGCTTTGTATTCTTTCACTGCTGCTTTGTCTTGAATTGATATGGTTTGAACCGTGTCTCTATTTTGATTTGGCAAGACAATGTAGTGACCATAGGACATAGATATATGTTTGTTTGATGCTTTTATTATGTACTAGTACTTGGCAATAGAAGACTTGGTAGTTTAATCCTGTCCACCTTACTACTGAACTGGTTCACCGAAATGAGTTTCATATACTAGTACATGCTAAACTTGTTATGTGTCTGCTTGTTTCTTCTTTTAGAATGCTGACATAATATTGGGGAAGAGTGCCTTATTAAGCAATGGTAAAGGAAGTAATGCAGATAAGGTTCAGGATAGTGACACATCCTTGTTGGTCTCCAACAAAGCTGATAAAACAGCTAAGGAAGACTATCTTGAAGACAGCGAGACAACCCCAAAGTCCTGTCTTGGTTTAGTGTTCGAGTTACTGGCCAGTACCGCTTGCACAAGCTATTCAAACTCACTGTCTGAATCAGTTCAGTTTCTTGAGTCTCAACTACAAGCTGAAAGACATCGATCAGTTGTGCTGCCACAAGAAGGGGAAGGACTAGTACCTGGAGCATTCAGATGCATACTTTCTGGTGCAACAGAAAGCGTTGGAGGATTTTTGTGCC
The DNA here is from genome assembly GCF_002162155.2 of Triticum dicoccoides. Classification (NCBI taxonomy): domain Eukaryota; kingdom Viridiplantae; phylum Streptophyta; class Magnoliopsida; order Poales; family Poaceae; genus Triticum; species Triticum dicoccoides. The sequence continues at coordinate 43,727,790 of NC_041389.1, forward strand.
AAACAGGACAAAGCTAATCAGCTTGCTAAGCTTATTGCCAGCATGGTTGATACCCAGGATAATGTTTCTTGAGCTCTTCTGAAGTTGTTTTAGTTATGCTCTTGTTTTGCTGCCGCGTTTATTTGCACTGGTGGCCAATTTTGACGGCCAGTGTATGTAATGTGCTGCTTTGTTCCCTATATTTGCACTGGTGGCGAACTTTGATGCCTAGTGGATGTCATATGTGTAATAGTGGTAATAGGCTAGCGTTAGTTGCTTGCTTCTTTATTTCCTTATTGTCTTTGTTGTTTGCTTGTAGTCACTCCAGTTCTTTTTCTGTGTTTTTCTAGTGGCCACAATAGCCTATTTTTGGTAACTAGGCCAAAATAATCATGGCAACACACAGACTGTTGTAACCATGCGCCTCCTGCAGGCCGTATGATCCATGGGCCTTCTTCCGGCCGTGGGATCCATCGGCCTTCTATACGGGCCTTAGGGTCCATGGGCCTACTACGGGCCGTAGGGTCCATGGGTCTTTTGCGGGCTGTAGGGTCCATGGGCCTTCTACGGGCCATACGATCCATGGGCCTTCTATGGGCCGTACTATCCATGGGCCTCATACGGGCCATAGGATCCATGGGCCTTCTACGGGGCGTATCATCATTTCGCGAATCATGGGTCGTACTATTCGGGGACCATAACGGGCCATTAATAGGTCATATTTGATAACTCTATGAAAACAGCCCAACGGTTTTTTTACATGAAAATGGCCCAACGTATTAACGGTCCGCAAACGGGCCAACTGTAACAAAGGGCTGAATTTGGCCCACAAGCAAAAAATGACAGTAATGGGCCGTATGTAACCGAATGCTGCAAATGAGCCAAAGAATCAATGGGCCCTGATAAGGCCGAAAGATAACTTGTGCTGGAAACGGCCCAATAGAATAACGGGCTGTTAACGGGTATAAGGTGATACACTATTCATTACGGGCCAGTTTCACCACGGGCCGTTAATGGGCCAAGAGTTACGAAGGGCCTCATATGGGCCGAAAGAAGTCGTGGGCCACACATGGGCTAGATGTTAAAATGGGCTAGAATCATATTGGACGACCCAGATGACGCTACTGGGCCTAATTCGGATAGGACGTAACGGGCCCTGGGTTAGCAGGCTGTAAATGGGCTATATGCGAACAAGCCGTTAACAGGCTTTCCGTGTGCCAACCCGCCACCTTTTGACCAAGTCAAATGGGTCGTCCTTTTCACAGGAATGGGCCTCTGTTGGGCCGTGCCACGTGTCGCCGTAACATAGGCGTCTTCGGTCCAATGAGCGGATGACATCTGTCCCAGCAGTGAGCCGACACGTGTTTCCTCCAGCCAATGATGATTTTGCACGTGGAAAATCCCCATTGGTAGGGGCTGTTAACGGGTTATCGGATCCAAAACCCGACCCAATAGCTTAACGGCGTTCCGTTACGGTGGATGCCACATGTCGGTCACCCTTGACGAAAGCACTTCTGTGTCGCATGATTTATCGTCATGGAAGTGGACACTTCCGTGATGATAATTTTGGTAATGTCATGGAACACTTCTATGACAGCACAGGTATGACTATCTAGATTCTGTCATAAATTTTTCATGGATGTACATGCATGACAAAAAACGCGACCTACTGTGACAAACACGTATCATCACGGAAGTGTATTTTTTTGTAGTGTCTACACTTTTCTTAGATGATTTAATGGTTTGCTCATCTTTTGCTGAATGCTCCCAAGTGCCAGAGCTTTTAGCAGGAACTGAGATATAAGCGGGTTGCAATGTGGATTCATAAACCATCTCCTTTGTTCGAAAAGAACGATAGCACCATCGACCTCTGCTCGAGTGATGAATCTGCCAAGTAGTATTAATTATTCAACAATGCAAAGCAAAGTCAAGCATTGTCAAACGAATCGGCGAACTGCCTAGCATAAGAATCTCCATAAAACTACCACAAATCCTCTGACATGCAACTAAACAACAAAGAAAAACACAATATTCCTAGACAAAGCCTTCAAAAATGGATCATCGCATGTGCGACGATGTTGACAAGTTCAATATGAGGTCATGCATAGGATTTTCATCACAAAGAAGAGCTTCGAGTCAAGACCTTCAACAAGGTCATGACGCGGGTGTGCTGACAATGCCTGACCTAGCCGGAGAGACAATATCGGGTTTAACCTGAACTGAGCGCATCGATGGCCTAGTTTGCTTCTAACTACATTGTAAACACCGAAGTAATGGCAGATCGTAAAATTAGGTTAAAACTACATTGTATAACACGAATTTAAGCTAGTTGATTCGGATAAAATAATAAAAACAAACAAATTTTATTCCTTTTCCTCCTTCTCTATTTCAGCCTCGATCTTCTCCCAATTCACACTACACGGGTCGGAGCCGGAGTCGGCATCGTTCGACGAAAGCTTGATCACTTCTGCTTTCCTCCCCCCGCCCCTGTTGGGGAACGTGGTAATTTCAAAAAAAATCCTACGATCACACAAGATCTATCTAGGTGATGCATAGCAATGAGAGGGGAGAGTGTGTCCACGTACCCTCGTAGACCGAAAGCGGAAGCGTTTCAATAACGCGGTTGATGTAGTCGAACATCTTCGCGATCCAACTGATCTAAGTACTGAATGTACGGCACCTCCGCGTCCAGCACACGTTCAGCTCGATGACGTCCCTCATACTCTTGATCCAGTTGAGGCCGAGGGACAGTTTCGTCAGCACGACGGCGTGGCGACGGTGGTGACCAGCGCAGGGCTTCGCCTAAGCATTCTGACGATATGACCGAGGTGCGTAACTGTGGAGGGGGGCACCGCACACGGCTAAGACAAATCTTGGAGTGCCTTTGGGGTGCCCCCTGCCCACGTATATAAAGGAGGGAGGAAGAGGAGGACGGCCTAGAGGGGGCGCGCAAAAGGGGGGAGTCCTACTTGGACTCCCGGTCCAAGTAGGATTCGGCCCCCCTTTCCTATTGCAACTAAGAGAAGGAAGGGAAGGAGGAAGAGGGGAGAAGGAAGGAGGGGGCACCGCCCTCTCCTAGTCCAATTCGGACCAGCCCATGGGGGGGGGGGCACCCCTTGAGTCCCTTCTCTCCTTTTCCGTATGGCCCATCAAGGCCCACTACTTCCCCCGGCGAATTCCCATAACTCCCTGGTGAAGGAAATATGCCCTAGAGGCAATAATAAAGTTATTATTTATTTCCTTATATCATGATAAATGTTTATTATTCATGCTAGAATTGTATTAACCGGAAACATGATACATGTGTGAATACATAGACAAACTTAATGTCACTAGTATGCCTCTACTTGACTAGCTCATTAATCAAAGATGGTTATGTTTCCTAACCATAGACATGAGTTGTCATTTGATTAACGAGATCACATCATTAGGAGAATGATGTGATTGACTTGACCCATTCCGTTAGGTTAGAACTTGATCGCTTAGTATGTTGCTATTGCTTTATTCATGACTTATACATGTTCCTACAACTATGAGATTATGCAACTCCCGTTTACCGGAGGAACACTTTGTGTGCTACCAAACATCGCAATGTAACTAGGTGATTATAAAGGAGCTCTACAGGTGTCTCCAAAGGTACATGTTGAGTTGGCGTATTTCGAGATTAGGTTTTGTCACTCCGATTGTCGGAGAGGTATCTCTGGGCCCTCTCGGTAATGCACATCACTATAAGCCTTGCAAGCAATGTAGCCAATGAGTTGGTTGCGGAATGATGCATTACATAATGAGTAAAGAGACTTGCCGGTAACGAGATTGAACTAGGTATTGGGATACCGATGATCGAATCTCGGGAAAGTAACATACCGATGATAAAGGGAACAACGTATGTTGTTATGCGGTTTGACCGATAAAGATCTTCTAGAATATGTAGGAGCCAATATGAGCATCTAGGTTCCGCTATTGGTTATTGACCGGAAACGTGTCTCGGTCATGTCTACATAGTTCTCGAACCCGTAGGGTCCACACGCTTAAGGTTTCGTTGACAGTTTTATTATGAGTTTATGAGTTTTGATGTACAGAAGGTTGTTCGGAGTCTCGGATGTGATCACGGACATGACGAGGAGTCTTGAAATGGTCGAGACATAAAGATCAATATATTGGACGACTATATTTGGAGATCGGAAAGGTTCCGGGTGAGATTGGGACAGTACCGGATCTCCGGGATCCACTACTAGGGAAAAGCCTAGCAGCAGCGCGGGTTTTAGGTATATCAGTAGCGCGGGAGGCGGCACTACTAATAAGGTGGTACAGCTAACCTGTAGCAGCATTGCGTGCGGGCCCACACTACTGATATACAAGTGTAGCAGCAGCATTTTTTGGTGGAGCTCGCTACTGGTAATAGCTATAGCACGCTTCCCCTGTGCGCGCTACTGATACTACCACGCTGCTGCTAACTTTTCTCCACTCGCTACTGCTAATTTAAAAAAAAATCTGCATATTTGTTTTGTATTTGAACAGGCTTTATAGAAGAATCTTTAGCACATACAAATGTCATCATGATACACATACAAATGCCCGCGAGACCACAAATGTAATCATAGCATATACATAAAATAGTCTCATCATAATCATCATCCAACACAAAGTGGTATCCTGTCATCATCTCGAAAATAGCGATAGATGCAAGTCTCGAATACTTGCAACTACAATGTCATCCATCTAAACAAAGGTATACGCGAGAAGAGCTATCACTATGTGTTAGAGTGGAACTATGCAATACATGAGGCGGCGGTTACGAGTCCTCTCTCGCGCTAGCGTGAACCTCAAGTAACTAGCTTCTCCTTCTTGTCTGCTTTTAAGCCTTTGTGGCTGGCGCCCGAGAACCCATTCACTTGCGCCTGACACTCAGGACACTCATTGTACACCCCCGGAACCTTCCCTTTGTACACGACATAGCACTTCCATCTCGCCATCAAGAAACTAGGTACCTGTTAGAGATGCATTTTCATGAAGAGGATGTACAATCACATGCAACAAAATATACTAGAGCAACACGAAAAAGAAAGGGTTAGCAACTAGATGCAACATACAGTACACAAACTAATTAACTAGAGGTACGCAGGTCATCATACGCAAACTACAAAGTAGCGTTATGCAAGTTCGGCAAGGACCGTGGACATCACAAAGTTTCATCGCTACAAAAAGTATACAAGTTCAACCGACACATATCATCATCATCGGCATCATAAATCACTAGAAGTTCCATCCTTCCATATCATCGAGGATGGACCCTAGCTTCTTGAACGGCGTGAGGTCTAGACATTGCATGCCTACGCGAGTTCGGATGTCAGCTCGCGATATAGGGCCGTGGTAGAACCTCCCCTTCTCACCGACGACTTCTTTCATGATGATCGTCACAATGTCCCTTTGGATGCGAAAGAAGTCATCTCTAAGTTTATAATCCGCTACTCCATGAGATTCTAGCCACTTGTGGATATGATCATCATTTCTGCTTGTCACGCGAAACTTTTGGTGATCCGTGTTGAACTGAATCATGAGATGGACGATGTAGAATCCATCCTTATTGCTTGGTTTTGGGACATGGATGCAGGAGAAGTTAGTTTTATGCGCGAAACCCATCTTCTTGTTCCTTTGTTTCCTGATGTGCATGTGGCCACCTCTAATGCTGAAGCCTTGGAGAGCATCATCTAGAATATTCATTATGTGGGTGTAGTCTTTTTTCTCATAGTCTCTGGAAGGGTCAAAATACACGGCGTGGGAGACTTGCGGGTAAAGAATGATAAGGACGGCGCGCCCGTTGCTACGGGGAAAAGACACCTCAAATTATTCCCCATATGAGAGAGAAGGAATGATTGAAATGTATGAAAGGGTTGTCCAGAACTGACTTACTTTGGATGATAAGGCACGAGGACAATTTCCTGGTCCTTATTCTGTACCATGAAGTTTTGGAGGTACTCCCTAGCAGTTTCATGCTCAAAGTCACCGAGACTCAAGAAAGACTCATGCATGTAGTATGGATCCGCCACACAGATTTGCGACACTTCTTCACTCTTCATGCCGGAGCTCATATGTAGCGCAAAAAGGAGGACGATTGTAAAATCGAGCCGCCTTGTCAGAAACATCTCAAAGATATGGTCAAACCGCAGGAAAAACACCTCCGCGGGCTGTGTCTCGATGTAGCACTTCCCCTTAGCCACACGGGCCGCGTATGTCGGATATCCTGGATCCTTTGAGGCTAGTACGCTTTTCTCAGTTGACAACACATGGTCGTGCAGTCTCCTAAGATCCCCTGATAGTGCCTCCAGCAGTTTCGGTGGTAGCATCGGCTCGCCTGTGAGATGGAACATGGCCGCACCTTTCACGGGTACACGCTCTTCAGAATGCATCGTCTGGCTGCTATTTGCTCTGGCTTGTTTGGAGGCAGTTATCTTCCCCGATCTCTTCCTCTCCTTTTTCTTGGGCACACCTTCCAGACCCTTCCTTAACCCCTGCCCCAGGGTTCCCGGGCTAAGCACTATACGACCCCCGGCTAGTTGAGCCTGTGTTGAGGCGACATCTTCAGGCGTGTCCTGTGAGGAATTCATGAAGATAGACTTTTTGCAATCCTTCCAATGACCTTCCTGCTCGGGCATATCATTCATATCCTCATTAGCATGCTGATAGCCCAATTCGTCATATGGTTGACTCATCAGTTCTATGTCACAGTCATACGCGTTTGTATTGAGGAAACCCATAGGGTCGACCTCCGTCTCATCATCCATTCTCTGTTCTACAGGACCGATTACATCAGCCAGTACTATTGCACCCCCTTCATCACGTCGTCCGCCGCTCTCATGCGGCACTATAGGAGCTGGTAATTGCGTAGGCGGGGTGGTGGTCTCCGCACATGCTTATTGATGTGTGGTTATTGGTGTGCTCTCGGCCGGCTCCAGACAAATAAGATTCTTCAGCCATAGCAGCACCCAACCCTTGCAGCTTCCAATCCGCGGCGGGGTCTTGTTGTCCTCTCCCACATGTTGTACTGGAGGAGTCAACGCCTCGTGCCCCGATTTAACACTGGACAAGCTAACCCTGAAGTGCCCAACAGGGATAGGCTGGTTGTGGAACATGGGTTTCAAGGGCTTCAATATCACCCCCTTTCCCACGTCGACCTTCTGGCCTTTTATCAAGTAGAGTATGGTGCACGGGGTTTCTTCGCCCTGCAAACACATATGTATGTGGTGTAAAACATCCAAAAGGCAACGAAAATGGCAAATTCTCTCTATATATATATATATGTTGGTGCGACATGTAATTACCGTGACGGCATCGAGCTCAGCCAAAGATGAAGGCCCACCTAGCGCGCCAGAGACTGAGGACGGGCTGCTATGAGCGGGAGCGACCGCGAGAGGAGGCCTGGTTGCGTGAGCAACTGATGGTGCGGTGTTGTTGTTGTTCATGGAGTTGCTCCTGACGAAACTGAGCATCGGGAAATCATGTACCGTCTTGTCTGGATTTTGCTTCGTCCAGTTGATGATAGATGGAACCAAGTTAGTAGCGAAATCATTTCTGCAGGCATTTACAGCTACATTGACTGCCTGCTGTAGCAACTCATTTTTTCTCCTCGGCTGTTTTTTCCGCGTCCTCAGCTCCTTTTTTCTCGATCGCAAGCTTCACCTTCGCGTCGGTGTCCGCCTGACTACACTTCTTTTTCTGCTTCTTGGCCTCCGGGCCCTCGTTGTAAAACACCTTCCACGTGGCATCGTCTCTAGCGCCATGCACACGACCATATTGCGGCTGCTGGCCCAAAGGGAGTCCCTTAAGTTCGTTCAAGGCTCGGTTGAGAGGGATGTCCCACTTGGGCCTCATCGGACAAAAAAGGCTTTCGACTGCAAGCTGGTGATGCTTCTCCAGTAGTCTAATCAATTTCCTCGTGATCTGGTCCGTGTAAAAAACCTTTTTCTGCTTGTCCCACTTGTAGCGGGCCCTGATGAAGTCACACTCCAAGCGGTTGGTGAACTTCGCGAAGGGATTTGGGAGACCCGCGGCTTCACGTTCCACGTCCTCCTTATCCCATATGGGCCTTTTACCGAGTTAGCCACGGCTTCCGAGGCGATGCTTCCCCGTGTTCCTTTGCTGAAGGCTCTTGAATTTTGCAGCATTAGCCTTCGCTGCCTCGGTAGCGCAAGTGTCCTTGAACTTTTCAAACTCCTCTTCCGCAAGTGTTGGATTTTCCTCCAGAATCTTGGACATGGGTTCCTCAGGCTTAATAACTCGTTTCACCCTCCCTTTCCAGGAGGCCAAATCATTGCTGAACATGCCCATGGTGTGATTGTTAATCTTTTTGATCTTCAGATCATCCCACGGTTGTTCTATGTTATCATCCCGGTCGGGGAACTTGAATCTCTTGTGCAACTTCGTTATGAGCAACCGTGTCAAATGTTCTTTGCTCCTTAAGTCATCATCGTTGATGCTCGCGCATTCCCATAGGATGCATCCTACTTGGTTCCCATAGCACTTGCGAGGTTCTTCCGGCTCAAGTGGCTCAAACTTGCCAGGTGCCATCTTTGTGATCACAAGTCGTCCAATCCCTAGTTTGTTAGGTTTTCGTATCCTCTACTTCTTATGCTTCCTCTTTTCGGTAGCGGCATCGGCTGGTACCTTCCCCGCCGGTATCTTCCCCGCTGGTACCTTCCCCGCCGGTCTCGGCGCCGCCGTCGGTGCCAGCGCCGCCGGTGTTGATGTCAGCGTCAGTACCATCATCGAGGCCGACCTGCAAACCTTGCTTAGCAGTCAAATAGTCGAGGTACTCTTGTTCACCCTCATAATCCATCTCGTCTGCATCTTGGTCAGAAGGCCCAGATTCTTCATTGTTCGACATGTTTCCTATGATTAAGTGTCCTCGTTTATTTCTAAAAGTATGAAAAAATGAGAAATGACATAAAAAAGAAATCTTTGTGCCAGCACTCGATATGCCAACTATCCAGCACAAATCATGCCAAAATTCACGGCAAATTTTGGCATGACCTTTGCTAAAAAATGGACATATTGAGCGCCTGAAATTCACCAGAACGGAAATGAATCAACATTCATGCATAACATAGGCCACTCGGATCATTTTCCAAATTTGAACCAAAACATCACATGTCCAAATGACATGGTCAAATTCCAAACATGACATATCCACATATCACATGTCCAGTTCAAATTTGCATATAAATTCAGCCTACCTAAATTTGCTTTAACAAGGGATGTTGATTTGGACAATTGCTTAGATGCTGCCTTTTCTTTTAACTACAATTGCTTAACCCTAAATGTCTGTCCTATTTTAAAACCTGGCCAAATTCATAAATAGATAACCTAATTAACCTACTACCATAACTAAAACCTAAGTAAATTAACCGAAGAACCCTAGCTAGCAGAGAGAGAGGGGGGTTTACAGAGGGTGCAGGGGCGAGGAGGCAGGCCCGACGACGGTCGAGATTGGGAGGGGAGGAAGCAGAGGAGGGAGGCGAGGGCGGACGGGTCGGGGGCGAGCGCTGGGGTCGGGGGCGAGGGTCGGGTCAGGGTGAGCACCGGGGCCGGGTCGGGGGCGAGTGCCGGGGCCGGGTCGGGGGCGAGCGCCGGGGTCGGGGCGAGCGTCAGGACGCGGCGGTGCAACAGGGGAAGAGAGAGTGGGGATTTGGGGGGAAAAGAGGCGGGATGAAGCAGGGAGAGTGAGAATTTTGGGTTAAGTAGACGTAGCTGTAGCACGTTTAGACCCAACGCGCTGCTACTATCTTCACTAGCTGTAGCGGTTTTATAAGGAAATCGCTACTGCTAGCTTAACTGTAGCTCTTTTTCAGTAAACCGCTACTACTGTAACCAGTCTTTCTTTTTCTTTCCCTTTATTTTGTCCCACTTTTTTTCCCGATAGCAGTGAACGAAGGGAAGGCGATATATATTGCATCATTTGACAAATATGTATACAAAATAGGAACATATATATATATATATATATTACATCATTTGACCAATAACATACGGTTCCTCAGCGTTGACATTTTCGTTTTTGAGACAGCTTCTTTCCCTTCTTGTTCGTCGAAGAATAATTGAGCCCCTCATTGTGACATTCTTAGCCCATCTGACACGGAACATCGTCGTGTTGTGCAGTCCAGAGTAGTCAAGCTCCCAGATCTCCTCGACCCTTCCATAAAATCGTTCGGTTGCACCGTTGTCGCTGCCGGTCATGCATTCCATCGTCACCCCTGAGTTCTGATCATCACTGTCCATATCTTTAGCCTCCGTGTAGAACGTGTATCCATTGATATCATATGCCTGATAGGTTATGAGGTTGGGCGAGGGGCCATGTGCTAAGACGTATATGAGCAATCTGTCCTTAGAGCCCTCCTCCGCGGGATTAGCAATAATATGCTCTTTGAACCAATGTAGGAAAGTGGAGTTGTGCTCTCTAGTAACTTCGCGTCCGTCCTGTATACCCCCCGGTCATGATACTTCTTTGCGATAATTTCTTTGTGCAGTGCCACGAAAGGATCTACCTCATCTAGGTGTTGTAGGACTACCAAGTTTGCTCTGCCAAAGTCGCTGCGTCGATCTGAGTATGCCACGTGCAGTTCCCTGCGATCGTTGCAGTGATCTGCTCCTTCGAGCCTCCCATCGTTCATGTTAACGGGCAAACCAACACTAACACCAGGCGGCTGGTCTGCGCCATACAGAAAATTCTCACGGAAAGAGATGCACTCTTGTGTCACATAGCCCTGGATGATGCTTCCATCCGGACGGGACATGTTACGAATGAATCCTTTGATGATCCCATTCATCCTCTCAAACGGCATCATGTTGTGCAGGAATGACGGCCCCAGGTCTATTATGTCATCCACAATATGGACATACAGCTGCACCATCAAGTCAAAGAACGAGGGCGGGAAGTACATCTCAAGCTCATTCAGTATCACAACGATCTCTTCATGTAGCCTTCGGAGCTTCTTCACACTGATCGACTTTCGAGAGATGACATCGAAAAAGTTGCAGACACCAATAAGCATGTCACGGGCGTGCTTGTCCATTATCCCTCTAAGGGCAACAGGTAGTATCTGCGTCATCATCACATGACAGTCATGGGACTTCATCCCGCTGCACCTTTCCTTGTCCATGTCTAGATATCCGCTTATCTTGCCATAGTAACCGGAACTAACTTTGACTCCGGTAAGGCACTTAAAGAATTGATCGATGTCAGCCTGATTTAAGGTGAAGCAAGAAGGGGGGCAATAATCCTCTTTCTTTATTTTCTTGCCCTTCTTCTCCTGTGCCTCTGTCGCCGTCTCTGTCTCTTCTGACATTTTACAGGGCGGCATGTGCAGATCTTCCCTCATTCTCAAATCTTGCAAGTCTTTTCTTGGCTGTGGCCCATCCTTGGTCTTATCCGGCATGTTCATCAGTGTTGCGAGCAAGCTCTCAAGGACATTCTTACAGATATGCATTTGATCAAGACAATGAGGTGTATCGAGTTTGTGCCAGTACTCCAAGTCCCAGAACACAGACCTCATCTTCCATACCTTTAGCAGCGGCTCCGGCGCCTTTCTAATCGTCTTTCCCGGCGCGGGGCACTCATTCTAGTTTTTAAACAGCTCATCAATTTTGGCACCGCTCCGCTTACGTGGAGGTCCTCGATGCTCAGTGTGACCATTGAATAGATCTCCACGGTTTCTCCACGGGTTGTCATGTTCGAGCCATCTTCGATGCCCCATGTACACGATTTTCCCAGACCCGCCATCTTTCCTTGACATTAGCTACTGAGACATCGTATCATCCATGCACCGCGTGCATCCGCAATATCCATGGCACACCTGGCCTGCCACATATCTGTAACCGAGATAGTCCTTCACGGTCGTGATCAGCGCGACTCTCATGTTGAACTAGGGGGGAGGTTGTACATCCATACAAACACGGGCCATGTGCTATGGTTGGTGTTCTGGTTGCCAAACGGATTCATGCCATCGGTACACGCGCCGAGAACGATGTTCCTTGCATCACATTCGAAATATCGATAGAAGCTATTTAATGCTCTCCACTGGCTTCCATCCTTGACATGTCTCAGCTTCGGATTATCTCCATCGTCGGGCTTCATCCTCTCCGCGTGCCAGCGTATTAGCTTTGCTTCCTTGAGATCTACGAAATACCTCTTGAGATGGAGAGTGATCGGTAAGTACCATACATCTTTCTGGGGACATTTCTTCCAGGCCTTCTTGTATCAAGAAGCATTGCACACCGGACAGCTTGTTTTTTGCGCGTTCTCCTTTCGATAAATTATGCAATCGTTGATGCATGCATGGTATCTAACGTGTGGCAGATCAAGAGGGCACACAATCTTCTTGACCTCATCAACACTAGCAGGACATAGATTACCCGCGGGAAAAACATCCTTTAGGTACTTGTGATGCTCATCGAGGCTAGTGTCGGTCCATTTGTTTTTATCCTTCGTCTTCAGGAGTTGGAGCGTGAAACTCAAGCGGGTCACCTCAGGATTGCAACCATCATACAATGGAGTGTTCGAGTCTACCACCAGTTGCTCCAGCTTAGCCTCCTCTATACAAGCAGCTCTCTCAATACTCGTCTCCTTGCGAAGCAATGCTTGAACATGAGGGTCCCGCATGATTGAACTTAGTACCAACGAACTCTGCTGCGTAGAGTCCATGTCGTTCTCTCCGCCGCCATGTCCGGCCCCTTCTCCTCCGCCATGTCGGGCCCCTTCTCTGCCGCCATGTCCGGCCTCTTCCCCGCCGCCATTATCGATCATCTCTTCGTCTTGCACCGTGTCATCATTGCCTGCCCCATCGGCATCCTCAACATCATCATCCTCATCTTCAATTATCCACCGAGTATAGCCATCCATGAAACCAATCATGAGCAGGTGCGCTTTGACACGACCGTCATCATGGGGGTCGAGCTAAACTATTCCTTTGCATTTTCAACTTGGACATAAAACCTTTGTCCGGTTGTTTTCTTTCATGTCCTGCACCACCGACCGCAACCACCTGTCCACCATCGTTCCACTGACCATCGTCAACTCTGGACGGTAATAATAAACAAATTCATTATAAAAATGTGTGCATGCATTAAAGTCATACAAAAATTTGGCATGACCTTCCTTAAAAATAGGACATATATAGATCTAGAGTTTGCCCGGAATTCACCGAAACGGAAATAAATCGACATTTTGGCAAAACATAGGCAACTCAAAAGCACAATTTGGCATCAACTCATGCCACACACACAATTTCCATAAACATATCACACACACATAAACATATTTCCATTTTGCAAAAGCATGAAATTTTAATCACCTCTATCTCGAGATCGAGCACACGGTGGAGATGATGATGTAGGGAGATCAAAAGTGCACAAAGCTCTTCTTGACAAAGATAGATCTAGTTAGGGGGCAAATAGGTCACTTAACTAAATGCTACATATTTCCATTTGGGAGGAGAAAACTTCAACTAGTGGAGGGGGAAGGAAAAAGAGAAAGGAGATGCATTAATGGAGGTGGTGTCGTAATTAGGTAGGAGTAATGAAGAGAGAGAATGGTAGGCAGAAGAGGGAGAGTAATGGGGGAGAAGTATTGAGGAAGAAGAAGAGTGAGAGTGGGAGGTAGGGGAAAGGGAAGAGAGGAGGGGGAGGGGGAGGACGAGTGGGGAAAAGTTGGTGGATTGGTGTGGATTAGCAGTAGCGCGGGACGTAGAACGCGCTCTTGATAAGAAAGTATGAGCAGCGTGCTTCTGGCACAAGCAATACTGCTAACCGGAACCAAAAGTGTGCCCAATTTTAAAATTAGCAGCAGCGTCCTTAGAAAAACCGCACTACTACTATAGCTTTAGCAGTAGCGCGGCTCGCGTCACCGCGCTGCTTCTAAATGTAGTTTGGTAGGCACTGTTGGTCGATATTTGTAGCAGCGAGGGTTACACCAAGCGCTCTACTCCTAAGCACTTGTCAGTAGCGGGTTTTACACACGCGCGCTACTGCTAAGTAGCAGCAGCGCTCCTTTTTGATCCGCGCTGCTGCAAAGATTCTGTGTATAGGGTTTTTCCTAGTAATGGGAGGTTATCGGAACCCCCGGGAGGTATATGGGCCTTACTGGGCCTTAGTTGAAAGGAGGGGAAAGGAGCAAAGAAGGGGGCGCCCCCCCAAGCCCAATCCGAATTGGGAAGGGGGCCGGCCCCCCTTTCCTTCCTCCCTCCTTCCTCTTCCTTCCCTCTCCCTCTCCTAATAGGAAAGTGGGGAGTCCTACTCCCGGTGGGAGTTGGACTCCCCCCTAGGGCGCGCCACCCCCCTTGGCCGACCCCCTCCTCCACTGCTTTATATACGGGGGAGGGGGCACCCTATAGACACAACAACAGATCATTGATCTCTTAGCCGTGTGCGGTGCCCCCCTCCACCATAGTCCTCCTTGATAATATTGTAGCGGTGCTTAGGCGAAGCCCTACGATGGTAGAACATCAAGATCGTCACCACGCCGTCGTGCTGACGAAACTCTCCCTCGACACTCGGCTGGATCGGAATTTGAGGGACGTCATCGAGCTGAACGTGTGCTAGAACTCGGAGGTGCCGTAGTTTTGGTGCTTGATCGGTCGGGCCGTGAAGACGTACGACTACATCAACCGCGTTGTTCTAACGCTTCCGCTTTCGGTCTACGAGGGTACGTGGACAACCCTCTCCTCTCTCATTGCTATGCATCACCATGATCTTGCGTGTGCGTAGGAATTTTTTTGAAATTACTACGTTCCCCAACAGTTGTATCCGAGCCAGGTTTTATGCGTAGATGTTATATGCACGAGTAGAACACAAGTGAGTTGTGGGCGATACAAGTCATACTGCTTACCAGCATGCCATACTTTGGTTCGGCGGTATTGTTGGATGAAGCGGCCCGGACCGACATTACGTGTATGCTTACGCGAGACTGGTTCTACCGACGCGCTTTGCACACAGGTGGCTGGCAGGTGTCAGTTTCTCCAACTTTAGTTGAACCGAGTGTGGCTACGCCTGGTACTTGCGAAGGTTAAGACAACACTAACTTGACGAACTATCGTTGTGGTTTTGATGCGTAGGTAAGAACGGTTCTTGCTCAGCCCGTAACAGCCACGTAAAATTTGCAACAACAAAGTAGAGGACGTCTAACTTGTTTTTGCAGGGCATGTTGTGATGTAATATGGTCAAGACGTGATGCTATATTTTATTGTATGAGATGATTGTCAGGACCCCGACTCAATGCCACATCGATCTAGCATGTAACACCTCATATCACTTTGCGGCCTCACGCACGGTATTCCCACGGGTGTCGCCTTACCTTTGCCCAGGACCGTTTGCGCCTTTTGGCACACGTATATGATAGTGTCGCTAGCATCCATATGATAAGGAGACCCGGGCTGACATGGCTAGTCGTAAACCCAAAGTGGCACAAACTTACAAGGACAAGCATCCATGACCCAGCATCGAACGTGTCGGTCATCAGCGAGTGAATTCCAGGCTGTAGCACTGGGCTAGCAGGACTCCGGTGAACCGGGCTGTAGCGGGCTAACAGGACTCCGGTATTCATCACGTGACATTTCCCCGAAGGGACAGACACAGGAACGAAGAAGGACACATGCCGGCCAGCCTAAGTGTTCCGGAGCAGTAGCAAGCTACCATGGCTCGGTGGAAACACTAGGAGACATTTCCCGGTAAGAGGGGCTACTAAGGATAAACAACTAGATAGTCAGATCCCACACATACCAAGCATTTCAATAACATACACACAATATGCTCGATATGTGCAAATACAACATGGCATCACAACATGACTCTACGACTCAAGTATTTATTCATTAGGCTCCGGGGAGCGAGATATTACAAACAGGGGTCTCATGACCCAACATTCAGAGCATACAAGTCAAAACACAGGCGGAAGCTATCATGTCTGAGTACAGACATCTATAAATGAAAAAGGTTGAGAAGCCTGACTATCTACCAGATCCTGCCGAGGGCACAAGATCGTAGCTGAGGTAACAAGCTAAACGTCGAAGTCCACGCGGAACTACTAGCGAGACCGAAGTCTCTTTGCAAAAACATAAAATAGGCAAACATGAGTACAAATGTACCCAGCAAGACTTACATCAGAACTAACTACATATGCATCATTATCAACAAAGGGATGGTGGGGGTTTAACTGCAGCAAGCCAGCTTTGACTCGGTGGCTATCCTGAACTACGACTGCAAGTAACTCTTTTGAGGTGGCGCACACGAGTCCACGTATTCACCATATCAATACACCACTATGGATCCGCTCCCATCTCCCTACGAGAACGCCATCCATAGCACTCACGCTTATCTTCCGTATTTTAGGGTATCCACTTTCACTTGTCTATGAACTGATATAAGCAACCCAGAAGTCCTTTACCGCGGACATGGCTATTCGAATAGATGATGTTAACCCTGCAGGGGTGTACTTCTTCATACATGTTTCCACCACCACTACTAGGAAAATGGCTATAGATGGGATTGACACTAATGGCGCACCAGAATGATGGTGCGCCATTAGTATATACTAATGGCGCACCACAATCTGATGCGCCATTAGAGTTTAAACAACTAATGGCGCACCATGCTACGGGTGCGCCATTAGTATCAAATTTTTTTTTAACTAGTGCGCCTGTCCAAACATACTAATGGCGCATCCCGGCAGAGTGCGCCATTAGTAGTTGTAACTACTAATGGCGCACTAGGCAGCAGGTGCGCTATTAGTATAGAAACTTTTTTTTTGAACTAGTGCGCCTATCCAAACATACTAATGGCGCATCCTGCCCAAGTGCGCCATTAGTAGTTGTAACTACTAATGGCGCACCAGGCAGTGGGTGCGCCATTAGTATAGGATTTTTTTTTGAACTAGTGCGCCTATCCAAACATACTAATGGCGCATCCTGCCCAAGTGCGCCATTAGTAGTTGTAAGTACTAATGGCGCACCATGCAAGAGGTGCGCCATTAGTAAGTGGGCAGCAACAAGATATTTGGGACAGCCTCTCCTACCCACACACTCACTTTCTCCCCACTTCATTCTCTCCACCTCCTCCTTGTCTCGGGTGCCTCCTCTTTTTCACCTCATTTCCACCATAGATTCATTCAAATTAAGTGGTTAAATTACCTTGTTTTAATAGGTAAGTAAGGGGGGAAGCTATATTTAGGTTGTTCTCCTTACAACAATGTGCACATGCACTTTTTACAGCCTAGCTAGATCTATGTATGTTCGTGGTGTTGCATATGTTTGTGGTGTTGCATATGTGTTTGTGTTTGGAGGTGTACCGGTATTTGATATGCGATAGTTGCCAATATTTTGCCGGAATGTTGATTCATTTCCGTTTCGGCGAGAATTTTGGCATTAAGCATTCTTTTTGGTCCTATTTTTAGGGAAGGTCATGCCAAATTTTTGTTTGGTTCTAAAATATCGTTTTGCTCTACCCCGCAGGCGACCATGGTCCGCACGATGACCGAAGGCATCGTGAATAGGTTTTTGAGGTCCGCGAAGGCCGAGATGCTTCAAAAGAACGAGACGGAGATAAGATGTCCGTGTCGAAGATGCAAGCTGAAGAGCCTTATTGCGGACCCGGATTCCGGGCAGGTGCGGGACCACCTGTTGTTGCGTGGTTTAATGGATGGCTATCGGTGGCAAGGTGATGAAGATGACTACGAAGTCGTCCATGCGGGCCGGGCAACAAATGAGGAAGGGCAGCAAGACAACCACCGCGGCTCGGGCGGGCGAGAAGACGAAGAATCCCCAGGAGATGATCACGACTGTGATGCTGTACACAGTCATCATGTAGAAGATGCAGGACATGATGATGGGGAAGATGCCGGAGCAGGCGACGGGCATGATCATGAAGATGATGATGCCGGCGGAGCAGACGACGCTGGACCATCGATGGGCTGGGTGCAGGACCCTCATATTCAAGAGCTGCTTCTCAAGCAGATGGATAACGCAAGAGCTGCCGCCCGAGAGAAAGCCAAGATGGATCAACTTGAGTTAGACGCGGTTACTCCATTGTATGAAGGATGCAGGCCCGAGGATACCCGCCTGAAAGTAACGCTCATGGCCCTGGAGATGAAGGTAAAACACAAAATGACCGACGCATGCTTCGACGAGAACATGTCATTCTGGCACGAACGTCTTCCCAAGGGGAACAAGTGCCCGACCAGTTTGGAGGAGGCGAAGAAAATCGTGTGTCCTCTGGATTTACCGCACGTGAAATACCATGTGTGCATGAACAATTGCATCATTTATCGGGACGAGCACGCGGAGTCTACAATATGTCCGGTGTGCGGTGTCACTCGATACAAGAAGAGGACGAAAGCTCCTCGAAAAGTGGTGTGGTACTTTCCGATCACTCCTCGTCTGCAGCGGTATTTCGCGGATCCTAAGGTAGCAAAGCTCCTACGTTGGCACGCGGATAGGGAGGAGAAGAAGCGAGAAGATGACGCAAATGATCCGGAGATAGATAAAAAAGACAAGATGTTGAGTCACCCTAAGGATGCGAGCCAGTGGCAAGCATTGAACTTCGAATACCCAGAATTTGGGAACGATCCAAGGGACATCGTGCTGGGTGCGAGCACCGATGGAGTCAATCCGTTTGGCAGCCAGAGAAGCACACATAGCACCTGGCCTGTGTTTGTGTGGATGTACAACCTTCCCCCCTGGTTGTGCATGAAGAGGAAGTACATTCACATGAGTATGCTAATTGAAGGGCCGAAACAACCAGGGAACGACATCAATCTGTATCTGGGGCTGCTGAAAGAGGAGCTTGACACGCTGTGGAAAACGCCAGCCAATACGTGGGACGCCGCAGAGAAAGAATATTTCCCTATGAGAGCCGCACTGCTCACGACGGTGCACGACTATCTCGGTTACGGATATCTTGCGGGGCAGGTAGTCCACGGATTTTCTGGATGCGTAAGGTGCATGGATGACACAACGTATCGCCAGCTAGATAGAGATCCCGGGTCTTCGAAAACCGTGTTCATGGGACATCGAAGGTGGCTTCGCGACGATGACCCGTGGAGGAAACGCAAGGATCTGTTCGATGGTGAAACCGAACCCCGAAAACGCCCGTGTACGAGGAGCGGCGAGGAAATAGACAAGCTGTTGAAAAATTGGAAAGACTGCCCACTGCCGGGAAAGAAGCAAAAGGCGCCAGAGCCAGGAAAGAAGCGAAAGGCGCCAGAGCCGCTGCTGAAGGTATGGAAAACGAGGTCTGTTTTCTGGGACTTGCCGTACTAGAAGATCCACCGTGTGCCTCACAGCCTTGATGTCATGCATATCACGAAGAACGTGTGCGAGAGTCTGCTTGGTACCCTGCTCAACATGCCAGAGAGGACCAAAGATGGGCCGAAAGCAAGGGCAGACTTGAAATCAATGGGCATCAGGCAGGAGCTTCACGCTATATATGATGATGATGATGATGATGATGATGATGAGGCGAAGCAGGACACAGAAAGTCGTCGCAAAGGCAAAAAGGCCAAGAAGACCGGAAATGACTACCCTCCCGCGTGCTTCACTCTAAGTCAGGAGGAGATCGATCAGTTTTTCACCTGCCTCCTAGGAGTAAAACTTCCTTACGGTTACGCGGGGAAGATAAGCAGATACCTAGACCCAGCGAAGCAGAAGTTCAGCGGGATGAAGTCTCACGACTGTCACGTGCTGATGACGCAGATACTTCCAGTTGCAATCCGTGGGATCATGGACGCGCACGTCCGTGAAACGCTATTTGGCCTATGCAACTTCTTTGACGTCATCTCTCGGAAGTCGATTGGCGTGAGGCAACTCAGAAGGCTACAGGAAGAGATCGTGGTGATACTATGTGAGCTTGAGATGTACTTCCCACCCGCATTCTTCGACGTTATGGTGCATCTGCTGGTCCATATAGTGGAGGATATCATCCAACTCGGGCCGACGTTCCTGCACAGCATGATGCCGTTCGAAAGGATGAATGGTGTCATCAAAGGATACGTTCGCAACATGTCACGTCTAGAAGGAAGCATAGACAGGGGCTTTCTGACCGAAGAGTGCATCTCCTACTGCACGAATTATCTAGGCATCGAGAACCCCGTTGGTCTGCCCGTCAACAGGCACCTCGGCAGGCTCGCTGGATGGGGTCACCGTGAGGGTCGCCGCGAAATGCATGTCGACTTCGAGGGTCGACTCGCCGACTTTGAAAGAGCAAACCTAGTCGCGCTACAACACATAGACGTGGTCGATCCTTGGTTGGTAGAGCACAAAACCTTTATTAAAAAGACGTACAATGACCGAGGCCAACAGAGGATGGACGGAGATATACTCAAAGAGCACAACTCATGTTTCACGCGTTGGTTCAAGCAAAAGCTTCTGTCGTACCCTTTACATGAGGATTCTTCCACGGAAGAACAACTCATATTCGCCTTGTCACAGGGCGCCGAGCACAACCTGATGACCTATGAGGCGTACGATATCAACGGCTACACATTCTACACCGAGGCCAAGGACATGAAGAGCGATGGTTATCAGAACTCCGGGGTAACGATGGAATCCTACACCGGTAACGACAAGGACAGATACTACGGAAGGATCGAGGAGATCTGGGAGCTGAGCTACGCTGGAGAGAAGGTCCCGATGTTCCGTGTCAGATGGGCCAAGAACGTCATAAAAAAAACCGGTATTTCACCACCATGGTTATACCCGAAGCCAAATCCAAGACCGCGGGCGCAAACGTCACCGCGAAAAATGAGCCATGGGTTCTGGCTTCCCAAGTGGACCAATGCTTCTTCATTACCGACCCGCCAAAGCCCAGTCGTGTTGTCGTGAGGAGAGGCAAAAGGAAGATCATCGGAATGGATGGAGTAGCCAATGAGCAAGACTTCGACAAGTACGGCGACCCGAGGATCGAACATGACGACGATGATGAAGTAGCAGCATACACCACAAGAAGAAGCAGGACCACCCTACCTAAAGGACGTCCGTTCCACAGAAGAACTCCATTTGCGAAAAAGAAGGGCAAGAAGATTGTGAACAGATAGCTAGCTAAGATCGATTGTATTTAAATCGTAGCCTTCATTTCTCGATTGTATTTCATGGGTACTTTTTGAACTATCATGAATATTTTTAAATTTCATGGACACTCGATCTCGATCCCCCTCCATCTCGATCGCTATCCCACCTTGCCAGATCCGGCCCCCCTCGCCGTCGAGCACCCCCCAGTCCACCGGCCGCCGCCGCCGACCCCCCGCACCCTCGATTCCCCTACCCAACCGCCGCCGCCGACCCCCCGCACCCCG
>NC_041389.1:43749791-43750461 GCF_002162155.2 Triticum dicoccoides
CGAGCACCCCCCAAGTCCACCGGCCACCGCCGCCGACCCACCGCACCCTCGATTCCCCTACCCAACCGCCGCCGCCGACCCCCCGCACCCCGCGCACCATCTTATAAAAAAATAAGTATCAAACAGCTTTTTAAATGCTACTGTCTTATAAAAAAATATTACTGTTATTATTTAAACAAGTTTGAACATATTTAAACATAAATAAGTATCAAACAGCTTTTTAAATGATAAAAAAAATTTGTGGAGCCTAGGAGTCGAACCCAGGACCTCCTGGTGTGAGAACTGGCTACTGACCAGTCGAGCTAGTAGAGGGGACATGGTGTGGATCAGGTCAGGTGGGAGATAACCTGTTGGCTCGAGCAGAAATCAAAAAAAAATACTAATGGCGCACCAGGGTGAGGTGCGCCATTAGTGTGGATATACTTATGGCGCACCGGGGGGTGGTGCGCCATTAGTATTGTGCCCCCATCCATATGTTTCCTCCCCGGCCCTCGATCCCCTTCTCGCCCTCGCCCTCGATCCCCTTCCCCTCTCCTCTCCTCTCCTGACGCCGCTGCCCCGCCGCCTCGACGCCGCCCCGACGCCGTGAGACGCCGCGACGCCGCCCTCTCCTCTCCCGATGCCGCCGCCCCGCCGCTTTCCCCACGGAGAAGGAGGAGGAAGAGGGGGC
>NC_041389.1:43750527-43831027 GCF_002162155.2 Triticum dicoccoides
GACTCGCCATCGCCCCGCCACCCTCGTCGCCGGTGGCCCGGACGCCGCCCCGTCCACACCACCGTCGCCGGAGCACCCACACCACCACCCGGACCTCGTCGCCCCCGTGAGCTCCCCCTCCTCCTCTCCCCCTATCCCCCTCGCATCCCCCGTGAGCCCCATCTCTATTTCTTCTTGTCACCAGCACCACCACCACCAGTTGCCATTTTGCCCCACCTCGGATCTATGTTGTTGGTTTTTCATGTTTGTTGGCAGTCAGACAAATGTCACTGTATAATTTGGTCAAATATAGCAACCTAGTTGAAATTCCCAAACCATCTCTATAGACAGCTGAAATTATCATGAACATATATTGCTATGAACCTTGGCTTGTCACCATAGGTTGGTGCATTTTGTGTTGTTCTATTTTCGAAAAGATGGAACCTAGAGGGGCAAGAGTTCGTCCAATGTAACTGCTAATGATCATGTTCTGTGATAAGTTTCATTGTCATGAGTATGTAGGGATCTCTTTTCTTCAAACAAAAAAGGGAAGAATAGTGTACAAGAATGAGAAATAATGAGAACCAGAGGAAGAGCCCCCATTAGATAGATGGAAACTTAATGAATATAGCTGCTGTATTTGGAGATAAACGCAACTCTAATTCAGTATCTAATTATCTACAAAGTAAAACTCATAATTACCATATATGCACAATTGGTTCCAGCGATGTATGCCAGTTGCCATTTTGGATTCTGCATCAATCATTTTTATTCATATGATTCATTTGTATTAGGTTTTGGCAGATATTGTTAACTTGACTTCATGGCTGCGCTCTATCCTGTGTTGCGCCTGTGCTCATTGCTACTGATGCACTTCATGGCTGCTACTGTGTACAGTAGGAAGTGGAGTTAAGAACAATATTGGTCAGCTGTCCTAGTAAGTAAGATAAATTTTGCAAACTGGATCTGCCAAACACTCCATCCTTAATTCAGATCGGCAACAACCCCAGCCAAAGAAAACCTTATTGTGTTTTCTTAGGATTTCAGACGAATCTTGATGCATAATAGCTACCTAACGGATCAAATAGTAAAACACACCGAACCTGGTTAGGAAGCTCTCTGCAGGCAAACTATTAGTGCATGAACTTAGAACTACACATATGCTAGTGGAATTAAGAACACTGTCGATTAGCTGTCTAGTACAATCTTTTGCTTATTTGCCTCGGATGAAAAAGAACGCATTTACTAATGCAGATCGGCAAACCAACATCTGTGAGAGAATAAGCAATTTTCTCTTTTATTTTTACCTTGATAAGAGTTGTAGCTTCAGTGCATGTGCAAGCATGTGCTGGTTTCGTCTGTGGCTCTTGGTTGGCTCAGTCATTAGTTGCTCTTTTGTTTATGGCTGTTGGTATGTACACTAGGTAATGGAATTAAGAACATTGTTGATCCAGTAAGTAGGACAAAGTTTGCAGACTGGATCTGCCAAACACTGCATCTTTAATTCAGGTCGACAACAACCCCAGTCAAAGAAAAACCGTCCCTGACAACCTTGTGTTTTCTTAGGACTAAAAACGAATCTTGATGCACAATAGCTACGCTAACTACGGATCGCCTATAAGAATAACTGCAAACTGGATAGACATGTTATAATAATTCAGCTGAGCATATAGGAGCATGTAAGTTAACTTTGTTTCAGCTTCACACAAGTTACAATTCGCTAAAAAAAGCCAGCTTCAACATGACCTGACAACATGACCTGACAATAGTTCAGTTTACAGCTGAGGACAAAGATTTTGTGCAGGACAAGGCTATTTGTTATCGATCAAATAAATGATTTAGAAACCATCAATAAGTAGGACTAGTGATTTATTATGATGTTGCTTGGGTTTATTATGAAGTACTTTGATCATGTCTCTTTATTTGTACTGCTGCTAATATACTTTATATGATGATGAAGTGCTACTGAGTTGTGTGCAAATTTCGTTAAATCAGTGATGTGTATGTGTGCTGTCAGTTATGTGTATGTGCTTATTTTAATCCAGTGAAATATGGCACTGAACTGTAGCTAGCTAAACGGTAGTTTTTCTTAAATTGGTGAAATTTGGCACTGAAATGTAGCTAGCAATGCAAATATCTCAATGAATTCAGCTCTGTTTTCTGTGTGAAACTGTTGTTGTTAAATGAAGCCACATTCCAGTCCACATGCCAATGTATTTTCCATGTTGTGATGGAGGCCTTTTTTGCCTTGTCCACCCGAGAGGCCCTTGAGTTTGCTGGAATGTCGATTAACTTCCGTTCCAGCAAATTCGGGTACTCCATATGTCCTATTTTTAGCAAAGGTCATGCTGAATTTTTCCGTGAATTTTAGCATGACTTTGCTAAAAATAGGACATATGGGGTACTTGTGACTAATGCATGGGCCGGGGTATCTTGGTAGTTAATTAAGTAGGATCAAGTGCCCC
This sequence comes from Triticum dicoccoides, assembly GCF_002162155.2. Lineage (NCBI taxonomy): Eukaryota > Viridiplantae > Streptophyta > Magnoliopsida > Poales > Poaceae > Triticum > Triticum dicoccoides. The sequence goes on from NC_041389.1 coordinate 43,752,972, forward strand.
GGCGTACTTGTGACTAATGCATGGCTTTTAGGGTGCCTCGGTGTCGATAAAAACCGAAATGATGAAAAGTTAGGCTTTTAGGGTGCCTTGGCGTCGAAAAACCCTCAATGATAAAAGCTTAGATTTTAGGATGCCTCGGTGTCGACAAACCCTAAATGATGAGACCATGATCTTGTTCCTTGACAATAACCAACTTTTTGACCAAACTTTGTTTCTATTTAGAGAGAAACATGGCCCACAACGATGAGGCCGGGGGTTCGGGCAGCAAGGCATTCTGGGAGCTGTCCCAGGAGATGGAGGAACAACCTCACTTGTATGAGGCCGCCGCCTTCCCCACCGATCCTGAGACCACGGATGGTGCCGCCGAGGATGACCACACTGATGCCACCACTGATGGTGCCGCCGAGGATGCCACCACTGATGATGGCGGCGCACGCACAGATAGCAGCCAGCCGAAGAGGCAACGGAAGGACCGGCGCCCGATCGTGCTCCGCACCCTCAAGGAGGAAGTTACTGAAGTGGACTCCAACGGGAATCCAACGGCGCCCGAACGAATAGTCAAGGGGTACTCGCTTCAGCTCGGGTGCATTATCCGGAGCACCGTCTCGATCAACACCGAGAACCTGAGGCATCCTGACCGGGGGAATTTGCGCCACCTCCTCTTCACGAAGCTGCACGAACGATACAAGTTCCCCGCTGAATTCGAAAACACAAGCCTCAAAGGGAATAAAGTGAACAATGCTGCCCTCACGAAGATGAGCAAGGCCCTGTCTACTTGGAAAAGCAATGTGAAGAGAATGATCGAGAAAGGTGAGAGTTATGAGAAGATCAAGGAGAAAAATCCTTCGATCACCGAAGATGACTACAACGACTTCAAGATCAATTGCTCGAGCACCGCAAGCTCCCAATCAAGTGAGTGGGGGAAACAAAATTCGGGAGCTGAACATAGGGGAACACACACTCGGTCCCGGCGGTTACAGAGTGGCGGAGCCTATATGGGACAAGGAGGAGGCGGACCGTGCCGAGCAAGGCCTACCGCCCCTCTTCGATAAATACGATGACAAGCAGACCAGGAACTTTGTCAGGGCCCGGTACAAGAAGGACCCGAAAACAAAGGAGCTTACCACGGATCCGAAGACCAGGCAGCTTGAGCTTGTTCTGGTAAGGAATACACCCCCGCGTAATTAGCTCCATATGGTTGCATTCTAATTAATGAAGCCGAATTTCTAAATGGTTCACATTCCTTCCGCAGGCGACTGAAAGCAGTAGCGCGGGGTCGACTCAGAGCAACCCTTGGGACACCACTCTAAATAGGGGGTTGAATATAATGAAGAACAAGGATAAGCTCAGTAAGCCGACGTCAGCTGGTCGTGTGGCCGGCAAAGGCTTGTCGACAAAATGGGGGTCATACTATACCGCTGGTGTGCGGAAGGAGAAAAAGACCAGCTTGGAAAGCCAGGCGCGAGAGGTTCAAGAACTCAAGGCACAGGTGGCGCGGATTCCGGAGATTGTCCAAGAGCAAGTGGAACAACGACTCGGAGCGACGATCACCGCCCTTGTGCCTACCTTGATCTCGGGGTTGAGTGCGTGGATTGCGGGCGGCCAACAGGGGCCGCCCCCGATTCCTAGCTTCACGGCCAGCAACTCGCATAATGCGATGGCGGGGCCATTGGTGCCTCCGGCGGAGGCGGCATTGGTGTCTCCGACGCCGGCACGGGAGCTTAATGCACCCGGGTGTACGCCGGCCGGCACCTCTTCAGCAAGCGGCCGCTCCGTCAACTGCACGCCCGCCGTTGGCGGTGCCTCGACATTAGCCGAGCTCGACGCCATCATCACGGTAACTAATTAAGCCTCTCTCGGCCGAGGACTTCATCTCCTTGCCTTTGACTGGGCATCCCGGACGCCCTACATGTTTTCGCAGGGCGCCGCCGACGTTCCGTGCACTCTCCTCCACTTCGTGAACAACGAGTTGGTCGATGTCGCCAAGGGCAAAATCGTTCAACCGGGCAACCCCTTGTTCCACGGTACCCAGATGCCACCCAACTTGTTTAGGGTTCAACTGGTTCGGGTGCTGCCAGGCTGCGACGACTTGTTACCTCCGATTCGACCCGTCGGGGCCGACGATGATGACGTGATGACCCTCAGCGCCTGCCTGAGCTGGCCCCTGCTTTGGCCGAAGAGCCAGATTCGTTTGGGGGCGGGGGACACCACCCCAAAGACAACACCGCCAGTCGTGCCGGCGCCAAGTCGGCCCCATGGCAAGACCGCCGTAACGGTGCCGGACATCCCTATGCCACTGGATCCAAACATGCATATGGCACAGGATCAGAACGATGACGACGACGACGATGATACATTTGGCAACGTCGATCAGTACTTTGCCGAGCATGGGTACGATGGCGACTTCATGGGGCCTCCTTCTCAAGAACCAAACCCAACAAAAGACGTGTGCGATCTAGCTCGTACCGCGGAGAAGCCAAGTTGCAACAGGCGCCGTCTGGCGTTCAGCTCTCAGGAGACGCCTCCAGCTGTCGACTTCACCGAGCCTCAGATAGGTGAGGTGCGAAATATTATCAGCCCCAACACACTCAAGAAGGCGGTCTGTGAGCAGAACTCGGTCCCATTACAGGAGAAGAAGAAGGCACGCAAAAGAAAGACTAAGAAGGGTGCGAGCCAGCCGGCACCGAGTACGATCCGTGCTCAGGACGGGCCACCTTCACCGCAGGATATCTCGAGGAGGGTGCATGTGGCGGGTAGGGCGATGCTACCACCAAATATGCTCAATGCTGCAACCGGTGCTATGCGGAGTCTGCACGACAGTGTTCTTTCTTTGGAGAAGCGGCGTCTCAGAGAGAAGGATGTGCCATACCCGGTTTTCGTGGCCAAGGTGCTAGAGGGCAAGGGCTTTGTGGATGGCGACATTGGGGGTACGATCGTCCTGCGGTTTGATGACATCTTTGCTATGTTTAACCTTCATCCGCTGCACTACACCTTCGTTCGGCTATTTTCGCTGAGTATGGAGATGCGGATCATTCGCGACAAGACCCCGGACATCGTGATAGTCGACCCCTTCTACATGTGTGCCAAGATCTTGGGCAGCGCTGGGGACCGGCAAGTCGCGAGTTCTTACCTCGAAGGCGTCATTCTGGCAAACCAAGATAAGGATAACTTCCTCGTGCCTTACTTTCCCGAGTAAGTCCTCCCCTCAACCGGCCCGTAACATATGAATTCTTACTTTTCGATCGTTTTTCTTTTAACATTCCGTGTTTTCTGCAGTGACACACGTTGCACGCTCATCCTCCTAAGCCCCAAATATTCCATGGCCACGTATTTCGACCCGGACCGTCAGTCGAACGTAGACTACACAAATGTCAAGAAGGTTCTTGATGATGTTCTCCCCGGCTACGCCCAATCTGGAGGCACCTTCACCAGGCCTATTCGTAAGTACGGCAAGCACGTGTTCTACCACAATACGACGTTCTGCTGCGTCAAGCAGCCGCCTGGCGGTCAGAAGGGTGCCTACTACGCCATCCATCACATGCGGGCGATCGTACGGGACCATCATCAACTTCTGCTACCGAGTAAACTCCAAGATTGGGCCGCGAGCGTGTCGGCAATCCAGGACGCGGACCTCCGACAAGAATTCTTTCGCATCCAGTCGGAGTTTGCGGAAATCATTCATCAAGATGTCCTTCGTACCTCGGGGCAGTTCTACCTCAGAAATCAACCGTCCAACAGTGACATCGACACAATGCTACAAATGCAGGATGACAACACCCGTTCTTTCATGACTCCCACGATAGACGGCGGCTTCATCCATGCTCCGGTCCCTTGAGTCGAGTTGTCTAGTTCTGAAACATCGATTGGCTCATGTTGTAATTAAACTTTAATGAACTTGTAGTATGTCTCTTTGGTTTTGAGAGTCGTTCAACTTAGATGTAATCGATGCTATTAATGTCTTGCTTTTCTCTTCCGATCGTTCTGTTGCATAATTAGATATTGCTTATGTATTGTCTGTGAATTGGTACTAACGTTTCGTTTGGCTAGTGCATAGGGATGCCGACGTATGTCGTGTACAAGGGTAAAGTTCCCGGAGTCTACGATGACTGGGAGGAGTGTCGGAGACAGGTTCACCGATTCAGCGGTAACAGTTACAAAGGGTACACCACTAGGGCCGAGGCCGAATCTAGATACGCCCGCTATCTAGCGGGAGAGGGGAGGGAGCGTTGGAGGAACCGGATGAAGACGAGTTTCATCGTGATGATGCTCATCGTGATGACCGCAGCTCTCTTCTATGTGATGGTAGTTTAGATGATCGATATCGACTTGTAATGCGAAGACAAACTCGCTACTCGCGGTCTCGAGACTTGTAATATAATGTTCTATCTTTGTTCGGTCTTTTTAATTCGGAGACTAATATGATGAATTGTATTCGGAGACTAATATGATGAATTGTATTCAAAGACTAATCTTCTATTGTATTTGATGAATCTATTGTTGATGTGTGCTGTCTATATTTTGTCAAATTATACATTTTGTTACCTGTGCAAAAAACAGAAAATAAAAAAATAAAAAAACCTAATATTCATACTAATGGCGCATCACACGACAGTGTGCCATTAGTATGACAGTGCATACTAATAGCGCATCACCGGGTGGTGCGCCATTAGTATGCTGCGGTTACTAATGGCGCATCCAGAGGTGGTGCGCCATTAGTATGCCAAAGCACCTGGGTGTACATGCCAACTGGGAGGCATACTAATGGCGCACCCTCGCATATACTAATGGCGCACCAGGTGGTGCGCCATTAGTATACCAGATACTAATGGCGCACCAGCTGGTGCGCCATTAGTAAAAATTACTAATGGCGTGCTGTCAGTGGCGCACCAGTGATGCGCCATTAATGGCCATATTAGGTGCGCCATTAGTAGTGGTATTTCTAGTAGTGCACTTAGCGTCTGCACACGACATGTGCTCGGCAGACTTCAAGCGAAAGCCGACGTGGGTGTAGACCACGACCTACCTAAACACTCAAGTCTCTAGTCCAGGTTTATCGCCTATTCGGGTTCCATCCATGAGGAGATCCGGCCGGAGTTTCGCTCACAGCCCTAAACGATGTGTGCAGGGTTCCGGAGACACCAAACGGGCGCCCGGTACACCGTGCCATGTGCCTACCGCATCACAGCCCACCCCTACGGTCAGCGCTGCGCACGGCCTCCAGCATACTACAAACACCAGAAACTACTTGCAACTCCTGGACAGAGGACAAGGGTGAATAAGAAGTCGAGCGGGGTCATATTTCAGGGCCCAATGCATGGTAGTAGCTGAATCATGGATCACAAACACAGAACTCAGTTCCTAAGGACGGCTTCAATGAGACAACCCACCATGTACTCCTACATGGCCTCTCACCGCTACCTTTACTAAATCGTGTTCACACACTTAGCTCACACACAGTAGGACATGTTCACACACCTCTGATTCATCCCCGATGAATCAGACCTGACTCAACTCTAAGCAGTAGCAGGCATGACAAACAAACATGAATGAGTAGGCACAACAGGGCTCAAACAACTCCTACTCATGCTAGTGGGTTTCATCTATTTGCTGTGGAATGACAGGTCATGCAAAGGATAAAGGGGTTCAGCTACCGCAGCAAGTAACAGATGAATCGTTGTTGTCCTAATGCAGTAAAAGAGAGTAGGAGCGAGAGAGTGGGATTGTATCGGAATGAACAAGGGGGTTTTGCTTACCTGGCACTTCTGAAGATAATATAGCTCTTCATCGGTGTCAACGATCACAACGTCGGAACATCATCTACCGAGAGGGGACAAACACCGACAAACAAAGAAGAATCACAATCAATGTAATGCACAATATGATGCATGATCATGACATGGCAATATGCTGTGGTTTGAGCTAATGCAACTAGCAACAGATGGATTTGGGTCATATTGAGCCAAAGGTTCAACCCCAAATTCAAATTATGAATTCAAATAGTGCCTTATCATGTTTTTCACTAAACAGCAAGGTTAAGTTGTTTAAACATGCATGAAACCAGTGCAGATGGATAGATTGGATTTTGCTGATCATTTTTCATATATAATTTGTTTGATTTGGAGTTACGGTTGATTTTATATGATTTTTAAAAGTTTAGAGTATTTTCTGGAATTTCCTGAATAATTAGAATTAAAATAATTCTAGAAAATGCATTACTGCGTCAGCACTACGTCAGCATGACGTAGGCGAGTCAACAGGGTGCGGTCCAGGTCAAACCTGACCAGTGGGGTCCACTGGTCAGTGACTGGGGCTGGTTAGTGTCAATGCCAGGAGGTCAACGTCCATGTCAGCGTGGTCAAAGCTGACGGGTGGGGCCCATGTGGTTAGTTAAACTAAACAGAAAATAAACTAAGATTAATTAAAGCGTGGGGCCCAGTGCCAGTGACACGGTGCGGTGTTTAGTGGCTAATTAAGCCAGCCACGTCAGCAAGTGACGCCGGCGACCACGGCGACGGTGAGACCTCGCCGGAGTTGCTCGGGACGGCGCTACAGCCCGCGGCTGGTCGCGCTGAGGGCACCAAGAGGGAGCCCGTGCTCCCGCGCATCTAGGGGCGCACACAGCTGGGCACAGGGAGGCCGGGGTTCGCCGGAAGCGAGCTCCTGGCGGCGGCCGGAGTTCGGGCGTCTGGCGTTTCGACGTGGAAGTGCACTAGGAGAGGCGCTGGTGTGTTCGGCGTGCTCCTCGTGAGGTGAGGAGAACGATGACACATGCGGAAGCGGCTGGTTCGGCCTCTGGCCACGGCGGCGCCATGGCCGGCGGCGAGGAGCTGTCGGCTCCGACAGCCACGGTGGTTAGAAGGCGTGGACGGGCACGGGGAGAGAGGGGAAATGGACAGGGGCTCACGGTGAGTTCGAAGAGCAGGTCGGCGTGCTCGGGGAGACGGCAGAGAGGGCGAATCGGACGGCGGCATCCGGCGGCCGTGGTCGGGGAAGAAGCGCCGCGGCATCGTCTTGGGGCATCCGGGCTTCAGTGGGTCGACGTAGAGGGGCTTGGGGTCCGGGCGGAGCTCGGGTACGCAGAGAGGGAGCGAGGAAGTGGCTGTGGCCGTGGTGGTTGCGAGCGAAGTCGGTGGCGGCTCTCGGTGGGGAGAACAGAGGAAGGGGAGAGATCCAGAGAGAGTGAGAGAGCGTCGGGAGGGGTTGCGTGGCGTCGTGGGAGGCGACCAGGGCGACGAGGGGGTAGCCAGGCAGGCAGGGAGGAGCTGGCGCGGCTCGCCTGTGCGCCGAGCACGCAGCTGCTTCTCCTCCTGGCAAGAGGAAGAAGACAGTGCTGCCCCTGGTGGGCCGGGCTGGCTTTGCCCGGCTGGGCTGCTGCACAGGAGCTGGGCCGGCTACAGTTGCGGGCCGCGAGGTACGTTTCTGTTCTTTCCTTTCTTTCTGTTTCAATTCTGTTTTTAGTTAATATTTTGCCACTGTTTTGAATTCAAACAAATTCAAACAATGTCAAAAACTCCTTTAAGTATTTTTATTTTGCTGGATGGACTTTTCCAAAAGCTCATAAAAATATTTCAGGGGTATTTGAAATTATATTCTAATTATATGAATATAATTCAAATTCAAATAGCTAATGATTTAAATTCAAAGTCCCAAGATTAAGTCCTTAAAAATGTTCAATATTTTGGTTGGGACCAGAACCCTTGCCAAAATATCAACCATTTAAGAAGAGCATTTTGGGAACAATGAATGAGATTTTAGGGTTTTTGCCCCTCTTTTAATTAAAATTTTGAGGCTTCCAAATTTCCTCAATTCATGTTTCAAAAATTTAAACATGATGCAAGCAAGATGCAAACACTAGACAACACCAAAAGCTAGGGATGTGACAACTCGCCCCCACTAAACAAGAATCTCACCCCGAGATTCAAGACGTGAGGTAAGAGGAAAGGGGGTCACAAAACTATCACAATCTTCATGATCCATTTTCCCTTCTTGAAGATGTTGACTCATTGCTTCAAATCGATCTTGACGTCTTTGCTTTCGAGATCTTCATTCAACATGACGACAAGAAGAAAGGGAAAACTCTATAAGGATCGATCTCCTCGGAGATCAAGCAACTCAGGATCAACTCACGGACTAAGACATAGCACATCTCTCGAGCTGGGACACGAAACACACATCTAGAGGGATGGAGTGGAACAAATGACGAGGGTTCACTGGGTAGACAACAATTACATACCTAAGAGGGTAGTGGACGGTTGTCAATGTAGCAAGGAGTTGAGTAGCCATGATACCTTAACGAGACATCTTAGAGGAGGTGACTTGTGGAAATATCCCCTTAAGTGGCAAAAAGAATTACCTTTGATTCAGAGATCATTGAAACTCTTTATACCAGCCTAAGGCAATTCTTGAGCGATCATTTGGAGGGGTCCGGTAGAATGGCACACCCAGATTAGAATGGATGATGTGGATTACCTTGTTGAAAACAACACAACATACTACCATGATGAATACTGATGGACGATGCAGATGCAAAGGAAGATAACACTTTCTCAGATTTCACCTTAGCGAGACCAAGGGGACAAAATCTGGATGATCGACCGAGAGACATTTAGCACTCTGCTTCTAATGTCCTCCTTGATGTGCTAGCGTATCCCATTCATTGAAATGGTTTGGTAACTAGAACATCAGGTAGAAGGTCGGACTTCGGGAACACCAAAAATCCATAAGGCACAACTAGGGAGTAAATCCTACGAAGTCCTTAGGGGGAGGTGGCCAACTTCCTCAATCAAGATACTACAACAATAGGTCTTCTGGCCGGATGTGTTGGCCACGACATCCACTTTACCAGGTTACAGAGAGACCAATATGGTAGTTCTTGGGAATTGTTCCAACCATCATATCTGCCTGAGATTCAGATCTGGTTAGGGTCAGAATATTCTAGACTCATCAGGTCTAGAAGGAAAAATGAAAGTTTGCAACACAAATCGACGAGATGATGTTGCGAGATTCTCGGGGGATGAACTACGATAGCAAGCTCCAAAACATGAGCTGGTTCTGCTACAACATGTGAACACGTTGTCCGAGACAAGCATGACCACATAGTAGTCTTATAATAAAACACTACCGATTTCAGGTAGGGAACCATCATTGAGGATATCAAAGTCCTTGTGCACTTATCGATGAACTTCTTATCCTTGAAAAAATCAATCAGTGGCTTGGTGTGCTAGGGGATACATATGGAATGAAGATGATCAGTCTATCAGACCATAGAACACTTCGCACATGCATGACTGACTTGGGATGATTCCGGAGGAGCAAAAACAAACTTTCTCGAATTCACGGCGGCAACTTACATCAAATGCACGTGAATCAAAGGAAGTCACTTCTTTTATCCAACATATACTTCATGAACGGGGCATGAAGAAAATGCTTACACAAGTTTCCATCACTAGATGTTCAACAAAGTCATGGAGGAGATAAGGATGTTGTCGATGGGATCAACAACAATTCATCCAGGTTTCCATATAAAAGGAATTCCATAGTTAAGTGAACACGGTGATAGCATTGGTCAGACCAAAGAATATAATGGTGTGTGCTCGAGGAAAAACCACGAGTAAGACAACATTACGAATATCATTGGTTCTGATTTGATTTGACGATAGCCCATACTCAAATCAAAGATTGGATAAGATAATAGATCCAGCAATTGACCACAAGGATCAACCAATAAAGATATCATCTTTCTTCAACACACATACAAGACATCCCTTAAAATGAACTAAGTCGGACAAGCTTTTATCTTCCAACTTTCCAAGTTGTTGTTCAGTTTACCAACTAGCTCAGGGTATCCAACACAGATTTTTGGAGAAGGGGGTGGTTTATGGAAAACCAACTTGATCACGAGCTCAACATAGTGGTCAGGTGACAACCTGGTAATACTTCCGAGAAGATATTCGGAAAATTACGAACCACCAATATGTTATTTAGCTCGAAAACAATCTTGTTTCCGAGGCAAGATGATGTGATCAATTAAGCAAGGGATTGAAACCCTAACTCATTGATCAAAGAGTGCACCAGAAATAAGGACTAGGTAGCACAAACAGTCTTAGAATGCTGATTCAAGAACCAACACGCTAAGAATGAAATTATTGTCCTTTAACTACCAAGCAACAAGGTTGCTAGGAGTATTGATTTCACACATCACGATTCACTTGTCGACATTCCGGTTGCAACAACACGGGAACCGAGAAATGAATAATGATGGAGATAAGTATCACTGTGTCAAGAGTTCATAGGATGGTGTGCAATTCCCATGACATTCTTGATATAAAGATGGTAATACTCCAAGGTAGAACAGAGCAAAAGCAAGATTAGCAATTTGATCTGTGGAGTACGATTGCTTTGACCCAATCCTGGAAATGGACAAGGTACTGGAGTTTGTTTCTCCTAGTCATTCTGGAATAGAATGGCTTGACGGACCACAAGAGTAATAGGAATGCACGCATACTCTTGACTATCAAATGATAGACGAGGGTCAGAAGACAACTAAGAGGGACAACTCAAAGAACATATAATTTTCTGAGTTGTGGATGCATAGATTAGTATGTCGAACCAAGTTCAACATGTTTCTTCCGGATAACCCATGCAGAGAGGTAGGACTGGCAGAGTCACGATTTATGAATGGAGAAAACCTCAAGAGTACTCTAATTGTGATCTTTTGATCCAATAAACATCTGCCATAAGCGGTTCATGGTATTTGGAAGAAAGAAATACCACGGACCTCGAGGACTATTGCAAAGTTACTAATATCCTAAAGGAGCCAGCAAACACTATCAACATGAAGTAAGTAGAGTGAATCTCGAGTTCAAGAACCCAGGAATGGAATACCTACTACTAAATAGCATCACGGGATGCTTTCGAGAATAAAGGCCAGAATCATCACACTGGGACACAAATCATGGCTAGATTACTAGATGATCCCCTAGGACACCTAGGGTCATAATGATAATTCCAACAAATATGTCGAGGTAAAAGAATACCTCAACTCAGCAATTAGTGTGATTAACCTGGCCCAAAGGAACATCAAAACCAGAGGGAAAGGATTTGCAAGTGCATCAGATTATTTAGAAACCTGGGATGACTCAGACAGCATAACGACTGAAAATGCTCAGAAAAGATTTGAGACATTCACAAAAATGGTGGCATAACTACTCAGAAGCACAATATCAAGGTTTCGAGATCATCAGTTAACATATAGAAGTAGTAGGAACTGGACTGAGGCTTACGTCCAACAATCTTACAAGTCTACAGATTAGTAACACGTGATCCTGATAGAAAGAAGAGATAGCCTAGTTCTTTAACCCCGTAGAAGAGAAGAGGATGACTCAGATCAGAAGGCCATGAGGTATAAGGAGTAAAAATAGCCTTACGTTCCATCCCACAATCAATTCCCTTACATAACTAAAGCATTTCTAGACACAACTTCGACCAGTTTGGCTTGGTGATCCTACAGGCAGTCAGGCTCTGATACCAAAGCTGTCAGGACCCCGACTCAATGCCACATCGATCTAGCATGTAACACCTCATATCACTTTGCGGCCTCACGCACGGTATTCCCACGGGTGTCGCCTTACCTTTGCCCGGGACCGTTTGCGCCTTTTCGCACACGTATATGATAGTGTCGCTAGCATCCATATGATAAGGAGCCCGGGGCTGACATGGCTAGTCATAAACCCAAAGTGGCACAAACTTACAGGGACAGGCATCCATGACCCAGCATCGAACGCGTCGGTCATCAGTGAGTGAATTCCAGGCTGTAGCACTGGGCTAGCAGGACTCCGGTGAACCGGGCTGTAGTGGGCTAACAGCACTCTGGTATTCATCACGTGACATTTCCCCGAAGGGATAGACACAGGAATGAAGAAGGACACATGCCGACCAGCCTAAGTGTTCCGGAGCAGTAGCAAGCTACCATCGCTCGGTGGAAACACTAGGAGACATTTCCCGGTAAGAGGGGCTACTAAGGATAAACAACTAGATAGTCAGATCCCACACATACCAAGCATTTCAATAACATACACACAATATGCTCGATATGTGCAAATACAACATGGCATCACAACATGACTCTACGACTCAAGTATTTATTCATTAGGCTGCGAGGAGCGAGATATTACAAACAGGGGTCTCATGACCCAACATTCAGAGCATACAAGTCAAAGCACAGGCGGAAGCTATCATGTCTGAGTACAGACATCTATAAATGAAAAAGGCTGAGAAGCCTGACTATCTACCAGATCCTGCCGAGGGCACAAGATCGTAGCTGAGGTAACAAGCTAAACGTCGAAGTCCATGCGGAACTACTAGCGAGACCGAAGTCTCTCTGCAAAAACATAAAATAGGCAAACGTGAGTACAAATGTAGCCAGCAAGACTTACATCAGAACTAACTACATATGCATCATTATCAACAAAGGGATGGTGGGGGTTTAACTGCAGCAAGCCAGCTTTGACTCGGTGGCTATCCTGAACTACGACTGCAAGTAACTCTTTTGAGGTGGCGCACACGAGTCCACATATTCACCATATCAATACACTACTATGGATCCGCTCCCGTCTCCCTACGAGAACGCCATCCATAGCACTCACGCTTATCGGGCGTATTTTAGGGTATCCACTTTCACTTGTCTATGAACTGATATAAGCAACCCAGAAGTCCTTTACCGCGGACACGGCTATTCGAATAGATGATGTTAACCCTGCAGGGGTGTACTTCTTCATACATGTTTCCACCACTTAGCGTCTGCACACGACATGTGCTCGGCAGACTTCAATCGAAAGCCGACGTGGGTGTAGACCACGACCTACCTAAACACTCAAGTCTCTAGTCCAGGTTTATCGCCTATTCGGGTTCCATCCATGAGGAGATCCATCCGAAGTTTCGCTCACAGCCCCAAACGATGTGTGCAGGGTTCCCGAGACACCAAATGGGCGCCCGGTACACCGTGCCACGTGCCTACCCCATCACAGCCCACCCCTACGGTCAGCGCTGCGCACGGCCTCTAGCATACTACAAACACCAGAAACTACTTGCAACTCCTGGACAGAGGACAAGGGTGAATAAGAAGTCGAGCGGGGTCATATTTCAGGGCCCAATGCATGGTAGTAGCTGAATCATGGATCACAAACACAGAACTCAGTTCCTAAGGACGGCTTCAATGAGACAACCCACCATGTACTCCTACATGGCCTCTCACCGCTACCTTTACCAAATCGTGTTCACACACTTAGCTCACACACAGTAGGACATGTTCACACACCTCTGATTCATCCCCGATGAATCAGACCTGACTCAACTCTAAGCAGTAGCAGGCATGACAAACAAACATGAATGAGTAGCCACAACAGGGCTCAAACAACTCCTACTCATGCTAGAGGGTTTCATCTATTTACTGTGGAATGACAGGTCATGCAAAGGATAAAGGGGTTCAGCTACCGCAGCAAGTAACAGATGAATCGTTGTTGTCCTAATGCAGTAAAAGAGAGCAGGAGCGAGAGAGTGGGATTGTATCGGAATGAACAAGGGGGTTTTGCTTACCTGGCACTTCTGAAGATAATATAGCTCTTCATCGGTGTCAACGATCACAACGTCGGAACATCATCTACCGAGAGGGGACAAACACTGACAAACAAAGAAGAATCACAATCAATGCAATGCACAATATTATGCATGATCATGACATGGCAATATGCTGTGGTTTGAGCTAATGCAACTAGCAACAGATGGATTTGGGTCATATTGAGCCAAAGGTTCAACCCCAAATTCAAATTATGAATTCAAATAGTGCCTTATCATGTTTTTTACTAAACAGCAAGGTTAAGTTGTTTAAACATGCATGAAACCAGTGCAGATGGATATATTGGATTTTTCTGATCATTTTTCATATATAATTTGTTTGATTTGGAGTTACGGTTGATTTTATATGATTTTTAGAAGTTTAGACTATTTTCTGGAATTTCCTGAATATTTAGAATTAAAATAATTCTAGAAAATGCATTACTGCGTCAGCACTACGTCAACATGACATAAGCGAGTCAACGGGGTGCGGTCCAGGTCAAACCTGACCAGTGGGGTCCACTGGTCAGTGACTGGGGCTGGTTAGTGTCAATGGCAGGAGGGGCCGGGTCAACAGACACATCAGCAGGTCAATACTGACGTGTGGGTCAGGCAACGTCCATGTCAGCGTGGTCAAAGCTGACGGGTGGGGCCCATGTGGTTAGTTAAACTAAACAGAAAATAAACTAAGATTAATTAAAGCGTTGGGCCCAGTGCCAGTGACACGGTGCGGTGTTTAGTGGCTAATTAAGCCAGCCACGTCAGCAAGTGACGCCGGCGACCACGGCGACGGTGAGACCTCGCCGGAGTTGCTCGGGACGGCGCTACAGCCCGCGGCTGGTCGCGCTGAGGGCACCAAGAGGGAGCCCGTGCTCCCGCGCATCTAGGGGCGCATGCAGCTGGGCACAGGGAGGCCGGGGTTCGCCGGAAGCGAGCTCCTGGCGGCGGCCGGAGTTCGGGCGTCGGGCGTTTCGACGTGGAAGTGCACTAGGAGAGGCGTGGTGTGTTCGGCATGCTCCTGGTGAGGTGAGGAGAACGATGACGCGTGCGGAAGCAGCTGGTTCGGCCTCTGGCCACGGCGGCGCCATGGCCGGCGGCGAGGAGATGTCGGCTCCGACAGCCACGGTGGTTAGAAGGCGTGGACGGGCACGGGGAGAGAGGGGAAATGGACAGGGGCTCACGGTGAGTTCGAAGAGCAGGTCAGCGTGCTCGGGGAGACAGCGGAGAGGGCGAATCGGAAGGCGGCAACCGGCGGCCGTGGTCGGGGAAGAAGCGCCGCGGCATCGTCTTGGGGCATCCGGACTTCAGTGGGTCGACGTAGAGGGGCTTGGGGTCCGGGCGGAGCTCGGGTACGCAGAGAGGGAGCGAGGAAGTGGCTGTGGCCGTGGTGGTTGCGAGCGACGTCGGCGGCGGCTCTCGGTGGGGAGAACAGAGGAAGGGGAGAGATCTAGAGAGAGTGAGAGAGCGTCGGGAGGGGTTGCCTGGCGTCGCGGGAGGCGACCAGGGCGACGAGGGGGTAGCCAGGCAGGCAGGGAGGAGCTGGCGCGGCTCGCCTGCGCGCCGGGCACGTAGCTGCTTCTCCTCCTGGCAAGAGGAAGAAGACAGTGCTGCCCCTGGTGGGCCGGGCTGGCTTTGCCCGGCTGGGCTGCCGCACAGGAGCTGGGCCGGCTACAGTTGTGGGCCGCCAGGTACGTTTCTGTTCTTTCCTTTCTTTCTGTTTCAATTCTGTTTTTAGTTAATATTTTGCCACTGTTTTGAATTCAAACAAATTCAAACAATGTCAAAAACTCCTTTAAGTATTTTTATTTTGCTGGATGGACTTTTCCAAAAGCTCATAAAAATATTTCAGGGGTATTTGAAATTATATTATAATTATATGAATATAATTCAAATTCAAATAGCTAATGATTTAAATTCGAAGTCCCAAGATTAAGTCCTTAAAAATGTTCAATATTTTGGTTAGGACCAGAACCCTTGCCAAAATATCAAACATTTAAGAAGAGCATTTTGGGAACAATGAATGAGATTTTAGGGTTTTTGCCCCTCTTTTAATTAAAATTTTGAGGCTTCCAAATTTCCTCAATTCAAGTTTCAAAAATTTAAACATGATGCAAGCAAGATGCAAACACTAGACAACACCAAAAGCTAGGGATGTGACAATGATCATGTTTTGTAACTGAGTTATCGGCAACTGGCAGGAGCCATATGGTTGTCGCTTTATTGTATGAAATGCAAGCGCCCTGTAATTGCTTTACTTTATCACTAAGCGGTAGCGATAGTCGTAGAAGCAATAGATGGTGGAACTACAACGATGCTATGATGGAGATCAAGGTGTCGCGCCGGTTACGATGGTGATCACGACGGTGCTTCGGAGATGGAGATCACAAGCACAAGATTATGATGGCCATATCATATCACTTATACTGATTGCATGTGATGTTTATCCTTTATGCATCTTATTTTGCTTTGATTGACGGTAGCAATATAAGATGATCTCTCATTAATTGTCAAGAAGTGTTCTCCCTGAGTATGCACCGTTGTGAAAGTTCTTCGTGCCGAGACACCACGTGATGATCGGGTGTAATAGGCTCTATGTTCAAATACAACGAGTGCAAAACAGTTGCACACGCGGAATACTCAGGTTACACTTGATGAGCCTAGCATATACAGATATGGCCTCGGAACACGGAGACCGAAAGGTCGAACATGAATCATATAGTAGATATGATCAACATACACTACAAAAAAATACACTTTCGTGATGATAAGTGTTTGTCACAGTAGGTCGCGTTTTTTTCATGCATGTACATCCATGAAGATTTTATGACAGAATCAAGATAGTCATACCTGTGCTGTCGTAGAAGTGTTCCATGACATTACCAAAATTGTCATCACGGAAGTGTCCACTTCCATGACAATAAATCGCGCGTCACAGAAGTGCTTTCGTCAAGGGTGACCGACACGTGGCATCCACCGTAACGGAATACCGTTAAGCTATCGGGTCGGGTTTTGGATCTGATAACCCGTTAACAGCCCCGACCAATGGGGATTTTCCATGTGTAAAATCATCATTGGCTGGAGGAAACACATGTCGGCTCACCGTTGGGACAGATGTCATCCGCTCATTGGACCGAAGGAGCCTATGATACGGCGACACGTGGCACGGCCCAACAGAGGCCCATTCCTGTGAAAAGGCCGGTCCGTTTGACTTGGTCAAAAGGTGGCAGGCCGGCCCATGGAAAGCCTGTTAACGGCATGTTCGCATATAGCCCATTTACATCCCGCTAACCCAGGGCCCGTTACGCCCTATCCGAATTAGGCCCAGTAGCATCATCTGGGCCGTCCAATATGATTCAGCCCGTTTTAACTTCTGGCCCATGTGTGGCCCATGACTTCATTCGGCCCATATGAGGACCTTTGTAACTTTTGGCCCATTAATGGCCCGTGGTGAAACTGGCCTGTAATGAACAGTGTATCACTTTATACCCATTAACGGCCCGTTATTCCATTGGGCCGTTTCCAGCCCAAGTTATCTTTCGGCCTTCTCAGGGCCCATTAATTCTTGGGCTCATTTGTAGCATTCAGTTACATACGGCCCGTTACTGTCATTTTCTGCTTGTGGGCCAAATTCAGCCCCCCCGTCGTTACAGTTGGCCCATTTGCGGACCGTTAATACATTGGGCTGTTTTCATGTCAAAAAAACCCCCTTGGGCTGTTTCCATAGAGTTATCAAATACGGCCTATTAACGGCCCGTCATAGTCCATGAATAGTACGACCCATGATTGGTGAAATGATGATACGCCCCGTAGAAGGCCCATGGATCATACGGCCTGTATGAGGCCCATGGATAGTATGGCATGTAGAAGGCCCATGGATCGTACGGCCCGTAGACGTCCCATGGACCCTACGGCCCGTAGAAGGCCCATGGACCCTAAGGCCCGTATAGAAGGCCGATGGATCCTACGGCCCGTATAGAAGGTGATGGATCCTATGGCCAGACGAAGGCCCATGGATCATACGGCCTGCAGGATGCCCATGGTTACAACAGTCCGTGTGTTGCCATGATTATTTTGGCCTAGTTACCAAAAATAGGCTATTGTGGCCACTAGAAAAAAACAAAAAAAGAACTGCAGTGACTACAAGCAAACAACTAAACAGGACAATAAGGAAATAAATAAGCAAGCAATTAACACTAGCCTATTACCCCTATTACACATATTACATCCACTGGTCATCAAAGTTCGCCACCAGTGCAAATATAGGGAACAAAGCAGCACATTACATACACTGGCCGTAAAAATTGGCCACCAGTGCAAATAAACGCGGTAGAAAAACAAGAGCATAACTGAAACAACTTCAGAAGAGCTCAAGAAACATTATCCTGGGTATCCACCATGCTGGCAATAAGCTTAGCAAGCTGATTAGCTTTGTCCTGTTTGGCGCTAAAATCCTCCAACGCTTGATGTTGCACCAGAAAGTATGCATCTGAATGCTCCAGGGACTTCCGCGGCCCTTCCGCTTCTTGTCGCAGCACAACTGATCGATGTCTTTCAGCTTGTAGTTATGACTCAAGAAACCGAACTGATTCAGACAGTGAGTTTGAATAGCTTGTGCAAGCGGTAGTGGCCAGTAACTCGAACACTAAACCAAGACAAGACTTTGGGGTTGTCTCGCTGTCTTCAAGATAGTCTTCCTTAGCTGTTTTATCAGCTTTGTTGGAGACCAATAAGGATGTGTCACTATCCTGAACCTTATCTGCATTACTTCCCTTACCATTGCTTAATAAGGCACTCTTCCCCAATAATCTGTCAGCATTCTAAAAGAAGAAACTAGCAGACACATACCAAGTTTAGCATGTACTAGTATATGAAACTCATTTCGGTGAACCAGTTCAGTAGTAAGGTGGACATGATTAAACTACCAAGTCTTCTATTGCCAAGTACTAGTACATAATAAAAGCATCAATCAAACATATATCTATGTCCTATGGTCACTTCATTGTCTTGCCAAATCAAAATAGAGACACGGTTCAAATCATATCAGTTCAAGACAAAGCAGCAGTGAAAGAATACAAAGCGTGGGAAACTACACGGCACAACAAGATTTCAGATGGGTACCACGGGTCTACATGTACAACAACACTATTGGCCCTGTTGTGATGCTAGTAATGTGCATGATATGAAAGTCATCTGTATACACAATTGAAATTGAAATCAACAGAGCTATTGATAAGAGCAAACCTGTTAAAGAAACATGCGTGAACATACCTGCTGTGCCATTGGAGTTTTGATTGGATCCTTCAATTTAAAAATAAGTTTGTATGACTAAATACAGTGATACAAGCGCAAAGCAATCATAGTTAAAAAAGGCGCGCCTAGGCTCTAGGCGTTGGCAAAACGCATTGCGCATAACTACGCATAAACTATGCATAACTGCGCATAAGCATGCGCTTTGGTCAGTACAGCGCAAGGCGGTGGCAAAATGCACAATTAACGCCTAGCGCTTTTTTGAACTATGATAGCAATGGAATCTTAAATTAGAACAATTGTTCTTCAGGTTTAGGCACTTGTTCTACATGAACAGAGTACAGTAAGACACAAGAATATAATACTTAAAAATTGAAAATGAGCTCATAGACCTTACCACATTCTTGGTTTGGGACAAGTACAGAACAAGGCGTTCCCAGTCATCGTCCAGTAAATGTGTCTCAAGAGAACATAAGGGAATTTGATGAGTTTCTTTGCCGGTGAAGTATGTTTTCTTCAGGTAATTCCGATACTACCACCAAGCATTCTTGAAGATAGCAGAGGTATTAGCACAGGTTACCTCATCCCGAGTTTCCAAATCGGTCCTTCTCTATAGAGAAAAATGGGAAAATTTGTTGTATTATAACCATCATGGAGGTATGATGTATGGGACAAAGCAAAGTAATTGCCATGAATAACATTACTTACACATAACTCCTGGACAAACACCTGCAACTGGAATTTTCCTTCATCTTCAGTGTAATATTTCCAAGATGGGAAGATACGCACATACGATTTAACAACATCAAATGCGATAGATGCTAAACTACGACTAGCTGGTTGTGCTTCCTCAACAGGAATAGGCGTACTAACTGGTGGAGTTGGGGTTCGTCGTGATAGTACTGGCCCTTTGGGCACTGGAACTGCCTTACTAACTGCTCTTGTTTGGGAGCTCTGTGGTGGAGATGGTCCTGTGTCAACAGGAACTGGGTTACTATCGGCTGGAGTTGGGGTTAGATTGGGTGAAGCTGGTTCTTGTGCATGTACAACCAGGGTCCATCGCAGTAGGGGTACAATCTGCGAGAGTTTGGGTTATGTGTGGTAGGGCTGGTTCTTGTGCATGTACAACCAGGGTGCTATCTCCACCAAGAGGTAGCACTGTTTTATTTGAAGATTGTGTTTTTAGTCCGCTAGATACTGCCATCACCCACTCCAATTCAAATGGCTGATAAATAGGAAACATAGTTGAATGTACAGACATTTTACGAGAGACAGATGCAATAGATAGTGTGGAAAAAAGAGGGCATGAAATAATTGACATGTATATTGTTTAATTAAAACGCATAGCATGACATAATTTCACATATATGATGTCTATCTAAACTAGATAGCATAGCATACATAATTCAAAGATATGATGAATAACTAAACAGGATCACATGACATAATTCACCTACATGTTATCTAAGTAATCAGTATCGCATCATGTAATTCACATATGTGATTTATATGCTAAATAGAGGGCATTCGATATGATGTCTGAACTAAGAACATGGTGTTCAATATTGTGTATATGATGTCTAAACTATGCAATGCAAGACACCGTATGCATGATATGAGAAGTATAACTGTGCCAAGTTAGAGCATACACCTCAGTGGGGGAATAGGACTGGTCATCTGTCTCTGAATCCATCTCTGAGGAGATATCGGGACCCAACAAGAGATCTGCTTCGACAGGTAGCACTATCTGCTCTGAAGGCCTTGTTTTCACTCCAGATTTTTCCATCTCCCACCCAAATGGTTGATTCATAGGAAGAGTAGTTTAATGTACAAACATTGTCGACAAATGGAAATGTAATGCAGAAAATGATAGGCAAGATAGCATTCAAATATATGATGCCTGGTTAAACAGGATGGCATTGCACATTTCACATATATTATGGCTGGCTAAAAGACATGAGACTGCATAATTCGCATATATGATATAGAAACTAAACAGGTGGCATTATAGAACATGTATAAACTAAGCAGATGACATATATGATGTCAAAAGTAGGCACTGCAAGGCAACATATGCATGATATGACTAACATCATCATGCCAAGGTAGAGCAAACACCTTGGGGGGTAAATAGGAGTGCTCAGCGGCGTCTGAATCCGCCTCAGAACAGATATCTTCCTCTGGATTACAATGTGGAGAGGGGTGGGGATGGTTTGCTATTGAACGCACCATGGAGCGATGTCTGCATGACATTGTATTTCCGTGCAAAACTCTTATCTTTTTCTCTACATGTTCAGCATGACTATGTACAATATCTGACATGCATACAAAAAAAATATGGTGAGATTATGTAAGGAGAGCATGCAGAAATTTAGAGTGATGGTAACAACCAGTGGATCGATGTTTTTCCGTTCAACCAAAATAGCCCTAATGGATTGACGTGAATGTATAGTAATAAGTGATGCAACAAGTGTACAACCTCTTTGCCGTAGCCGTGTCGACCTCAACATCATTGGGTTGGTCGCTGAAGAAGTTGAGGCAGAGGTGGATGTCGGAGGTGTGGAGGAAGATCTGAGGAATCTGTAGACGGCATCCAGGGCACTGCTCTATTGTGATGGATCATTCTGTCGTTGGAGCAGCTCCGGTGAGCCGTAAGACGTCAAGGCTGAAGCAGCACAAGACAGACATCGTCAATCTCAAGTGGGATTCTAATAGCATCTCCAGTAGATGATGTAAAATGGATGTAAAATTAACATCACCAAAAATCACCTGACTACAACAGATGATGTAAAAACTGTTGAATCTGAACTTAACTATCGAAACTGAAATTTACTTTAGAATCTGAATGCTACTGACGAAACTGAACGCAATGGTAGCAGAGAGACACTTGACATGTAGTTTAGGGAGGGCCTGTAGTTCATCTGCAACCTGCACCCCCCTGAGCCGCCAGCCACCACCAGCCGAACTGCCGGCCCCAACGCCGCCTCGGCGCCCCGAAACAACTCGCCACCGCCGCCCCGGCCAGCCCTCTAGGCCCCCCGCCCCCACCCTGAACCCTAAGATAGATAGTGGGGTACCTCTCCGGCGAGCCCCCATCCCCGCTGTGGGTGGTTCTTCCTTAACTCCGGCGAGCCCTCCAACCCATGAAAATCGACTAACCCAAAAGTCGATTCAGTCGACTGAAGTGTGGCTTCATCGGAGCAGAGTAGCAGCATGAGCGAGGGGGAGAGCAGCAGCAGCAGCTGGGCGAGCGAGCGATCGAGCGAGAGCCGGAGCAGCAGCAACATCGTGAGCGGGCGAGCGAGAGCCGGAGCAGCAGCAGTAGATCCGGTTGGTATGGACGACGCCGCTGAAGGGGCCTCGCACTGGGGGAGAGCCGCCATGGAGATGTCGCCCGTGGCGCTGGCTTCAAGGTAGCCGCTCCATGGGGGTGCAGGATGGAGCACCGTCGATGCCGGGAGATCGAGTTAAGGAGAAGGTGCGATGTGATAAGTCTACAACCTCTTTGGTGGCACCGAGTAGACCTCGGCTTCGTCCGAGGAGTCGGCGAGGATGTTGCGGTTCCGGTGGAGCAGGTTAAGGCGGCGCTGTGGGGATGGAGCAGCCGCGATAGACGAGGCGATTGTTGGAGCAGCTCCTTGTAGGTGTAGGACGAGGCGGCTGAACCGGCGGGACGGCGAGATGGACGAAGGATCCTCATGCGAGGAGGTGGATGAGGGACGTCGAGCTGTTGCGGTGGACGACGTCGTCGGGGAAGAGGCTCCGGCTGGGCAGCGATGACTTGGCGAATGGAGGAGGGTGGGGTTTCGCGGCTTGAGCAGAGAGGTTATGGCGGCCTCGGATTTCGAATGGCGAAAAGGGGGCGATTGGAGGGGGTGAAGCATGACTTAGGGACGCGCTTGTGCAAAATGTAGGGTGTGTTACAAAAGTAACCCCCACCGATTTGAACTAGCGGCCCTTTCGGCTCAGGGTTAGAAGGGGGATTTCGCGTGTCGGGATTTGGCAGCTGGAGGGAGTTTTCATGCGCGTTGTAATTTCGGGATAGCAAGGCGCGGGTTGTGAAGGCGCCAGTTTTGAGAGCATGATATCTGAATTTTCGGGATATAACAAGACATGGGTTGAATTTTAGGGACAAGCCTAACGTGTAGTAATATTGTACTTGTACATACCAATTCAATTCACACTTCCCTCAACCAAAAAGAAAACGAAAAGATAAAACTATTCACACCACACAAAGAGAGAGTCTTGCCCCGTTTTACTATACAAATGCTATTCAAAGCTACTCCCTCCTTCCATCTATATAGGGCCTAATGCGTTTTTCGATGCTAACTTTGACCAAATATTAGAGCAATGATATATGACATGCAACTTACACAAAGCACACCGTCAAAATCGTCTGTGAAAGTTTCTTTCAATGATATAATTTTCACATTGTGCATGTCATGTACTATTAATCTTGTCAATAGTCAAAGGCGGTCTTAAAAATCTCATTATGACCTATATAGATGGAAGGAGGGAGTATGAATCCATGTTATGTCCGATTAAATTTTTTCGCTTGCTGTATAATGCATGTAACCTACTCATACCAACATTTTAGTGCATTCCAAATGTCTATACTACCGCTGCAATTCGAACTAAATTTGAATTTGTTTCTCTATTTCAATAAGAATCTACAATCATGATTGTTGCCTACTTCAACCATCATAGTTTCCTTGTTATCCGCCAGATATAAATTGGACGGCCTATAATGTAGGATCGCAGGCACACCATCATCAAAAACTCTGTTTTTTATAAGAGTAGAGGCAAAATATATTAAATTTAGTATAACATGTTCATAACCACACCATGTGTATCACCGTTATATATATTCACACATGCGTCGGTTTAGAACACTATGATAAATTCTTCAAATATGCGAATTCGCTTTTTATAGTGAAGTATATATGATCTCTATTCGTCTTTTACACCCACACAACCCTCTTATCTTTGTAGCTAGCGCTAACTTTCTCTTGTGCATGCACACACCCGCATCCCTCTCACCCTCCCTCGGCATTCTGTAGCTCCATCGCGCAAATTCGTCTTTTCACTTTAGGTTGTTCACCCATGGTGTGTGTAGCCCCCCCAGCTCCTTCTTTACGGCACACATCGATCGATATGCCTCTCTAGCTAGGTGTGCCTAGCACAAACACAAGCTTCCCCTCTTCTCTTGTCATCGTCCATGCCTCACTCCCACCACTCTTTTCATTGTTCTCGTACTCGCACACTCCTCCCCCTCGATATAGTATGCCTCTCGTACCACCTTATACATGCATCCCTCTCTCTCTATCCTTCTGCTCGTGCATCATTTGCTTATAACACACACATGCATGTATACCGATCGATCTCCCAACATATACCTAGGTCGACTTTAACTACCCCCCATCGATCGACGTACCTCACAAGTTATGTCTCTCCTTTCTCTAACAAAGGGCGATTGATCTTCCTATATAGTTACGTCTGCTTACCACAACCACATCGTCCAACCTCATCGTTCGTGCATGCCTCCTGACCCGTCTCTCACATGCACGTGCATAGACAACAAGCAGCCATCTCCTCTCTTATTGATATTGCGGGCGTGCCCTCCGTCTGTCTAGCAAGCCTATCCCACCATTTGTTAGAAGCAACTCCACTACCACCCCCTCCAACACTCTAGCTCTGTCTCTCTCCCAACCTTATTCCTCTTCTTCACATATGCATGGATGCTGATCGATCTCCCTTAATACATGAGGCAGATCGATCTCCTTAATACATGAGGTAGGTCTCTCTCCTCCTCCACACATATACCAGCCATTGTACCTCTATAGTTAATTGGGCCTCCCTCCTCCCCCACCACACACCGATAGTCGAGCACTGCAGGTAGGTATCCATGCCATAGAGACAAACTGCACATGTCCCCTCTCACGTTCTAGTAGGCCAGCCACTCTATATCTTTGATGTGGGCACACACAAATTCGATGACACTCTTTATCGATCGTGTGCGCGCACACACACACATCATCCCTCTCTTCGATTCTATGGACACCTCAAGCCGATGATACCTCCACTCCCTTCTCGTGGATTGCCCCCTCTCTATATATGTTATATCCAGGACTCTATTTCACACACATTGCATATGTTACATTTTTTGATTGACCCTCCCCCCCAAAAAAAAATCCTCAAGAACCCACACACTATATCTCTCTAGGTTTGTATCTCTTTCACACAACCCCATGTAGGTGGTGTATGTATACAAGAAGAGAATAGGTGCAATGTGCACGTACTCACGCTTCGTGCCCAGCCACACCCGCGCGGGTACACGGTGGAGCTCATTTGTTTACGAAATGGCAGCCCACGTGCTAATTTGAACGCCTATAGCGGTTGTTTACCTAGGGAGGTCAGGTACCACGCGTGCACGAAACAAAGTTTGACTTGACCCGTTGCCGCGTTATTTTTAAATAAATTTATAGAGCTCAATGGCACGTACACAGAATATAAAACGATTTTTATGGAGAAAAAGGTAGTCCGCTAACTATATACAATGGAGCCTGCCTGCCTAGTTTGTCGCTCTTCATATTATCTCACACAAGGTTGCGGTGGCCTCTCTCTCTCTCTCTCACTGTTGGTCACTGATCCGGCCGCATCCTGTACGCCGGGGGAAAGGGACTGCGGTGGCCTCTGATGTCTACTACACAACCTACTTCTTGTAGACGTTATTGGGCCTGCAAGTGCACAAGTTTGTAGGACAGTAGCAAATTTCCCTCAAGTGGATGACCTAAGGTTTATCAATCCGTGGGAGGCGTAGGATGAAGATGGTCTCTCTCAAACAACCCTGCAACCAAATAACAAAGAGTCTCTTGTGTCCCCAACACACCCAATACAATGGTAAATTGTATAGGTGCACTAGTTCGGCGAAGAGATGGTGATACAAGTGCAATATGGATGGTAGATAAAGGTATTTGTAATCTGAAATTATAAAAATAGCAAGGTAGCAAGTGATAAAAGTGAGCGTAAACGGTATTGCAATGGTAGGAAACAAAGCCTAAGGTTCATACTTTCACTAGTGCAAGTTCTCTCAATAATAATAGCATAGATAGATCATATAACAATCCCTCAACATGCAACAAAGAGTCACTCCAAAGTCACTCCAAGGGTACGAAACCACCTCAAAGTTATCCTTTCTGTTCTATCTATTCAAGAGTTCGTAGTAAAATAACGTGAAGCTATTCTTTCCGCTCAATCCATCATAGAGTTCATACTATAATAACACCTTAAGACACAAATCAACCAAAACCCTAATGTCACCTAGATACTCCATTGTCACATCAAGTATCCGTGGTCATGATTATACGATATGCATCAGACAATCTCAGATTCATCTATTCAATGAACACAATGTACTTCAAAGAGTGCCTCAAAGTCTCTACCGGAGAGTCAAGACGAAAACGTGTGCCAACCCCTATTCATAGGTTCATGGGCGGAACCCGCAAGTTGGTCACCAAAAAATACATCAAGTGGCACATGATATCCCAGTGTCACCACAGATAATCACGGCAAGACATACATCAAGTGTTCTCAAATCATAAAAGACTCAATCCGATAAGATAACTTCAAAGGGGAAAACTCAATCCATCACAAGAGAGTAGAGGGGGAGAAAAATCATAAGATTCAACTACAATAGCAAAGCTTGGGATACATCAAGATCGTGCCATAGAGGGAACACGAGAGAGAACACGAGAGAGAGATATCAAACACATAGTTACTGGTGCATACCCTCAGCCCCGAGGGTGAACTACTCCCTCCTCGTCATGGATAGCACCGGGATGATGAAGATGGCCACCGGTGAGGGATCCCCCCTCTGGCAGGGTGACGGAACGGGCTCCCGGGAGGTTTTTGGTGGCTACAGAGGCTTGCAGCAGCGGAACTCCCGATCTATCTTCTCCCATGATGTTTTTAGGGTATATGGGACTATATAAGCGAAAGAAATCGGTTGGGGGTGCTCGAGGGGCCCACGAGATAGGGGGCACACCCAGGGATGGTGAGCGCGCCCTCCTATCTCCTGGCTTCCTCGAAGCTACCCTGGCTTGAACTCCAAGTCTCCTGGATGATATTCTTCCAAAAAATCACGCTGCCGAAGGTTTCGTTCTGTTTGGACTCCGTTTGATATTCCTTTCCTTCTAAATACTGAAACAGGTTATAAAACAGCAATATGGGCTGGGCCTCCGGTTAATAGGTTAGTCCCAAAAGTAATATAAAAGTGTATAATAAAGCCCATAATCATTCAAAACAGATAATAAAATAGCATGAATGCTTCATAAATTATATATACATTGCAGACGTATCAGCATCCCCAAGCTTAATTCCTACTCGTCCTCGAGTAGGTAAATGATAAAAGAAAGAATTTATGAAGTGTGAATGCTAGCAGGTGCACAAGTTTCATCAATGATAATTTCAATCACCTTTTCTAGCATGTTTATATGTCATAACAGTAGTTCGTCTCATAAAACTTTTCATGATAAAGTAAAAATCTATTCACATGTCAAAGCATAGACCATAAACTTTCTCGAAAACTAGCAAACTTCATTCTTAGTCATCAAACAATTGCAATTCATCTTATTTTCAGGAAGGGTCTATGTCAGAGCTTTGATTTAGCCAACTCCACATACTCAACTATCATATAGTCTTCTACAATTGCTAACACTCACGTGATATTAATGGGTCCAAATTTTTAATCGAACACAAAGAAAGATAGGGGCTTATAGTGTTGCCTCCAAACATATTCACCTTTGGGTGATGTCAACAATAATAGTTCATGCTAACGTACATCCAATTGGATATATATATATATATATATATCAGGATCACCCTAACACAAAGTGCTTGCCAAAGGATAAAATGAAAAAGGGAAAGGTGAAGATCACCTTGACTCTTGCATAAAGTAAAAGACATAGAGTAAAAGATAGGCCCTTCGCAGAGGGAAGCAGAGGTTGTCATGCACTTTTAGGGTTGGATACACAAAATCTTATTGCGAAAGAACGTCAATTTATATTGCCCCTTGTATATGCACCTTTATTATGCAGTCCGTCGCTTTTATTGCTTCCATAACAAGATCGTACAAAGCTTATTTTCTCCGCACTAATAAGTCATGCATATTTAGAGAGCAATTTTTATTGCTTGCACTGATGAAAACTTACTTGAAGGATCTTACTCAATCCATAGGTAGATATGGTGGACTCTCATGGCAAAATTGGGTTTAAGAATATTTGGAAGCACGAGTAGTATCTCTACTTGGTGCTAAGAATTTTGGCTAGCATGAGGGGGAAAGGCAAGCTCAACATGTTTGAATGATCCATGACAATATACTTTAACTGAGATGTGAGAAAACATAACCCATTAGGTTGTCTTCCTTGTCCAACATCAACTCTTTAGCATGTCATACTTAATGAGTGCTCACAATTATAAAAGATGTCTATGATAATATATTTATATGTGAAATATCTCTTACTTAAATATTCTTTCATGAATTGTTCAAATGACCAATACAATGCTTGCTAACCGTCAATAAATTTACAACCTCTACTTGTTAGATGTGAAGTCATTACTCCCCATGGGTAAGAAAATGAAACATATATAATTTCAGATTTATGGCATTCAACTCATTAAACCATTTACACATAGGATATAAGTGAAGCACACGAGTAAATGAAAAACTACTCCAAAAAGATATAAGTGAAGATCAATGAGTAGTTAAATAATTATGCAACTATGTGAAGACTCTCTCTCATTTAAGAATTTCAGATCTTGGAATTTTATTTAAACAGCAAGCAAAGAAAAACAAAATGACATTGCAAGGATAGCACAACTCATGCGAAGAAGCAAAAACTTAGGTTCAAC
Source organism: Triticum dicoccoides (assembly GCF_002162155.2). Taxonomy (NCBI): domain Eukaryota; kingdom Viridiplantae; phylum Streptophyta; class Magnoliopsida; order Poales; family Poaceae; genus Triticum; species Triticum dicoccoides. The sequence goes on from NC_041389.1 coordinate 43,781,739, forward strand.
CGATACTAACCGTTAATTGTTGAAGAAGAAAGGTGGGATGCCTACCGGGCGTCCCCAAGCTTAGATGCTTGAGACTTCTTGGAATATTATCTTGGGGTGCCTTGGGCATCCCCAAGCTAGAGCTTTGTTTCTCCTTAATTCCTTTTCTATCTCGGTTTCCTCTTCTTCTTATCAAAAGCTTCATCCACAACAAACTCAACAAGAACTCGTGAAATAGGTTTGTATAAACCAATGCAAAACCTTATCATTTTATACTGTAACAAATCACAAAAATTATTTTCAACATTGCATACTAAATGCCTCTGCATATTTAATACTCCTATCCTCAAATAGAATCATTAAACAAGCAAACATATGCAAACAACACAACAATAACAGCAATCTGCCAAAACAGTATAGTCTGTAAAGAATGCAAGATTCATCATACTTCCCTAACTCCAAAAATTATAAGAAAACTACTACTCTGTAAAAGATTTATCAGATCTCATTATGCAAAAATATTCAACATTATATCACCCTCTGACTTTTCTAGGGAATTTTTGCAACAACGGTAAACTTTCTGTTTTCAAACAGAAACATGTATACAAGCAAAATAAGCATGGTAAAGGCTATCCTTGACATTTTTATTGAAAATATAGATGGAAAACATTATTATAAATAAAAGCAAGCAAATACTAATAAAGAAAAATTATGCTCCAAGCAAAACACATATCATGTGGCGAATAAAAATATAGCTCCAAGTAAAGTTACCGATGAACGAAGACGAAGGAGGGGATGCCTTCCGGGGCATCCCCAAGCTTAGACTCTTGGTTGTCCTTGAATATTACCTTGGGGTGCCTTGGGAATGCCCAAGATTAGGCTCTTACCACTCCTTATTCCATAGTCCATCGAATCTTTACCCAAAACTTGAAAACTTCACAACACGAAACTTCAAAACAAAACTCGTAAGCTCCGTTAGTATAAGAAAATAAATCACCACTTTAAGGTACTGTAATTAACTCATTATAAATTCATATTGGTGTTAAACCTACTGTATTCCAACTTTTCTATGGTTCATACCCTTACATACTAGCCATAGATTCATCAAAATAAGCAAACAACACATAGAAAACAGAATCTGCCAAAAACAGAACAATATGTAGTAATCTGTATCAAATGTATACTTACAGAACCCCAAAAATTATGAAATAAATTGGTGGACCTGAGGTATTTGTCTATTAATCATATTCAACAATAATCAACCTAAAATCACTCTCCAGTAAAAAATGACAGCTAATCTCGTGCGTGCAAAAGTTTCTGTTTTTTACAGCATGATCATAAAGACTTCACCCAAGTCTTCCCAAAGGTTCTACTTGGCACAAACACTAACTAAAACATAAAACCACATCTAACCAGAGGCTAGACGAATTATTTATTACTAAACAGGAACAAAAAGCAATGAACAAAAATAAAGTTGGGTTGCCTCCCAACAAGCGCTTTTCTTTAATGCCTTTTTAGCTATGATGATTTCAATGATGCTCACATAAAAGATAAGAGTTGAAACATAAAGAGAGCATCATGAAGAATATGACTAGCACATTTAAGTCTAACACACTTCCTATGCATATGGATTTTGTGAGCAAACAACTTATGGGAACAATAATCAACTAGCATAGGAAGGCAAAACAAGCATAGCTTCAAAATTTTCAACACATAGAGGGAAGACTTGATATTATTGCAATTCCTATAAGCATATGTTCCTCCCTCATAATAATTTTCAGTAGCATCATGAATGAATTCAACAATATAACCAGCACCTAAAGCATTTTTTTCATGATCTACAAGCATAGAAAATTTACTACTCTCCACATAAGCAAATTTATTCTCATCAATAGTAGTGGGAGCAAACTCAACAAAATAATTATCATGTGAGGCATAATGCAATTGAAAACTAAAATCATGATGACAAGTTTCATGGTTATTTTTATTCTTTATAGCATACAAGTCATCACAATAATCATCATAGATAGCAACTTTGTTCTCATAATCAATTGGAACCTCTTCCGAAATAGTGGAATCATCACTAAATAAAGTTGACACTCTTCCAAATCCACTTTCATATTCATCACAATAAGATTCAATATCCTCCAAAATATTGGGATCAATACTACCTAAAGTTGACACTCTTCCAAACCCAATTTCATCAATATAATCATCATAAATAGGAGGCATGCTTTCATCATAATAAATTTGCTCATCAAAACTTGGGGGACTAAACATATCATATTCATCAAACATAGCATCCCCAAGCTTGTGGCTTTGCTTATCATTAGCATCATGGGTATTCAAAGAATTCATACTAACAACGTTGCAACCATGCTCATCATTCAAAGATTTAGTGACAAACATTTTATATATTTCTTATTCTAGCACTTGAGCACAATTTCCCTTACCATCATTCTCATGAAAGATATTTAAAAGATGAAGCATATGAGACAAACTCAATTCCATTTTTTGTAGTTTTCTTTTATAGACTAAACCAGTGATAAAACAAGAAACAAAAAGATTCGATTGCAAGATCTAAAGATATACCTCCAAGCACTCACCTCCCAGGCAACGGCGCCGAAAAAGAGCTTGATGTCTACTACACAACCTTCTTCTTGTAGACGTTGTTGGGCCTGCAAGTGCACAGGTTTGTAGGACAGTAGCAAATTTCCCTCAAGTGGATGACCTAAGGTTTATCAATCCGTGGGAGGCGTAGGATGAAGATGGTCCCTCTCAAAAAACCCTGCAACCAAATAACAAAGAGTCTCTTGTGTCCCCAACACACCCAATACAATGGTAAATTGTATAGGTGCACTAGTTCGGCAAAGAGATGGTAATACAAGTGCAATATGGATGGTAGATAAAGGTATTTGTAATCTGAAATTACAAAAACAGCAAGGTAGCAAGTGATAAAAGTGAGCGTAAACAGTATTGCAATGGTAGGTGATGACCCACAAGTGTAGGGGATCTATCGTAGTCCTTTCGATAAGTAAGAGTGTCGAACCCAACGAGGAGCAGAAGGAAATGATAAGCGGTTTTCAGTAAGGTTTTCTCTGCAAGGACTGAAATAATAGGTGATAGATAGTTTTGTGAGAAGATAAATAGTAATGAGCAAAAAGTAAATAAAGTAAATAAAGTGCAGCAAGGTGGCCCAATCCTTTATGTAGCAAAGTATAAGCCTGGACAAATCTAATAATGAGAAAGGAGCTCGCGAGGACACATTGGGAATTATTGTCAAGCTAGTTTTCATCACGTTCATAAGATTCGCGTTCGGTACTTTGATAATTTGATATGTGGGTGGACCTGCACTTGGGTACTGCCCTAACTTGGACAAGCATCCCACTTATGATTAACCCCTATTGCAAGCATCCGCAACTACAAAAGGGAGTATTAAGGTAAACCTAACCACAACATTAAACATATGGGTCCATATGAACCCCTAACGAAGCAACGCATAAACTAGGGTTTAAGCTTCTGTCACTCTAGCAACCCATCATCTACTTATTACTTCCCTATTCCTTCCTCTAGGCCCAAATAATGGTGAAGTTTCATGTAGTCGACGTTCACATAACACCACTAGAGGAAAGACAACATACATCTCATCAAAATATCGAACGAATACCAAATTCACATGACTACCAATAGCAAGACTTCACCCATGTCCTCGGTAACAAACATAACTACTCACAAAGCAAATTCATGTTCATAATCAGAGGAGTAATAATATGCATAAAGGATCTGAACTTATGATCTTCCACCAAGTAAACCAATTAGTATCAACTACAAGGAGTAATCAACACTACTAGCAACCCACAGGTACCAATTTGTGGTTTTGATACAAGATTGGATACAAGAGATGAACTAGCGTTTTGAGAGGACATGGTGCTGGTGAAGATGTTGATGGAGATTGACACCCTCCCGATGAGAGGATCATTGGTGATGACGTTGGTGATGATTTCCCCCTCCCGGAGGGAAGTGTCCCCGGCAGAACAGCTCCGCCAGAGCCCTAGATTGATTCCGCCAAGGTTCCACCTCGTGGCGACGGAGTTTCGTCCCGTAAGCTTGCCCACGATTTTTTTCCAGGGAAAGAGTGATGATATAGCAGAAGATGGATGCCGGAGGCCCACCAGGGGGACCAGGAGATAGGGGGTCGCGCCCTACAGGGGGGCGCGCCCCCTATCTCCTGGACAGGGTGTGGGCCCTCTGGCCTATTTCTTTCGCTCATAAATTCTTAATTAATCCAAAAAGTTGTTTCATGGAGTGTCAAGACTTTTGGAGTTGTGCAGAATAGGTTTCCAACGCTTTCTCCTTTTCCAACCAGAATTCCAGCTGCCGGCATTCCCCCTCTTCATCATAAACCTTGTAAAATAAGAGAGAATAGCCATAAGTATTGAGATATAATGTGTAATAATAGCCCATAATGCAATAAATATTGATATAAAAGCATGATGCAATATGGACGTATCAACTCCCCCAAGCTTAGACCTCACTTGTCCTCAAGCAGAAGCCGAAATCGAAAAATATGTCCACATGTTTAGAGATAGAGGTGTCGATAAAAATAAAATACGGACATGAGGGCATCATGATCATTCTAATAATAGCAACATATATAGATTTTGTCATATGATTTCCTATGCTCAAGTAATAAGCAATTCACAATGTCAAGTATGGTTCATAAACTTTATCGGGAACTAACAAACTATAATCTCAGTCACTGAAGCAATTGCAATTTATCATAACATCAGAAAGAGTCAATAATAAAGCTTTTTAACAAGCTCACATACTCAACTATCTCGAAGTCTCCCATAATTGCTAACACTCACGCAATACTTGTGGTTATAGAGTTTTAGACGGACACTGAGAAAGATAGGGGCTTATTGTGTTGCCTCCCAACTTATTCACCTTTAGGTGATGTCAACAATAATAGCCTATGCCAACTTACATCCAATTGGATATATGTATCATGATCTTTCAAACATGAGGGGCTTGCCAAAGGATAAAATGAAAAAAGGAAAGGTGAAGATCACCTTGACTCAAGCAAAAAGTAAAAACATAAAGTAAAAGATAGGCCCTTCGCACAGGGAAGCAGAGGTTGTCATGCGCGTTTAGGGTTGATGCACGAAATCTTAATGCAAAAGAACGTCACTTTATATTGACCCTTATATGTGGACCTTTATTATGCAATCCGTCGCTTTTATTACTTCCACAACAAGTTCGTACAAAGCTTATTTTCTCTCCACTAATAAGTCACACATATTTAGAGAGCAATTTTTATTGCTTGCACCGATGACAACTTACTTGAAGGATCTTACTCAATCCATAGGTAGGTATAGTGGACTCTCATGGCAAAACTGGGTTTGAGGATATTTGGAAGCACAAGTAGTATCTCTACTTAGTGCAAGGAGTTTGGCTAGCAAGAGGGGGAAAGGCAAGCTCAACATGTTTGGAAGGTCAATAACAATATACTTTAACTGAGATGTCGGAAAACATAAACCATTACGTTGTCTTCCTTGTCCAACATCAACTATTTTAGCATGTCATACTTAGTGAGTGATTCACAATCATAAAAGATGTCCAAGATGATATATCTATATGTGAACCCCTCTTTCCTTATCACTTCCTATTAATTGCAACGATTACCAAGGCTACGTTCATCAACTCTGAACAAATTTTATGCCTCATACTTTCTATGTGTGAAGTTATCACTATCCATACGATCAATATGAACTCTTGTGTTCTTTCTACTTTCTCAAGATCATAGAAACATAACAAAGCCCTTGACTCATCACTAATTTATTATAGATAGCACATGGACTCGATTACATAAAGAGATCACAATGCAAAACTCAAAACTACTTGATATCAAAACTTCAATCTACTAGATCAAGATACTACTAAAAGGATCGAACTAAATAAAGAGGTAAAGATAGGAGTGTGATGGTGATACGATACTGGGGCACCTCCCCCAAGCTTGGTAGTTGCCAAGGGGAGTGCCCATACCCATGTGATTATTTCTCCTTCTTCACGGTTGGTGTTATGATCTTCTTGGCGATGATGCCCTTCAGGATACGGTTCTCCTCCTCGAGCTTATTGACTTGTTGTTTGCTGTTCAGGGACTACTGAGGGAGTCCTGGATAAGGGGGTATCCGGACAGCCGGACTGTATACACTGTCCGGACTATAGAAGCATCAAGATACAAGACTCAAGACTTCGGCTCGTGTCCGGATGGGACTCTTCTTTGCGTGGAGGACAAGCTTGGCGATCCGGATATTATGTGTCCTTCCTTGTAACTGACTCCATGTAAACCCTAGCTCTCCGGTGTCTATATAAATCGGAGAGCATGGTCCTTAGAAGGCCGATCACAATTACAATCATACCATCATAGGCTAGCTCTTAGGGTTTAGCCTCTACGATCTCGTGGTAGATCTACTCTTGTACTACACATATCTTCAATATTAATCAAGCAGGAAGTAGGGTTTTACCTCCATCGAGAGGCCCCGAACCTGGGTAAACATTGTGTCCCTTGCTTCCTGTTACCATCAGCCTAAGACGTACAGATCAGGACCCCCTACCCAAGATCCGCCGGTTTTGACACCGACATTAGTGCTTTCATTGAGAGTTCCTCTGTGTCGTCGCTTCGAGGCTTGATGGCGTCTTCAATTATTAACAACACGGTCCAGAGAGAGACTTTTCTCCCCGGACAGATCTTTGTGTTCGGCGGCTTCGCACTGCGGGCCAATTCGCTTGGCCAGTTGGAGCAGATCGATAGCTTCGCCCCTGGCCACCAGATCAGGTTCGGAAACTTGAACTGCATAGCAGATATCCGCGGAGACTTGATCTTCGACGGATTCGAGCCTGCGCCAGGAATGCCGGACAGTCACGATGGGCACGACCTATACCTGCTGTGAGACAAACCTCAAGACATCATCCTCGAAGCAGCCCCGGATCTACATCCAGGGCAGGTTGCGTTGCCCATGGAATGAGGGCTGGACCTCGCCCCGCAGGCCGCACACTCGTCGGCGATGGAGCCGAATATAGGTCTCACCTCTATGGAGGCCTGTAACCTTGGGCCCCCGAACTCATATCCGGTTGTTGGCCCTGATTCGCACACCCTCGAGACAGCCGAGCCAGGTTGGGCTCCGGTAATGGAGTTTACCGCTGCGGACATCTTTCAGCTCTCACCTTTTGGCAACATCCTGAAGTCATTAAAGTCTCTCTCTCTATCAGGAGGCTCTGAGCTTGAGTGGGAAGCATGCGACGAAGGAATTCGCTGCCCACCCACCACCCACGTTATCGCCACGATCGATGATTTAACCGATGTGCTCGACTTCGAATTCGAAGACATCGATGGTATGGACGACGATGCCTGAGACGTACTGGAGCCACCGCTCACAGGGCGGTGGACAGCCACCTCTTCAAATGATATATACATGGTGGACACTCCGAAAGAAACCAATGGCGACGAGGCAGTGGTGGACAACCCCTCGGGAGGAAAAGCAAAACATGGGCGTCTTCGGCGCCACACCAAACCCCGCCACATCAATACCGGCTCCGGAGATGATCCGGATAGTGCTGAAGAGGAATACAGTCCTGATCAGCCTAACTTCAAGCAGGCCGGACAGGCCACAGTGGGATATTTGGAGAAGGACAACTATACACCCCCCTCCGAAGACGAGGTAAGCCTCGGAAATGACGAATTCGGCGTGCCTGAAGACCCAATGGAACAAGTTCGCTTTAAGCGACGATTCATAGCCACGACAAAAAGTCTGTAAAGGAAACAAGAGCAGCTTCAAGCTGACCGAGATTTGCTAGCGGATAGGTGGACCAAGATCCTGGGCGCCGAAACGTACGGATTTGACCGCCCTAGCAAAGGGCATACGCGGCACAACTGGCTACCTCAACCTAAGAAAGAGAGCCAAAGGCACACAACCCGACGTCCGCACACCACTATAGTTCAATACAATAAGAAGGATACACGAAGAAGCATCCTAAAGCTTCGGCGCGGCGGCCATAAACGTCAACCCAAGGAAGCTGGCGCTAGGTCCAGCAACCCCCAGTCCGCTCAATGGACAAAGAACGGCTCAAGCCTATTCGGCCCGAGCCGCATACTTGATCAGCCGTGTGCAATTCACGGTACTCCTAAAAGGATGGCAAAAGCATACCAACAGAGAATGCAGAATCTTCAAAACAAAGCGACCGATCGTGTGCCGAAAACAATGAAGGGAAGTGTCTGGTCAAGAGGCACCACCCACCCCCCTCAGGGCACAAACAGTACAGCCAATCGCCCCCTATCATACAAACCGCGGCAATTCAATTGCCGCACCCCCGTACCTAGTAGTCCAGGGGCTCCACAATACACAAAGCCCCCACGGGTATAAATTTACAAGTAGATCCCTCTACAAGATGTCGGGCGCAAAGGCCAAGTTCATTGGCCCATCGCCCCAACGGCCGTTCTCAGATGACCAAAAACATGCCGCTTCATCGGTGCATTCCCCTCAGACGGTAGTTCACCGTCTGCTAACGGGATAAACCACGCTGACTAGATTCCACGTGGTAAGCCGTAAGGCCAACACCAGTGATATATTCACACCTACGTACAAAGGCTAAACCCCGCCACTAGAGCGGAAATCGTACAGCCGCTGGAGTAACGAGTCGGGCATGCCTATCAATATTTAGATATGACATCCAACTATCCGGACACCAACTGAGGAGTCCGGACTACTTCTCGGAAATAGCGGCTGGGGTCACCAGGGTCCGATCAGGAACCTTTAGACCAACCACAGGAGGACGTTCGGTGGCCTCCGCGCAGTTACCTTCACAAACTAACTTTTATGCAGGATAGGTTTGGCGGCGCGAAGTCGGCCCGGACGCACAAGGACAGGACCATGCAGGTAGACGGCAGTTGGGATTCACCTTTGATCCATTCATAGCCCCCTCCAAGTCCGGCCATCACAGGTTCCGCCAAAAAACCATCTCTTTTTCATAATCATAAGTCGCATTCATATGCATAGACATATCATCCTATTGCAATGCGTAGACTTAAATAAACATGCACCGGCCGTCATTTATCATCGATGCCTCTTTGCCATAAAAACGGCAGCCACGCTTTGTGTTCCGCCCGGTTATGCCAGGGGCTCCACGGTATGGCAATAAAGTCCGACCACCTTCTCGGTCGCTCGGCACCTCGGACTTATAGCACTATATGCATCAGCTCCGAATCATGTCTTGGGTCATTGGTTGGGTTTGCCCGGCTCCCATCTTTTGGTACCTTATGTTCCGTTCTGTCAGCTAAGGTAGCGCTGGGAGAACTACTGTGATTGTGTCCCGGTTCTGTCGGACGAGCACCTCAGTAGAGAAAGCCAAAAACTGACTGTCATGATGCCGCGACAGCTGGTCAGCTGTTCGAGAGGTGGCAAAATCCTTAAAGATTTATTCCTCATAATGCCACTATAAAATGCAGATTGCGACAAATCGGTCTATCGATCAGGCGCCAATAGAGCCCCTAGTCCGGCCTTCCGGACACTAGGGGCTGCGCCGACCATACTCGAATTCCTATGGATAAGTGAGAGTAGTATAGCCCTATAGTCCGATTGCCTGGTTCGTGGTAAGAAACACCTCCTTATAAGGACCCAACCATGGGATAAAGAGTGTTCATAAATACCCCGAACACCCCCGTACTTCTCACGTGGGGGCTGAAGCCGACGACTGGCCAACTCTCAGAATTTACATACAATAAACAGCTGCAAAGGAAGAACATATGTTCAAACAAAACAGGCAACATATAATAAAAGTGCCATTATCCAATATTACAAACGTTGGCAAAAATGCCCTCAGGGAAATATAATGTCTTTGGTGCACTTATCCGCTGCCAGGCGGGCACCCTTCATTACACCTTCATAATACAGTTCGGGCTTGCGATGCTCCTTACCCTCTCGTGGCCCCTCAGTTATTGATGTCTACTACACAACCTTCTTCCTGTAGACGTTGTTGGGCCTACAAGTGCACAGGTTTGTAGGACACTAGCAAATTTCCCTCAAGTGGATGACCTAAGGTTTATCAATCCGTAGGAGGCGTAGGATGAATATGGTATCTCTCAAACAACCCTGCAACCAAATAACAAAGAGTCTCTTGTGTCCCCAACACACCCAATACAATGGTAAATTGTATAGGTGCACCTTTTCGGCGAAGAGATGAAGATACAAGTGCAAAATAGATAGTAGATATAATTTTTGTAATCTGAAATAATAAAAACAGCAAGGTAGCGAGCGGTAAAAGTGAGCGTAAACGGTATTGCAATGATAGGAAACAAGGCCTAGGGTTCATACTTTCACTAGTGCAAGTTCTCTCAACAATAATAACATAGATAGATAATATAACAAGCCCTCAACATGCAACAAAGAGTCACTCCAAAGCCACAAATAGCGGAGAACAACGTAGAGATTATGGTAGGGTACGAAACCACCTCAAAGTTATCCTTTCTGTTCTATCTATTCAAGAGTTCGTAGTAAAATAACATGAAGCTATTCTTTCCGCTCAATCCATCATAGAGTTCATACTAGAATAACACCTTAAGACACAAATCAACCTAAACACTAATTTCACCTAGATACTCCATTGTCACCTCAAGTATCCGTGGGCATGATTATACGATATGCATCACACAATCTCAAATTAATCCAACCAACATAAAAGTACTTCAAAGAGTGCCCCAAAGCTACTACTGGAGAGTCAAGAACGTGTGCCAACCTCTATGCATAGGTTCATGGGAGGAACCCGCAAGTTGGTCACCAAAACATACATCAAGTGGCACATGATATCCCATTGTCACCACAGATAATCACGGCAAGACATACATCAAGTGTTCTCATAAAAGACTCAATCCGATAAGATAACTTCGAAGGGGAAACTCGATTCATCACAAGAGAGTAGAGGGGGAGAAACATCATAAGATCCAACTACAATAGCAAAGCTCAGGATACATCAAGATCGTGCCATAGAGGAACACGAGAGAGAACACACGCGAGAGAGAGAGAGATCAAACACATAGCTACTGGTACATACCCTCAGCCCCGAGGGTGAACTACTCCCTCCTCGTCATGGATAGCGCCGGGATGATGAAGATGGCCTCCGGTGATGGGATCCCCCCTCTGGCAGGGTGCCGGAAAAGGGTCCCGATTGGTTTTTCGTGGCTCTGGAGGTTTGCAGCGGCGGAACTCCCGATCTATCTTCTATTCTGGAAGTTTTAGGGTACGTAGATATATATGGGTGCAGGGGGTACGTCGGTGGAGCTACGGGGGTCCCACGAGGCAGGGGCGCGCCTAGGGGGGAGGGCACCCCCCACCCTCGTGAGCACCTCACGTATCTCCTAACGTGCACTCCAAGTCCATCGGGTGGATTTCCTTCCAAAAATAACTTCTCCAGGTGATTTCGTTCCGTTTTGACTCCGTCTGATATTCCTTTTCCTCGAAACACTGAAATAGGCTTAAAACAGCAAATCTGGGCTGGGCCTCCGGTTAATAGGTTAGTCCCAAAAATAATATAAAAGTGGAAAATAAAGCCCAATATTGCCTAAAAAGTAGATAAAGTAGCATGGAGCAATCAAAAATTATAGATACGTTGGAGACGTATCAAGCATCCCCAAACTTAATTCCTGCTCGTCCTCGAGTAGGTAAATCATAAAAAAGAATTTTTGATGCGGAGTGATACTTTGGCATAATTTCAATGCAAATCTTCTTAATTGTGATATGAATATTCAGATCCGAAAGATTCAAGACAAAAGTTCATATTGACATAAAAATTATAATACTTCAAGCATACTAATCAAAGCAATCATGTCTTCTCAAAATAACATGGCAAAAGAAAGTTCATCCCTACAAAATCATATAGTTAGGCTATGCTTCATTTTCGTCACACAAAGATGTTCCCAACTTCTATACCCCCGATGACAAGCCAAGCAATTGTTTCATACTTAAATAATCTCAAACTTTTTCAACTTTCACGCAATACATGAGCGTGAGCCATGGATATAGCACTATGGGTGGAATAGAATATGATGATGGGGATTGTGTGGAGAAAACAAAAAAGGAGAAAGTCTCACGTTGACGAGGCTAATCAACGGGCTATGGAGATGCCCATTAATTGATGTCAACATGAGGAGTAGGGATTGCCATGCAACGGATGCACTAGGGCTATGAATGCTCAACAAAAGAAAACTAGTGGGTGTGCATCCAACTTGCTTGCTCATGAAGACCTAGGGCATTTGAGGAAGCCCATAGTAGGAATATACAAGCCAAGTTCTATAATGAAAAATTCCCACTAGTATAAAAAGGACAACTTATGAGACTCACTACATGAAGAACAAGGTGCTACTTTGAAGCACAATATATGAGACTCACTACATGAAGAACAAGGTGATACTTTGAAGCACAAGTGTGGAAAAAGAGATAGTAGCATTGCCCTTTTTTTTGGCCTTTCTCTTTTTTTTTGGGCAATGCTCTAATAATGATGATCATCACACTTCTAACGATTACAACACAAGGATTACAACTCGAAACTTAGAACAAGATATGACTCTATATGAATGTCTCCGGCATTGTACCGGGATGGTGCAATGAATCAAGAGTGACATGTATGAAAAATAATGCATGGTGGATTTTCCACAAATACGATGTCAACTACATGATCATGCAATGGCAATATGACAAAAGTAATGTATGTCATGATGATGATGATGGAAGTTGCATGGCAATATATCTCGGAATGATTATGGAAATGCCATAATAGGTAGGTATGGTGGCTGTTTTGAGGAAGATATAAGGAGGTTTATGTGTGATAGATCGTATCGTATCACGGGATTTGGATGCACCGGCGAAGTTTGCGCTAACTCTCAAGGTGAGAAAGGGCAATGCACGGTACCGAAGAGGCTAGCAAAGGTGGAAAGGTGAGAGTGCGTATAATCCATGGACTCAACATTAGTCAAAAGAACTCATATACTTATTGCAAAAATTTAGAAGTCATCAAAAATCAAGTACTACGTGCATGCTCCTAGGGGGATAGATTGGTAGGAAATGACCATCGCTCGTCCCCGACCGCCACTCATAAGGATGCACAAGCCAAGTACACTTCATGTTTCAAATTTGTTACACAACTTTAACCATACGTGCATGCTACGGGACTTGCAAACTTCAACACAAGTATTTCTCAAATTCATAATCACCCAACTAGCACGACTTTGATATTATCATCTCCATATCTCAAAACAATTATCAAGCATCAAACTTATCTTAGTATTCAATTCACTCAAAAGAAAGTTTCACATATCTTGAACACCAAGTATATTAACATTAAGCAAACTACCATGCTATTAATGACTCTCAAAATAATATAAGTGAAGCATGAGAGTTCATCTATTTCTTCAAAATAAAACTACCACCATGCTCTTAAGGATATAAGTGAAGCACTAGAGCAAAAACTATCAAGCTCAAAAGATATAAGTGAAGCACATAGAGTATTCTAACAAATTCCAATTCATGTAAGACTCTCTTTCATTAAAGAATTTCAGATCTTGATACTTCATTTAAACAGCAAGCAAATCTAAAGAAAACTACAATGCAAGGATAGCACAACTCATGTCAAGAAGCAAAAACTTAGGCTCAACCGATACTAACCGATAATTGTTGAAGAAGAAAGGTGGGATGACTACCGGGGCATCCCCAAGCTTAGATGCTTGAGACTTCTTGAAATATTATCTTGGGGTGCCTTGGGCATCCCCAATGTTGAGCTTTTATGTCTCCTTAATTCCTCTCATATCATGGTTTCTCTTTTTATCAAAAGCTTTATTCACAACCAACTCAACAAGAACTCGTGAGATAGGTTAGTATAAACCAATGCAAAACCTTATCATCTTCTACTGTAACAAATCACTAACATTATTATTCAACATTGAATACTGAATGTCTCTGAATATTTAATACTCCTATCGTCAAATAGAATCATTAAACAAGCAAACATATGCAAACAATGCAACCATAACAGCAATCTGCCAAAACAGTAGATTCTGTAAAGAATGCAAGAGTAACAATACTTCCCTGCCTCCAAAAATTATGAACTAAAATTCCCACTGTAATAAATTTATCAGAGCTTCATAAGAAAAAATATTCAACGTTATACCGTTCTCTGACTTTTCTAGGGAATTTTTGCAACAGCGGTAAACTTTCTGTTTTCAAACAGCAACATGTATACTAGCAAAATAAGCATGGCAAAGGCTATCCTTGACTTTTTATTGAAACTAAAGATGCAAAACATTAATCTAACTAACAGAAAGCAAAAACTATCAAGATAAAATGACGCTCGAAACAAAACACATATCATGTGGTGAATAAAAATATAGCTCCAAGTAAAGTTACCGATGAACGAAGGTGAAACAGGGGATGTCTTCCGGGGCATCCCCAAGCTTAGTTGCTTGGTCGTCTTTGAATATTACCTTGGGGTGCCTTGGGCATCCCCAAGCTTAGGCTCTTGCCACTCCTTATTCCATAGTCCATTGAATCTTTACCCAAAACTTGAAAACTTCAACCACACAAAACTCAAAACAAAACTCGTAAGCTCCGTTAGTATAAGAAAATAAAACCACCACTTAGGTACTGTAATTAACTCATTATAAATTCATATTGGTGTAATATCTACTGTATTCCAGCATATCTATGGTTCATACCACTTAATACGAGCCATAGATGCATCAAAATAAGCAAACAACACATAGAAAACAGAATCTGTCAAAAACAGAGCAGTCTGTAGTAATCTGTATCAAACGTATACTTGTGTAACCCCAAAAATTATGAAATAAACTGCTGGACCTGAGGGATTTCTCTATTAATCATCTGCAAAAATAATCAACCTAAAATCACTCTTCAGTAAAAAATGGCAGCTACTCTCGTGAGCGCAAAAGTTTCTGTTTTCTACAGCAAGATCATATAAACTTCACCCAAGTCTTCCCAAAGGTTCTACTTGGCACTTTATTGAAACAAAAAGATATAAAACATGATTACTACAGTATCATAATCATGTGTACACACAAAAACAGTAAGGATAAATATTGGGTTGTCTCCCAACAAGCGCTTTTATTTAATGCCTTTTTAGCTAGGCATGATGATGACAATGATGCTCACATAAAAGATAAGAATTGAAACATAACGGGAGCATCATGAAGCATATGACTAGCCCGTTTAAGTCTAACCCATTTCCTATGCATAGGGATTTTGTGAGCAAACAACTTATGGGAACAATAATCAACAAGCATATGAAGGTAAAACAAGCATAGCTCCGAGAATTTAAGCACATATGGAGGAAACTTGACATTATTGTAATTCCTACAAGCATATGTTCCTCTCTCATAATAATTTTCAGTAGCATCATGAATGAATTCAACAATATAACCAGCACCTAAAACATTCTTTTCATGATCTACAAGCATAGAAAATTTACTACACTCCACATAAGAAAATTTCTTCTCATGAATAATAGTGGGAGCAAACTCAACAAAATAACTATCATGTGATTGAAAATTAAGATCAAGATGACACGTTTCATGGTTATCATTATTCTTTAAAGCATACATGTCATCACAATAATCATCATAGATAGGAGGCATGCTTTCATCATAGTAAATTTTCTCATCAAAACTTGGGGGACTAATAATATGATATTCATCAAACATAGCTTCCCCAAGTGTGTGGATTTGCATATCATTAGCTTCATGGATATTCAAGGAATTCATACTAACAACATTGCAATCATGCTCATCATTCACATATTTTATGCCAAGAATTCTATGTAATTCTTCTTCTAGCACTTGACCACAATTTTCCTTTCCATCATACTCACGAAAGATATTAAAAAGATGAAGCATATGAGACAAGCTTAACTCCATTTTTTTGTAGTTTTCTTTTATAAACTAAACTAGTGTTAAAACAAGAAACAAAAAGAATCGATTGCAAGATTTAAAGATATACCTTCAAGCACTCACCTCGCCAGAAAAGAGCTTAGTGACGGAGTGTGATTACCCTTTACCTAGCCTCCCCTGCAACGGCGCCAGAAAAGAGCTTGATGTCTACTACACAACCTTCTTCTTGTAGACGTTGTTGGGCCTGCAAGTGCACAGGTTTGTAGGACAGTAGCAGATTTTCCTCAAGTGGATGACCTAAGGTTTATCAATCCGTAGGAGGCGTAGGATGAAGATGGTCTCTCTCAAACAACCCTGCAACCAAATAACAAAGAGTCTCTTGTGTCCCCAACACACCCAATACAATGGTAAATTGTATAGGTGCACTAGTTCGGCGAAGAGGTGAAGATACAAGTGCGAAATAGATAGTAGATATAGGTTTTTGTAATCTGAAATAGTAAAAACAGCAAGGTAGCGAGCGGTAAAAGTGAGCGTAAACGGTATTGCAATGATAGGAAACAAGTCCTAGGGTTCATACTTTCACTAGTGCAAGTTCTCTCAACAATAATAACATAGATAGATCATATAACAAGCCCACAACATGCAACAAAGAGTCACTCCAAAGCCACTAATAGCGGAGAACAAACGTAGAGATTATGGTAGGGTACGAAACCACCTCAAAGTTATCCTTTCTGTCCTATCTATTCAAGAGTTCGTAGTAAAATAACATGAAGCTATTCTTTCCGCTCAATCCATCATAGAGTTCATACTAGAATAACACCTTAAGACACAAATCAACCAAAACCCTAATGTCACCTAGATACTCCATTGTCACCTCAAGTATCCGTGGCCATGATTATATGATATGCATCACACAATCTCAAATTCATCCAACCAACATAAAAGTACTTCAAAGAGTGCCCCAAAGCTACTACCGGAGAGTCAAGAACGTGTGCCAACCTCTATGCATAGGTTCATGGTTGGAACCCGCAAGTTGGTCACCAAAACATACATCAAGTGGCACATGAGATCCCATTGTCACCACAGATAATCACGGCAAGACATACATCAAGTGTTCTCATAAAGACTCAACCCGATAAGATAACTTCAAACTGGAAAATCAATTCATCACAAGAGAGTAGAGGGGGAGAAACATCATAAGATCCAACTACAATGGCAAACCTCGGGATACATCAAGATCGTGCCATAGAGGAACACGAGAGAGAACACGAGAGAGAGACAGAGAGAGAGAGATCAAACACATAGCTACTGGTACATACCCTCAGCCCCGAGGGTGAACTACTCCCTCGTCGTCATGGATAGTGCCGGGATGATGAAGATGGCCTCCGGTGATGGGATCCCCCCTCCGGCAGGGTGCCAGAACAGGGTCCCGATTGGTTTTTCATGGCTATGGAAGCTTGCGGCGGCGGAACTCCTGATCTATCTTCTGTTCTGGAAGTTTTAGGGTACGTAGGTATATATGGGTGCAGGGGGTACGTCGGTGAAGCTACGGGGGTCCCACGAGGCAGGGGGGAGCGCCTAGGGGGAGGGCGCGCCCCCCACCCTCGTGAGCACCTCCTGTATCTCCTGACGTGCACTCCAAGTCCATCGGGTGGCTTTCCTTCCAAAAATAACTTCTCCAGTTGATTTCGTTCCGTTTTGACTCCGTCTGATATTCCTTTTCCTCGAAACACTTAAATAGGCTTAAAACAGCAAATCTGGGCTGGGCCTCCGGTTAATAGGTTAGTCCCAAAAATAATATAAAAGTGGAAAATAAAGCCCAATATTGCCTAAAACAGTAGATAAAGTAGCATGGAGCAATCAAAAATTATAGATACATTGGAGACGTATCAGTTATCAGCTTCTCCGCATCAAGTTTACCCCAATGCACTTTTGCATGGGCAAGAGCCATCCGCGCACCTTCTATACAGACTGGTCGCTTGATGGTATCAGGCCGAGGACAGGAACCCACAATCCGCTTCACGAGTCTGAAGTAACTACTTGGAATTGGCTCTGCAGGCCACAGCCGGATAATCAAGTCCTTCATGGCTAGTTCGGCCGCCTGGTGCAGTTCGACCAACTGCTTCAGCTAATCGATAAACGGCACCGGATAGTTCGGCGCCAGATACTGCGACCAGAAGTCCCTCCCGCATACTCCCTCTCCTCGGTCTGATAAAATTGGGCAGCATCTGATATGCTGCGAGGCAGATCGGCAAACGCCCCTGTAAAAACAAGAATTCAGCTTGCCGCTTCGAGTTCTCTGTGCTATAACGCACTGATGGCCATAGATACAACAGGCCTTACCAGCCGCAACTTTCCGGGCCTCCTGAATGTCCCGTATAGCACCTCGGGCTTCCTCCCAAGCATCTACCACGGCTTGGAGAGCTTGGGTGAGTTCAGATTCTTTCCCTACTAGACTCTGCTCCAAGCTCACGCTTTTCGTCACAGCATCTTGGAGCTCCCGCTCAGCTGTGACGACCCTGGCCTCGTGTTTTTCACGTAGCGCCTGTTCGGCGACAGACTTCTCTTGGGCATCAGTCGCTGCCTTCTTCAACGCCTCATATTCGGCACTCGCTCCTAGGGCGTATAACATAAATGCTTTTCAATAGGCACACTTATTCATTTGTACCCAATGCAAGACAATGTTCACACATACCTTGCTTCTCCTCCAATTTCTTCTTCAGACGGCCAAGTTCTTCTTCGGCCCGTTCTAGGCTCTGCTTCAGTTCGGACACTTCCGCACAATGAGCGGTCGTCCTCTCCGCAGAAGCCTATTTTCAAACAAATGGGTATACATCATTAAATAAAGGTTCCCATTACAATAGAGGGTTTGATCCCCTGCCCGGCTTACTTTCACCAGACAGTGTATCAGGGGCTACTCCTCATATCATGATAATTCTTCAAAGGTTCCTTAGAAACCATACCTCAAAAGCCTTTATAAGGCCAAGACAGGACTCATTCAGCCCGCTTTCGGCAGCCTGAATCTTTCCAACCACCACACCCATAAGGGTCCGATGTTCATCAACGTTGGACGCGTTCTTTAACATTGTCAATAGACCACCCGGCAGCTCGGCGTAGACTGAGGTTGTCAGGACCCCGACTCGATGCCACATAGGTCTAGCATGTAACACCTCATATCACTTTGCGGCCTCACGCACGGTATTCCCACGGGTGTCGCCTTACCTTTGCCCGGGACCGTTTGCGTCTTTTGGCACACGTATATGATAGGGTCGCTAGCACCCATATGATAAGGAGCCCGGGCTGACATGGCTAGTCGTAAACCCAAAGTGGCACAGACTTACAGGGACAGGCATCCATGACCCAGCATCGAACGTGTCAGTCATCAGCAAGTGGGTCCGGGCTGTAGCACTGGGCTAGCAGGACTCCGGTAAACCGGGCTGTAGCGGGCTAACAGGCCTCCGATACTCAATGCGTGACATTTCCCCGAAGGGACAGACACAGGAACGAAGAAGGACACATGCCGGCTAGCCTAAGTGTTCCGGAGCAGTAGCAAGCTACCATGGCTCGGTGGAAACACTAGGAGACATTTCCCGGTAAGAGAGGCTACTAAGGATAAACAACTAGATAGTCAGATCCCACACATACCAAGCATTTCAATCATACACACAATATGCTCGATATGTGCAAATACAACAAGGCATCACAACATGACTCTACGACACAAGTAAATATTCAATAGGCTCCGGGGAGCGAGATATTACAAACATGGGTCTCATGACCCAACATTCAGAGCATACAAAACAAAGCATAAGCGGAAGCTATCATGTCTGAGTACAGACATCTATAAATGAAAAAGGCTGAGAAGCCTGACTATCTACCAAATCCTGCCGAGGCACAAGATCGTAGCTGAGGTAACAAGCTAAACGTCGAAGACCACGCGGAAATACTAGTGAGACTGAAGTCTCTCTGCAAAAACATAAAATAGGCAAACGTGAGTACAAATGTACCCAGCAAGACTTACATCAGAACTATCTACATATGCATCATTATCAACAAACGGATGGTGGGGTTTAACTGCAGCAAGCCAGCTTTGACTCGGTGGCTATCCTGAACTACGACTGCAAGTAACTCTTTTGAGGTGGCGCACACGAGTCCACATATTCACCATATCAATACACCACTATGGATCCGCTGTCGTCTCCCTACGAGAACGCCATCCATAGCACTCACGCTTATCTTGCGCATTTTAGAGTATCCACTTTCACTTGTCTATGAAGTGATATAAGCAACCCAGAAGTCCTTTTTCGCGGACACGGCTATTCGAATAGATGATGATAACCCTGCAGGGGTGTACTTCTTCATACATGTTTCCACCACTTAGCGTCTGCACACGACATGTGCTCGGCAGACTTCAAGCGAAAGCCGACGTGGGTGTAGACCACGACCTACCTAAACACTCAAGTCTCTAGTCCAGGTTTATCGCCTATTCGGGTTCCATCCATGAGGAGATCCGGCCGGAGTTTCGCTCACAGCCCCAAACGATGTGAACAGGGTTCCGTGACACCAAACGGGCGCCCGGTATACACGGCCACGTGCCTACCGCATCACAGCCCACCCCTCCGGTCAGCGCTGTCCACGGCCTCCAGCATACTACAAACACCAGAAACTACTTGCAACTCCTGGACAGAGGACAAGGGTGAATAAGAAGTCGAGCGGGGTCATATTTCAGGGCCCAATGTATGGTAGTAGCTGAATCATGGATCACAAACACAGAACTCAGTTCCTAAGGACGGCTTCAATGAGACAACCCACCATGTACTCCTACATGGCCTCTCACCGACACCTTTTACCAAATCGTGTTCACACACTTAGCTCACACACAGTAGGACATGTTCACACACCTCTGATTCATCCCGAATGAATCAGACCTGACTCGACTCTAAGCAGTAGCAGGCATGACAAACAAGCATGAATGAGTAGGCACAACAGGGCTCAAACAACTCCTACTCATGCTAGTGGGTTTCATCTATTTACTGTGGCAATGACAGGTCATGCAAAGGATAAAGGGGTTCAGCTACCGCAGCAAGTAACAGATGAATCGATGTTGTCCTAATGCAGTAAAAGAGAGCAGGAGCAAGAGAGTAGGATTGTATCGGAATGAACAAGGGGGTTTTGCTTGCCTGGCACTTTTGAAGATAACATTGAGTCTTCATCAGTGTCAACGATCACATCATCGGTATCACGTCTATCGAGAGGGGACAAATACCGGCAACACAGAAGGGAACACAATCAATGCAATGCACAATATGATGCATGATCATGACATGGCAAAATGAATGTGTTTTGAGCCAATGCAACTAGCAACAGATTAAATGAAGTTGGTTTGAATACAAGATTCAAATTCAAACTCCATATGTGATTATTTAAATGCCCTTTATTTGATTTGTGCCAAACAGCAGCTATAAGTTGTTCTAACATGCATGAAAATGGTACAGATGGATTCCTTGAATTTTTCTGATAATTTTTCATATATAAATTATTTAATTTGGAGTTACGGTTAATTTTCTATGAATTTTAGAAGTTTATATTCATTTTCTGGAATTTCAGAATTAAATTAAATCCAGAAAACATTACTGCGTCAGCATGACGTTGGCATGACGTCAGCAAGTCAACAGGGGCCGGCTCGGGTCAAACCTGACGTGTGGGGTCCACACGTCAGTGACACAGGGGCTAATCCCGCGTTGACTCGGGCTTTGACCCGCTACGGGGCCCGCTGTCAGTGTCACAGGGTTAGTTAGCAGGGTCATTAGCCCCTAACGACGACGCCACGTCAGCACGCCGGAGACCAGCCGACGGCGACCACAGAACACGGCGGGGCACGCCGGACTTGCGCTAGAGGCGTCAGTTTGGCGCGCTGAGGGCACCAGGGGATGGCCCTTGCTCTCGCGCATCCAGAGGACCGAGTGGGAGGTCGTGGGGTCGCCGGAACTCATGCCGGCGACGAGCTTTGGCGGCGATGGTGTTCGGTGGTGCTCGGGCGCGTCGCTACGGTGCATCAGTGAGCAAATGGAGAGGCTGGGCAGCACCTGCTAGACATGGGGAGCACTAAGAGCAGCTCAGTGAGGCCAGGGGAGCACGGAGGCTATGCGTGCAGCAGCAATGGCGGACGGTGGCTTCGGTGCTCGTGGGGAACGGCGCTACGGCACGGAGGGGAGCATGCTGAGTTAGGGGAGAGGGTCAGTGACTCACGGCGATGACGAGGGGACGCTCGGCGAGGTCGGGGACGGTCCGGAGCCGGCGAATTTGACGAAGATGGCCGGCGGTCCCGAGGTTGAAGAAGGCATCGAGGGCGGTGTTGTGGCATGTCCGGGGCCTCGTGGCTCGTTGAGGAGGTAGAGGGAGGACCGACGGAACTTCCTGGGGCGTCGGTGAGCCGTGGGGTGGCCGGTAGCCATGGTGGCTCTCGTCGGTGGCGGCGGCTCCGTTCGGTCGCGGGAGGGGAAACAGAGGAGCGAGGGGGAGGGAGGTCCAGACAGCGAGGGAGAAGTGAGAGGGGGTCGGGGCTGCATGGCGTCGCGGGAGGGACCAGGGAAGGAGGAGGCAGCCAGGCAGGGAGGAGGTGGCCTCCTCGGCCGCGCGCGTGCGAGCACGCAGCTGCTCCCACTGGCAAGAGGAAGACGACAGGGGGGGAGTAGCGGTGGCGGGCTGGGCCGGCTGGGCCGGTTCTGGTGGGCTGCACGGGTGAGGCCAGGTAAGTCCTTCTCTCTCTCTCTTTTATTTTTTTCTTCTGTTTTGTTTTATTTAATTTCGTTTTGCCACTGTTTTGAATTTTAAACAAATTCAAACAATGCCAAAAACTCCTCTGAATAATTTTATTTGGCTAGATGGACTTTTCCAAAAGCTCATAAAATATTTCAGGGGTATTTGAAATTATATTCTAATTATATGAATATAATTCAAATTCAAATAGCTAATGATTTAAATTCAAAGTCCCAAAAATAAATCCTTAAAAATGTTCAATATTTTGGTTGGGACCAGAACCCTTACCAAAAATTATCAAACATTTAAGAAGAACCTTTTGGAGCAATGAATGAGATTTTAGGGTTTTTGCCCTTCTTTTATTTAGGGTTTTGAGGCTTCTGAATTCCTCAGTTCAGGTTTAAAAAAATTTAAACATGATGCTCAGATGGAAGCAGGCATAGGACAGGCCAGAACTAGGGATGTGACAACTCACCCCCACTAAACAAGAATCTCGTCTCGAGATTCAAGCGTAGGGTAAGATGAAGGGGAAACGCAAACTAGTATAATCTTCATGATCCAGGGTGCACTTCAAATGAATGTTGATTCGATCACCATCATTGTCTCGAAGTCTTGCTCTGAGAAATCCTGCCAACATGACCTGGAGAGAAGGAGACTCTAGAAGGGTCGATCTCCTCGAAGATCGAACAACTCACGGAATGAGACATAGGACCATCTCTCGGGTTGAGACACGAGATACACATCAAGAGGGGTGGAAAGAAACGGATGACGAAGGTTCACTAGGTAGACAACAATTCCACACTTAAGAAGGTGGTAAAATATTGTGCACGTAGCGAGGAGTTTAGTTGCCATGAAACCACGACGAAACATCCTGGAGGAGGGTGATTCGTAGATTATTTCCTTAAGTGGCAAAAAGAATTACCTTTGATTCAGAGATCATTGAAAACTCTTCATACCAGCCTAAGGCAATTCACAACGATCGTTTGGAGGGGGTCGGTAGAATGGCATACTCGGACTTGGATGATGTGGATTACCTTGTTGAAGACAACGTAATGGATGAATTTGCTTATCACCGGAAATGGAAGAGACCCATGGTAGAATGGCACAATGGCGGTGCAAGCTGGGAACAGAATGCAAATGCTGGGAATGATTCTGGTAGCTGGGGAAGAACCCAACAATAGGGAGTGAATTCACTGTTTGAATAGGTCATAGCATTGCCGAGGAAACTGAGAGCAAACCCAGTTAGTGCCGGTGATAACACGTAGCGCTTGTGCGTGCTCTCAAGAACTTGAGCATTTCCATATTCATCAAGGTTTTACCAACATCCGTGTCAAGGATCCTGGCAACACAACTTGCTACCATGATGAATGATGATGGATGATGCATATGCAAAGGAAGATAACACTTCTCAGATTTCATCTTAGCGAGGCCAAGGAAATAAAATCTGGATGATCGACCGAGAGACATTTAGCACTCCATTTCTAATGTTCTCCTTGATGTGCTAGTGTATCCCATTCATAGATATGGTTTGATAACTAGAACATCAAGTAAAAGGTCGGACTTCGGGAGCAATAGAATCCATAAGGAACAGTTACGGAGGTAAATCCTATGAAATCCTTATGGGGGGGTGGCCAACTTCCTCAAACAAGATACTATAATAATAGGTCTACCGGATGGGTGTGTTGGCCACGACATCCACCTTACCGGTTATCGAGAGACCAATATTATAGTTCTTAGGGAAATGTTCCAACCATCATATCTGCCTGAGATTCAGCTCTGGTTGGTGTTAGGATATTCCAGGCTCATCGAGTCTTAGGAAGAAAAATGAAAGTTTGCAACACAAATCGACAAGATGACGTTGCGGGATTCTCGGGAGATGAACTACGATAGCAAGCTCCAAAACATGAGCTGGTTCTGCTACAAACATGTGAACACGTTGTCCCAGACAAGCATGACCACGTGGTAGTCTTATAATAAAACACTACCGAGTTCAGGAGGGGGAACCATCAACGAGGGTATCGAAGTTCTTTCATAAGTCCGGATTAGCTCTTATGAAGGAACTCCTTCTCCTTGAACAAATCAATCAGTGGCTTGGTGTGCTAGGGATACATATAGATTGAAGGTTGCAAGTCTTCAAACCACAGCATTCTTCACACGTGTGCATGACTGATTTGGAATGATTCCAAAGAAAGCAACATTGACTTTCTCGAATCCACGGCGGCAACTTGCATCAGATGCACATGAATTAAAGGAAGTCACTACCTTCATCCAAACATATGCTTCATGAGCTAGCATGAACAAATGCTTTCAAAAGTTTCCAACACTAGCTTAATGTTCAGCAAAATTATGGAGAAGACAAGGATGTTGTCAATGGGCACAACAACAATTCATCTGGGTTTCCTTTTAAAAGGAATTCCATAGTTAAGTGAACAAGTGATAGCATTGGTCAGACCCAAAAGATATAATGGTGTATGCTCGAGGGATCAACCACGAATAGGACAACATTACGAGCATCGTTGGTACTGATTTGATTTGACGATAGCCCACACTCAAATCAAAGGATTGATAAGACAATAGGTCCAGCAACTGATCACAAGGACCAATCGATGAAGATATCATCTTTCTTCAACACACACTACACAAGAATATCCCTTTGGAACGAACAAAGTCAGACAAGCTTTTCTCTTCCAACTCTCCAAGTTGTTGTCTAGCTTAACCAACTAGCTCAGGGATATCTAACACCGATTCTTGGAGAGAAGGTGGTTCACAAGAAACCAACTTGATCACGAACTCAACATAGCGGTCAGGTGACAACCCGGTAACACCTCCAAGAAGATATTTGGAAAGTCACGAACCACCGGTATGTTACTAAGCTCGAGAACAATCTTGCTTTTTGAGGCAAGACGATATGATCAATAGAGCGAAGATTTGAAATAACCCTAACTCATCGATCGAGGAGTGTACCGAGAACAAGGACTAGGTAGCACGATCAATCTTAGAATGATGATTCACTAACCAACATGCTAAGAATGAAATTATTGTCCTTTAACTACCAAACAACGGAGTTGCTAGTAGTATTGATTTCACACACCACGATTCACTTGTCGACATTCCGGTTACGATAACACAGGAACCGAGGAATGAACAATGATGGTGAGAAGTATCACTGTGTCAAGAGTTCATAGGATGGTGTGAAATTCCTATAACAATCTCGATATAAAATATGTAATACTCCAAGGTAGAGCAGAACAAAAGCTGGATTAGCAATTTGATCTGCGGAGCACAACTTCTTTGACCCAATCCTGGATAGGGAAGAGGTACTGGAGTTTGTTTCTCCTAGTCATTCCGCGATAGAATGGCTTGACGGACCACAAGAGTAATAGGCATCGATAAACGAACGCACGTATACTCTTGACTATCAATTGATAGACGAAGGTCAGTAGACAACTAAAGAGGGACAACTCAAAGGAACATGTAACTTTCTGAGTTGTGGATGCATAGATTAGTATGTCGAACCAAGTTCAACATAATTCCTCCGGATAACCCATGCAGAAAGGTAGAACTGGTAGAACCACAATATATAATGGAGAACTCATCAAGAGCACTCTGGTTGTGATCGTTCAGTTCAACGAGGAACTTCTGCCATAAGTAGTTCATGGTATTTGGAAGAAGAAGATACCACGGACTTCAAGGACTATCGCAAAGGTTACTAATAACCTAAAGGAACGAGCAAAACTATCAACATGAAGCAAGTAGGGTGAATCTCGGGTTCAAAACCCAGGGATAGAATACCTACTACTAAATGGCATCACGGGATGCTTTCGATAATGACGGCCAGAGTCATCACACTGGAACATAAATCATGGCTAGACTACTAGATGATCCCCTGAGACACCTAGGGTCATAATAGTAACTCCAACATAATGTCAAGGCAATAGAATACCTCAACTCAACAATTAGTGTGATTGAGCTGGCATAAAGGAACATCGAAATCAGAGGGAAAGGATTTTGCAAATGCATCAGACTATTTAGAAACCTGGAATGACTCGGACAGCATAACGGCTGTAAATGCTCAGAAAAGATTTGAGACATTCACAAAAATGGTGGCATAACCACTCAGAAGCACAATATCAAGGTCTCGAGATCAACAGTTAACATACAGAAGTAGGAACTGAACTCAAGCTTAGAACCATCAATCCTACAAGTCTGCAGATTAGTAACACGTGATCCTGATAGAAAGAAGAGATAGCCTAGTTCTTAATCCCCGTAGAAGAGAAGATGATGACTCAGATCAGAAGGCCATGTGGTATAAGGAGTAAAAAGAGCCTTACGTTCCATCCAACAATCAATTCCCTTATATAACTAAAGAATTTCTAGACTCAACTTCGACCAGTTTGGCTTGGTAATCCTACAGGTAGTCAAGCTCTGATACCAACGCTGTCAGGACCCCGACTCGATGCCACATAGGTCTAGCATGTAACACCTCATATCACTTTGCGGCCTCATGCACGGTATTCCCACGGGTGTCGCCTTACCTTTGCCCGGGACCGTTTGCGTCTTTTGGCACACATATATGATAGGGTCGCTAGCACCCATATGATAAGGAGCCCGGGCTGACATGGCTAGTCGTAAACCCAAAGTGGCACAGACTTACAGGGACAGGCATCCATGACCCAGCATCGAACGTGTCGGTCATCAGCAAGTGGGTCCGAGCTGTAGCACTGGGCTAGCAGGACTCCGGTAAACCGGGCTGTAGCGGGCTAACAGGCCTCCGATACTCAATGCGTGACATTTCCCCGAAGGGACAGAGACAGGAACGAAGAAGGACACATGCCGGCCAGCCTAAGTGTTCCGGAGCAGTAGCAAGCTACCATGGCTCGGTGGAAACACTAGGAGACATTTCCCGGTAAGAGAGGCTACTAAGGATAAACAACTAGATAGTCAGATCCCACACATACCAAGCATTTCAATCATACACACAATATGCTCGATATGTGCAAATACAACAAGGCATCACAACATGACTCTATGACACAAGTAAATATTCAATAGGCTCCGGGGAGCGAGATATTACAAACATGGGTCTCATGACCCAACATTCAGAGCATACAAAACAAAGCATAAGCGGAAGCTATCATGTCTGAGTACAGACATCTATAAATGAAAAAGGCTGAGAAGCCTGACTATCTACCAAATCCTGCCGAGGCACAAGATCGTAGCTGAGGTAACAAGCTAAACGTCGAAGACCATGCGGAAATACTAGTGAGACTGAAGTCTCTCTGGAAAAACATAAAATAGGCAAACGTGAGTACAAATGTACCCAGCAAGACTTACATCAGAACTTTCTACATATGCACCATTATCAACAAAGGGATGGTGGGGTTTAACTGCAGCAAGCCAGCTTTGACTCGGTGGCTATCCTGAACTACGACTGCAAGTAACTCTTTTGAGGTGGCGCACACGAGTCCACATATTCACCATATCAATACACCACTATGGATCCGCTCTCGTCTCCCTACGAGAACGCCATCCATAGCACTCACGCTTATCTTGCGCATTTTAGAGTATCCACTTTCACTTGTCTATGAAGTGATATAAGCAACCCAGAAGTCCTTTTCCGCGGACACAGCTATTCGAATAGATGATGATAACCCTGTAGGGGTGTACTTCTTCATACATGTTTCCACCACTTAGCGTCTGCACACGACATGTGCTCGGCAGACTTCAAGCGAAAGCCGACGTGGGTGTAGACCATGACCTACCTAAACACTCAAGTCTCTAGTCCAGGTTTATCGCCTATTCGGGTTCCATCCATGAGGAGATCCGGCCGGAGTTTCGCTCACAGCCCCAAACGATGTGAACAGGGTTCCGTGACACCAAACGGGCGCCCGGTATACCCAGCCACGTGCCTACCGCATCACAGCCCACCCCTCCGGTCAGCGCTGTCCACGGCCCCCAGCATACTACAAACACCAGAAACTACTTACAACTCCTGGACAGAGGACAAGGGTGAATAAGAAGTCGAGCGGGGTCATATTTCAGGGCCCAATGTATGGTAGTAGCTGAATCATGGATCACAAACACAGAACTCAGTTCCTAAGGACGGCTTCAATGAGACAACCCACCATGTACTCCTACATGGCCTCTCACCGACACCTTTTACCAAATCGTGTTCACACACTTAGCTCACACACAGTAGGACATGTTCACACACCTCTGATTCATCTCGAATGAATCAGACCTGACTCGACTCTAAGCAGTAGCAGGCATGACAAACAAGCATGAATGAGTAGGCACAACAGGGCTCAAACAACTCCTACTCATGCTAGTGGGTTTCATCTATTTACTGTGGCAATGACAGGTCATGCAAAGGATAAAGGGGTTCAGCTACCGCAGCAAGTAACAGATGAATCGATGTTGTCCTAATGCAGTAAACGAGAGCAGGAGCAAGAGAGTAGGATTGTATCGGAATGAACAAGGGGGTTTTGCTTGCCTGGAACTTTTGAAGATAACATTGAGTCTTCATCAGTGTCAACAATCACATCATCGGTATCACGTCTATCGAGAGGGGACAAATACCGGCAACACTGAAGGGAACACAATCAATGCAATGCACAATATGATGCATGATCATGACATGGCAAAATGAATGTGTTTTGAGCCAATGCAACTAGCAACAGATTAAATGAAGTTGGTTTGAATACAAGATTCAAATTCAAACTCCATATGTGATTATTTAAATGCCCTTTATTTGATTTGTGCCAAACAGCAGCTATAAGTTTTTCTAACATGCATGAAAATGGTACAGATGGATTCGTTGAATTTTTCTGATAATTTTTCATATATAAATTATTTAATTTGGAGTTACGGTTAATTTTCTATGAATTTTAGAAGTTTATATTCATTTTCTGGAATTTCAGAATTAAATTAAATCCAGAAAACATTACTGCGTCAGCATGACGTTGGCATGACATCAGCAAGTCAACACGGGCCGGCTCGGGTCAAACCTGACGTGTGGGGTCCACACGTCAGTGACACAGGGGCTAATCCCGCGTTGACTCGGGCTTTGACCCGCTACGAGGCCCGCTGTCAGTGTCACAGGGTTAGTTAGCAGGGTCATTAGCCCCTAACGACGACGCCACGTCAGCACGCCGGAGACCAGCCGACGGCGACCACAGAACACGGCGGGGCACGCCGGACTTGCGCTAGAGGCGTCAGTTTGGCGCGCTGAGGGCACCAGGGGATGGCCCTTGCTCCCACGCATCCAGAGGACCGAGTGGGAGGTCGTGGGGTCGCCGGAACTCATGCTGGCGACGAGCTTTGGCGGCGATGGTGTTCGGTGGTGCTCGGGCGCGTCGCTACGGTGCATCAGTGAGCAAATGGAGAGGCTGGGCAGCACCTGCTAGACATGGGGAGCACTAAGAGCAGCTCAGTGAGGCCAGGGGAGCACGGAGGCTATGCGTGCAGCAGCAATGGCGGACGGTGGCTTCGGTGCTCGTGGGGAACGGCGCTACGGCATGGAGGGGAGCATGCTGAGTTAGGGGAGAGGGTCAGTGACTCACGGCGATGACGAGGGGACGGTCGGCGAGGTCGGGGACGGTCCGGAGCCGGCGAATTTGACAAAGATGGCCGGCGGTCCCGAGGTTGAAGAAGGCATCGAGGGCGGTGTTGTGGCACGTCCGGGGCCTCGTGGCTCATTGAGGAGGTAGAGGGAGGACCGGCGGAGCTTCCTGGGGCGTCGGTGAGCCGTGGGGTGGCTGGTAGCCACGATGGCTCTCGTTGGTGGCGGCGGCTCCGTTCGGTCGCGGGAGGGGAAACAGAGGAGCGAGGGGGAGGGAGGTCCAGAGAGCGAGGGAGAAGTGAGAGGGGGTCGGGGCTGCATGGCGTCGCGGGAGGGACCAGGGAAGGAGGAGGCAGCCAGGCAGGGAGGAGGTGGCCTCCTCGGCCGCGCGCGTGCGAGCACGCAGCTGCTCCCACTGGCAAGAGGAAGACGACAGGGGGGGGAGTAGCGGTGGCGGGCTGGGCCGGCTGGGCCGGTTCTGGTGGGCTGCACGGGTGAGGCCAGGTAAGTCCTTCTCTCTCTCTCTCTTTTATTTTTTTCTTCTGTTTTGTTTTATTTAATTTCGTTTTGCCACTGTTTTGAATTTTAAACAAATTCAAACAATGCCAAAAACTCCTCTGAATAATTTTATTTGGCTAGATGGACTTTTCCAAAAGCTCATAAAATATTTCAGGGGTATTTGAAATTATATTCTAATTATATGAATATAATTCAAATTCAAATAGCTAATGATTTAAATTCAAAGTCCCAAAAATAAATCCTTAAAAATGTTCAATATTTTGGTTGGGACCAGAACCCTTACCAAAAATTATCAAACATTTAAGAAGAGCCTTTTGGAGCAATGAATGAGATTTTAGGGTTTTTGCCCTTCTTTTATTTAGGGTTTTGAGGCTTCTGAATTCCTCAGTTCAGGTTTAAAAAAATTTAAACATGATGCTCAGATGGAAGCAGGCATAGGACAGGCCAGAACTAGGGATGTGACAGAGGTTGCCGGCGGAATAGGCAAGACTCCCTCCATGGAGGATGGCCGCTCGCCCAATTCTGGAGCCTTAGAGGCCTCCAGGACCTTATCCGGCTCCAAGTCTCTTTGAGACGACACCTCCATGTCGCGCCCAGGCTTCGGAAAATGAGTCCCCGGAGGCGTCTCGCTCACCACAGCATTCGAGCTCAACGAATCCTCCGACGAGGACTGTCCGGCAGGAGACCCCACCGGGCTGTATGAAATGTGGCGACAGATAAAACTATTATGCCCAGACGACCCTGGATACATAGGCGTATTCGGATTTCGGATACTTACGATTTTCCCAGGGGCTGGACCACGGGATCCCACTCCGGGCTATTATGGGCAGCCGGGGTGGATGCCTCTGTAGGGGAACCTCGCCCCCTCTTGGGCGATTCGGCCTCCAGGGACGGGGAAGCCGCACGCTTCTTCCCGCGTGCAGAGTGAGGCTCGTCCTCCTCTGCCTCCTCCTCTTTGTCTTCGGAAGGAGCATCGCTAGAGCCTTCGGATCTGGCGTCCGAAGCCTCGCGACAGCGGAGGCCACTCCGGGTCTTCTTGACCTTCTTGGAGGCCTCCTTCTTGGGCGCCTTGTAGGGCGCAGGGACCAGTATCTTTGTTAGAAGAGGTCCGGCCGGTTCCTCCGGCAGTGGGGCTGGACATTGTATCCGCTCCACCCTTTTTATCCATCCCTAAAGCCACAATGAAGCACGATTAAAACGTCCCCCTCATGATATGCCAGCTGGAGCCTGGAGGGACAGGGCGTGGCTATAACTTACTGAGCTTGCAGAATGGGATAATTGATACCCCTGGTCCTCGGAAGAGTCCAGCCATGATTTGCTGGACCTAAAGAGCACCTTCCAGATATCCTCGTGGGAGGAATCATAGAACACCCGGAGGTTTTGGTGCTCCGTTGGGTTCAATTCCCATAAAGTACAGGCTCGACGCTGGCAAGGGAGAACCAGGCGAACTAGCATCACCTGGACCACATCAACAAGCTTGACGTCCTTCTCGACCATACTTCGAACACGCGTCTGGAGCAGTGACAGCTCATCAGACGAGCACCAGTTCGGGCCCTTCTTGGTCCAGGACGTAAGCCGCAATGGAGCTCCGGATCTGAACTCAGGAGATGCGGCCCATTTTTTGCCGCGTGGTTCGGTGATATAAAGCCATTGCTACTGTCACTCCTTGACGGAGTCCTTAAAAGTGCCCTTCGGCCAAACAACCTTGGGCATCTTGCTCACCATGGCGCTGCCGCACTCGGCATGTTCGCCACTCACCACCTTGGGCTTCACATTGAAAATCTCCAGCCACAGGCCGAATTGAGGCGGAATCCGGAGGAAGGCCTTGCACACGACGATGAACGTCGAGCTATTGAGAAAAGAGTTGGGGGAAAGATCGTGAAAGCCAATCCCGTAGTAATACATGACTCCTCAAACAAATGGGTGGAGGGGTGCTACCTCTTGAGCACTGCGTTGGATTTCCCCAAAGAGGAGAGGATGATGCAGTAAAGTAGCGTAAGTATTTCCCTCAGTTTTTGAGAACCAAGGTATCAATCCAGTAGGA
The DNA here is from genome assembly GCF_002162155.2 of Triticum dicoccoides. Lineage (NCBI taxonomy): Eukaryota > Viridiplantae > Streptophyta > Magnoliopsida > Poales > Poaceae > Triticum > Triticum dicoccoides. The sequence continues at coordinate 43,814,547 of NC_041389.1, forward strand.
GATCACACACAAGTCCCTCGTACCTACACAAAACGATAGGAACTCGCAACCAACGCTTAGGGGTTGTCAATCCCTTCACGGTCACTTATGAGAGTGAGATCTGATAGAGATAATATTTTTGGTATTTTTGATAGATAGATGCAAAGTAAAAAGTAAAAGGCAATGTAAAACAAAGCAAGTAAATAAAGTAATGGAGATTGATATGATGAGAATAGACCCGGGGGCCATAGGTTGCACTAGTGGCTTCTCTCAAGAGCATAAGTATTCTACGGTGGGTGAACAAATTACTGTTGAGCAATTGATAGAAAAGCGAATAAATATGAGATTATCTAGGTATGATCATGTATATAGGCATCACTTCCAAAACAAGTAGATCGTAACGATTTTGCATCTACTACTATTACTCCACTCATCGACCGCTATCCAGCATGCATCTAGAGTATTAAGTAAAAACAGAGTAACGCCGTAAGCAAGATGACATGATGTAGAGGGATAAATTCATGCAATATGATAAAAAAACCATCTTGTTATCCTTGATGGAAACAATACAATACGTGCCTTGCAACTCTTTCTGTCACTGAGTAAGGACACCGCAATATTGAACCCAAAGCTAAGCACTTCTCCCATTGCAAGAACTACCAATCTAGTTGGCCAAACCATAAAGATAATTCGAAGAGACTTGCAAAGATAACTCAATCATACATAAAAGAATTCAGAGAAGAATCAAATATTGTTCATAGATAAGCTGGATCATAAACCCACAATTCATAGGTCTCAACAAACACACCGCAAAAACAAGATTACATCGAATAGATCTCCACAAGAGAGAGGGAGAACATTGTATTGAGATCCAAACAGAGAGAAGAAGCCATCTAGCTAATAACTATGGACCTGAAGGTCTGAAGTAAACTACTCACACTTCATCGGAGAGGCTATGGTGTTGATGTAGAAGCCCTCCGTGGTGGATGCCCTCTCCGGCGGAGCTTCGGAACAGGCCCCAAGATGGGATCTCGCAGATACAGAAGGTTGCGGCGGTGGAATTAGGTTTTTGGCTCCATATCTAATCTGACGAGGGTACGTAGGTATATATAGGAGGAAGGAGTACGTCGGTGGAGCAACAGAGGGGCCACGAGGCAGGGGGGTGCGCCCTCCACCCTCGTGACCGCCTCTGGCACTTCTTGGAGTAGGGTCCATGTCTCCTGGATCACGTTCGGTGAAAAAATCACGTTCCCGAAGGTTTTATTCTGTTTGGACTCTGTTTGATATTATGTTTCTTCGAAATACTGAAATAGGCAAAAAAACAGCAATTTTGGGATGGGCCTCCGGTTAACAGGTTAGTCCCAAAAATAATATAAAAGTGGAAAATAAAACCCAATATAGTCCAAAACAGTAGACAAAGTAGCATGGAGTATTCAAAAATTATAGATACGTTGGAGACGTATCAATGGGAAACCCGAGCCCGCGGACAAAATGGGGAAGGAACACGACTCTCTCATAGGTCTCTAGAGTAGGGACAACCTGTCCCGCCGGTGGTAGACGATGGCCGATCTTCTTGGCCAGATACCCGGCTTCCCGGAGCCTCTTGATATCCTTCTCCCGGACGGTAGAGGCCATCCATTTGCCTCCTGCTCCGGATCCGGACATCTTAGAAAAACCTCTCTTCGATGGAGAAGAAAAGCACTTGGGCATTGGGGCTCGAATAGAGGGGAATGAGTTAGCAGAAGGAGAAGGCATGGGTAAAAGGGGAAGATGCCCTGTCTATTTATAAGAGAAGGTAAGATCTTTTTTGCGCCTCCCCACTTGCCTAATGGAACCCGCTCATCTCTCACTCGCAGCGATTAGCGGTACAGTTGGATTACCCATACCCGGATTGATGAGAATCCCGTGATAAGGGGACACGATCTTTGCTTCGACAAGACGTGCTAAGGAAACCGCCTCACAGTATACGCTGTGGCTGGTAGTGGAAAAACGGTTCGACCGAAAGGACATATCATGTCGTCTAAAGAATTGTCAGATGAAGTATAATTCTCTCTACGGTGGTATGTGAAGATCATCTTGCAGATCCGGAGACGGTCTACGCGTCATTGAAGGCTGGTTCAGGGGCTACGGAGGGAGTCCTGGATAAGGGGGTATCCGGACAGCCGGACTGTATACACCGCCCGGACTATAGAAGCGTCAAGATACAAGACTCGAGACTTCGGCTCGTGTCCGGATGGGACTCTCCTTTGCGTGGAGGACAAGCTTGGCGATCCGGATATTATGTTTCGTTCCTTGTAACCGACTCCATGTAAACCCTAGCTCTCCGGTGTCTATATAAACCGGAGAGCATGGTCCTTAGAAGGCCGATGACAATTACAATCATACCATCATAGGATAGCTCTTAGGGTTTAGCCTCTACGATCTCGTGGTAGATCTACTCTTGTACTACACATATCTTCAATATTAATCAAGCAGGAAGTAGGGTTTTACCTCCATCAAGAGGGCCCAAACCTGGGTAAACATTGTGTCCCTTGCTTCCTGTTACCATCAGCCTAAGACGTACAGATCGGGACCTCCTACCCGAGATCCACCGTTTTTGACACTGACAGCGGCCTCCTCTCTCGTGGGAGCCTCGTGTGCCTTCCAGACTACTTCTTTCTTGCTAAAATTCTTAAATAATCCAAAACTAATAAAAATTTCCATTAGAGTTGTTTTGGAGACGGTTTACTTACCGTACCATGTACCTATGCCTTTTCGAAGTCTGGAACATTCTGGAAAGTGTCTCTTATGTATTCCTCGAGGGTTCTGGTTTCAATAATATTAGTTTCAACATCGATAGGATTATCTGAAATATAATGTTCAATTCTTTGACCGTTAACCACCCTCGGGTTTGTGCCTTCGAAGTTGTTGATTTTTATAGCACCAGAACGATAGACCTCCTCGATAACGTAGGGACCTTCCCATTTTGAGAGAAGTTTTCCTGCAAAAAATGTTAAACGAGAGTTGAATAACAACACATAATCTCCTACGTTAAACTCACGCTTTTGTATCCTGTTATCATGCCAGCGTTTGACTTTTTCTTTGAAAAGCTTGGCATTCTCATATGCTTGGGTTCTGCATTCATCAAGTGAGCTAATATCAAACAACCTCTTCTCGCCAGCAAGTTTGAAGTCATAATTGAGCTCTTTAATAGCCTAATATGCTTTATGTTCAAGTTCAAGAGGTAAATGACATGCTTTTCCATAAACCATCTTATATGGAGACATTCCCATAGGATTTTTGTATGCAGTTCTATAGGCCCATAATGCATCATCAAGTTTTTTGGACCAATTCTTTCTAGATCTATTCACAGTCTTTTGCAAAATTAATTTGAGCTCTCTATTGCTCAACTCTACTTAACCACTAGACTGCAGGTGATAAGGAGATGTGATTCTATGATTGACATCATACTTAGCAAGCATCTTACGGAAAGCACCATGAATAAAGTGTGAACCACCATCAGTCATAAGATATCTAGGGACTCCAAACCTCGGAAAAATAACTTCTTTAAGCATTTTAATAGAAGTGTTATGATCAGCACTACTAGTTGGAATAGCTTCTACCCACTTAGTAACGTAATCAACAGCAACTAAAATATGTGTATAACCATTGGAGGCAGGAAAAGGTCCCATATAACCAAAGCCCAAAACATCAAACAGTTCAATAACAAGAGAATAATTCATAGGCATTTCTTGACGTCTACTAATGTTACCTATTCTTTGACATTCATCACAAGATAAGACAAACTTAAGAGCATCTTTGAAGAGAGTAGGCCAATAAAAACCAGATTGTAGTACCTTGTGTGCAGTTCTATCTCCAGCGTGGTGTCCTCCATAAGATTCAGAGTGACACTTGCGTAGGATATGTTCCTGTTCATGCTTAGGCACACAACGTCTAATAATACCATCTACTCCTTCTTTCTAAAGGTGTGGATCATCCCAGAAGTAATGTCTTAAATTATAAAAGAACTTTTTCTTTTGCCGGTATGTGAAACTAGGCGGTATATATTTAGAAACAATGTAATTAGCATAATCAGGATACCAAGGAGCAGTACGAGAAGCATTGACAACCGCTAATTGTTCATCAGGAAAACTATCATTAACAGGCAGTGCTCATCAAGAACATTCTCTAACCTAGACAAGTTGTCTACAACGGGGTTCTCAGCTCCCTTTCTATCAATAATATGCAAGTCAAATTCTTGGAGCAAGAGAACCCATCTAATGAGTCTAGGCTTAGCATCTTTCTTTTCCATAAGATATTTAATAGCAGCATGATCAGTGTGAATAGTAACTTTGGAATCAACAATATAAGGTCTAAACTTATCACATGCAAATACAACTTCTAAGAACTCTTTTTCAGTAGTAGCATAATTTCTCTGGGTAGAATCAAGAGTCTTACTAGCATACTGGATAACATTCAATTTCTTATCGACTCTTTGCCCTAAAACAGCACCTACAGCATAATCACTAGCATCACACATAATTTCAAAAGGTAAATTCCAATCAGGTGGCTGAACAATAGGTGTTGTGATCAAAGCTTTCTTAAGTGTTTCAAATGCTTCTACACAATCATCATCAAAGACAAAAGGAATATCTTTTTGCAATAAATTAGTCAGAGGCCTAGAGATGTTAGAAAAGTCTTTAATGAACCTCCTATAAAAACCGGAATGACCAAGGAAACTTCTTATACCTTTTATGTCCTTGGGACATGACATCTTTTCAATAGCATCAACTTTAGCTTTATCAACTTCAATACCTCTCTCGGAGATCTTGTGCCCCAAGACAATGCCTCCATTAACCATAGAGTGACACTTTTCCCAATTCAGGACGAGACTAGTGTCTTCGCATCTCTGCAAAACTCGATCAAGGTTGCTCAAACAATCATCAAAAGAGGATCCATAGACGGAGAAGTCATCCATGAATACCTCACAAATCTTTTCACACAAATCAGAAAATATAGCCATCATGCATCTTTGAAAGGTAGCAGGTGAATTACATAAACCAAAAGGCATACGTCTATAAGCAAAAGTACCAAAAGGGCAAGTAAAAGTAGTTTTAGATTGATCCTTCGTGGACACAGGTATTTGAGAGAAGCCAAAATAACCATCTAAAAAGCAAAAATGTGTGTGTTTGGATAGCCTTTCTAGCATTTGATCAACAAAAGGTAAAGGGTAATGATCTTTCTTAGTAGCTTTATTTAACTTACGGAAATCAATTACCATCCTATAGCCTGTAATAATTCTTTGCAGGATCAATTCATCTTTATCATTAGGAACAACGGTAATACCTCCCTTTTAGGGACACAATGGACAGGGCTAACCCATTCACTATCAGCAACGGGATAAATAATACCTGCCTCAAGGAGTTTTAGAATCTCCTTTCTTAGCACTTCCTTCATTTTAGGATTTAATCGTCTTTAAGGATCTCTAACTGGTTTAGCATCTTTCTCCACTGAAATTTTATGTTGACATAACGTGGGAATAATGCCCTTAAGATCGTCCAGAGTATATCCAATAGCAGCTCGGTGCTTTTTCAGAGTTTTCAATAATATTTCTTCTTCTTTCTCTGAAAGGTTAGCACTAATAATAACAGGATATATTTCTTTTTCATCAAGATAAGCATACTTGAGATTATCAGGTAAGGGTTTGAGTTCGAACACTGGATCACCCTTGGGTGGAGGGGGATCCCCAAGAATTTCAACACGAAGGTTATGTTTTAGCATAGGTTCTTTTTTAAGGAACACTTCATCTATTTCTTCCCTTTCCTTCATAAACATATCGTTTTCATGGTCTAACAAATATTGTTCTAACGGATCAGTTGGAGGAATAGCAATGGAAGCAAGACCAATAATTTCATCCTTACTAGGTGGTTCCCTTTCACGAGGTTGTCTACTAAACTTAGCGAAATTAAACGCATGAGACATACCATCTATACCAACAGTGACAATATTCTTTTCACAATCAATCTGAGCACTAGCAGTATTCAAGAAGGGTCTACCAAAAATAATGGGACAAAAATCATCTTGTGGGGAACCAAGAACAAGAAAATCAGCAGGGTATTTAATCTTCCCACACAAGACATCAACATCTCTAACAATCCCAATAGGTTTAATGGTGCCCCTATTAGCAAGCTTAATAGTAACATCAATATCTTCTAATTCAACAGGTGCACTATCGTGCATAATTTCTTTATAAAGATCATAAGGTATCGCATTAGCACTAGCACCCATATCACATAAGCCATGATAACAATGATCTCCTATTTTAATAGAAATAACAGGCGTGCCTACAACATGTCTACATGTCTTAGTATCGGGTCTAGCAATATTAGCAGTTTCACCCAAGAAAGAGATAACATGCCCATCTAAGTCCACATCCAAGAGATCTTTAATCATAGCAATACCAGGTTCAACATTAATTTGCTCAGAAGGTGTATAGGTCCTAGTATTACTCTTACGAACAACAGTCAAAGCTTTAACATGATCTTTTATCCTAGCAGGAAAAGGAGGTTTTTCAACATAAGCAGTAGGAATAATAGGATCACTATATGTAATAGTCTTTTCTTCGACTGTAATAGGTGCAACTACTTTCACTTCAACGGGAGGGTTATATTTAAACCACTTCTATTTAGGGAGATCAACATGAGTAGCAAAAGTTTCACAAAAGGTAGCTACTATCTCAGAGTCAAGTCCATACTTAGAGCTAAATCCACGGAAAGCATCGGTATCCATAAAAGATTTAACACAATCGAACTTAGGTGTCATACCTGACTCCTTACCATCATCGGAACCCCAATCTTCAGAGTTGCATTTAATTCTTTCCAATAAGTCCCATTTGAAATCAATAGTCTTCAGCATATAGGAACCAGCACAGGAAGTATCGAGCAGGTTGTGATTATCAAGAGAAAGCCGAGCATAAAATTTTTGAATAATCATTTCCCGAGAGAGCTCATGATTGGGGCATGAATATAACATTGACTTAAGCCTCCCCCAAGCTTGATCGATGCTTTCTCCTTCACGAGGCCAGAAATTATATTTGTAATTACAATCACGATGAACAAGATGCATAGGATAGAACTTCTGGTGAAATTCCAACTTCAGTCACTTATAATTCCAAAATCTCGTATCATCACATAGCCTATACCATGTCATTGCATCTCCCTTCAAAGATAAAGGAAGACCTTCCTTTTGACAACATCATCGGGGATACCTGCAAGCTTAAATAATCCACAAACTTCATCCACAAAGATAAGGTGTAAGTCGGGATGCAATGTTCCGTCTCCTGCAAAAGGATTAGCTAGCAGTTTTTCTATCATAACCGAAGGAATCTCAAAGTGAATATTTTCATAAGGTTCAGTAGCTTGAGGAGCATCTCTTTGCTCTTCTGGTTGGGGTGAAGATACCCCAAACAAGCCCCTCAAAGTATTAGTTTCCATAGTGACAAGTAACAGAAAATTTCAGCACACTATATAAATGTTTCCTTACCAAGTTCCACTCACCAAAAGCGCTACACTCCCCGGCAACGGCGCCAGAAAAGAGTCTTGATGACCCACAAGTGTAGGGGATCTATCGTAGTCCTTTCGATAAGTAAGAGTGTCGAACCCAACGAGGAGCGGAAGGAAATGATAAGCGGTTTTCAGTAAGGTTTTCTCTGCAAGCACTGAAATAATAGGTGATAGATAGTTTTGTGATAAGATAAATAGTAACAGCAAAAAGTAAATAAAGTGCAGCAAGGTGGCCCAATCCTTAATGTAGCAAAGGATAAGCCTGGACAAATCTAATAATGATAAAGGAGCTCCCGAGGACACATTGGGAATTATCGTCAAGCTAGTTTTCATCACGTTCATAAGATTCGTGTTCAGTACTTTGATAATTTGATATGTGGGTGGACCGGCACTTGGGTAAAGCCCTAACTTGGACAAGCATCCCACTTATGATTACCCTATTTCAAGCATCCGCAACTACAAAAAGGAGTATTAAGGTAAACCTAACTAGAGCATTAAACATATGGGTCAATATCAACCCCTAACGAAGCAACACATAAAGTAGGGTTTAAGCTTCTGTCACTCAAGCAACCCATCATCTACTTATTACTTCCCTATGCCTTCCTCTAGGCCCAAATAATGGTGAAGTTTCATGTAGTCGACGTTCACATAACACCACTAGAGGAAAGACAACATACATCTCATCAAAATATCAAACGAATACCAAATTCACATGACTACTAATAGCAAGACTTCACCCATGTCCTCAGTAACAAACGTAACTACTCACAAAGCATATTCATGTTCATAATCAGAGGAGTAATAATATGCATAAAGGATCTGAACATATGATCTTCCACCAAGTAAACCAATTAGTATCAACTACAAGGAGTAATCAACACTACTAGCAACCCACAGGTACCAATTTGTGCTTTTGATACAAGATTCGATACAAGAGATGAACTAGGGTTTTGAGAGGAGATGGTGTTGGTGAAGATGTTGATGGAGATTGACCCCCTCCCGATGAGAGGATCGTTGGTGATAACATTGGTGATGATTTCCCCCTCCCGGAGGGAAGTGTCCCCGACAGAACAGCTCCGCCAGAGCCCTAGATTGATTCCGCCAAGGTTCCGCCTCGTGGCGGTGGAGTTTCATCCCGTAAGCTTGCCCACGATTTTTTTCCAGGGAAAGAGTGATGATATAGCAGAAGATGGACGCCGGAGGCCCACCAGGGGGCCCAGGAGATAGGGGTCGCGCCCTACAGTGGGGGCGCGCCCCCAGTCTCCTGGACAGGGTGTGGGCCCCCTGGCCTATTTCTTTCACTCATAAATTCTTAATAAATCCAAAAAGTTGTTTCGTGGAGTTTCAGGACTTTTGGAGTTGTGCAGAATAGGTTTCCAACGGTTGCTCCTTTTCCAGCTACAATTCCAGCTGCCGGCATTCCCCCTCTTCATGGTAAACCTTGTAAAATAAGAGAGAATAGCCATAAGTATTGAGATATAATGTGTAATAACAGCCCATAATGCAATAAATATTGATATAAAAGCATGATGCAAAATGGACGTATCAGTAGGAAACAAGGCCTGAGGTTCATACTTTCACTAGTGGAAGTTCTCTCAACAATAATAACATAGATAGATCATATAACAATCCCTCAACATGCAAGAAAGAGTCACTCCAAAGCCACTAATAGGTAGGTTACGAAACCACCTCAAAGTTATCCTTTCTGTTCTATCTATTCAAGAATTCGTAGTAAAATAACGTGAAGCTATTCTTTCCGCTCAATCCATCATAGAGTTCATACTAGAATAACACCTTAAGACACAAATCAACCAAAACCCTAATGTCACCTAGATACTCCATTGTCACCTCAAGTATCCGTGGGCATGATTATACGATATGCATCACACAATCTCAGATTCATTTATTCAACCAACACAAAGTACTTCAAAGAGTGCTCCAAAGTCTCTACCGAAGAGTCAAGACGAAAACGTGTGCCAACCCCTATGCATAGGTTCATGGGCGGAACCCACAAGTTGGTCACCAAAACATACATTAAGTGGCACATGATATCCCATTGACACCACAGATAATCACGACAAGAAATACATCAAGTGTTCTCAAATCATAAAAGACTCAACCGATAAGATAACTTCAAAGGGGAAAACTCAATCCATCACAAGAGAGTAGAGGGGGAGAAACATCATAAGATTCAACTACAATAGCAAAGCTCGGGATACATCAAGATCACGCCATAGAGGGAACACGAGAGAGAGATAGAGATCAAACACATAGCTACTGGTACATACCCTCGGCCCCGAGGGTGAACTACTCCCTCCTCGTCATGGATAGTGCCGGGATGATGAAGATGGCCACCGGTGAAGGATCCCCCACTCCGGCAGGGTGCCGAAACGGGCTCCCGAGAGGTTTTTGGTGGCTACAGAGGCTTGAGGCGGCGGAACTCCTGATCTATCTTCTCCCACGATGTTTTTAGGGTATATGGGACTATATAGGCAAAAGAAGTCTGTTGGGGGGTCCTCGAGGGGCCCACGAGACAGGGGGGCACGCCCAGGGATGGTGAGCGCGCCCTCCTATCTCCTGGCTTCCTCGAAGATCCCCTGGCTTTAACTCCAAGTCTCCCGGATGATATTCTTCCAAAAAATCACGCTGCCGAAGGTTTCGTTCCGTTTGGACTCCGTTTGATATTCCTTTCCTTCGTAATACTGAAACAGGCAATAAAATAGCAATATGGGCTGGGCCTCCGCTTAATAGGTTAGTCCCAAAAGTAATATAAAAGTGTATAATAAAGCACATAATCATTCAAAACAGATAATAAAATACAATGAATACTTCATAAATTATAGATACGTTGGAGACGTATCAGCCTTTCTCTCTCTCACCGTTGGTCACTGATCCGGCCGCATCCCGTCCGCCGGGGGAAAGGGAGGAAGTGCATCTTTTCTCTGTTCGACGGCGCCGAGGCAGCACGTCCCGATCTACGGTACACGCCGTTCTCTCTGACCAAGCTCTGGCGCAGCAGGGCTTACGCCACCTGCTCGCAGATTCCGCCCGACACAGCTCACCTAGTTACATCCCAACGACCCCCAGGTATCCCCTCCGGCCTTGCTCCACTGCCCGTCTTCCCACGTCGCTGCATGTGGATCTTCCATAGTTCTTTGCCCAAAACGTAGCTCGCCGGCATACTTTCCATATTGCATTCTCGTCCTCACACCGTTTTAGACAAACACAACCGTGTTGTTATCTTCCCTTAGGACAAGGAATATGCTTCTTTTTTGTCGTTGCATGTGTCATCAACTATTATTGGCCAGTAATTGTTTCATTTCTACCTCTTTTTGGCAAACAGGGCTATCCATTTCACCTTGTTCCTATTGCGATCTTTGGTGAACTACAGAAATCACTTTTTTCTTAAGAGTGTTTTGTGCAGTTGTACTAAAATGTCACACAGGCAATGTCTCTACATTTAAGTGCGACTGCACAAAGGGAGATTAGTTTTGCTCTATCCTCCTCATCCAACTCCGAGCCTAATCTTCTCCAACTAGTTAGTCTTAAGAGACCGCAAAGGTGACCGGCTTCTATTTGTGTGTTTATTGTTTCATCAACAGTCCTCTATTATCGTAATCACACTTAATATCTTTGGAACAGGGACGCTCAGCTCTATTTTAGTGGAACTGCACAAAATGACCGGAATGTTGCTTGCTCCAGACAGCTACTTTTTTTCCCAACATGCCTTGTTGATTTAAACAAAGCTGGGGGGGACGTTGCTGCCAATGAAAGCATGGATCAATTTTAATTTAACACCTTCTCACAACTCTGTCTTGAGTTGTGATGTAATTATTAGCTCTGATCTGCTAATAATTGACATGCATTAGCAAGGAAGTTAGTTTTTTATTGTTTCCGAAAGAGCATCGATGGCAAGACACGCGAAACAAAAGCTGAAAGCTCACACCATTGTACAATTTCATGTTGCTGGAAAATTATTTGTATAGTACGTCAATTATGTAAACAAATGATGGAAGCTTGATAGCATTGCCAGAAGCCCCTTCATCATCCGGGTCCATGTGCCATGCACAAAATTATACTCCTTCATTCATAAATATTTGTCTTTATTTTACAAATTTCAAACGGGCATATTTTAGAGTGTAGATTCACTCATTTTGCTTCGTATGTGTACTCCCTCCGTTCCTAAATATTATATTCGTCTTTCTAGAGATTTCAACAAGTGACTACATACGGAGCAAAATGAGTGAATCTACACTCTAAAATATGTCTATATACATCCGTATGTGCCAGTCCATTTGAAATCACTAAAAAGACAAATATTTGAGTAGTCACTCGTTGAAATCTCTAGAAAGACAAATACTCCAGAGTATATTTAAGAACCGAGGGGGTAGTGCACAACCGCATGGGAGACTCAGCCCGGTCATTGCGCCGCATTAATAGTGAGTAATGACAAGTCAAATCATAAGCCCCACCTTTCCCATTGTAAGTTGCTCTGAAGAAGCAACCATCAATACGCTCTTCTTTGATTCCGCTCATACTACTCCATCCATCACTGTTTATACAGTGCGCTTCAGAAAAAAGAAAAAAAATATGTGGGACCAAGGCGACTAGCGATCGGCCTGAAAAATAGCATTGGTAGTTATAGCACGGCGTCTATTACTAGAGGGAATAATGCGTACACACATGCATGTGGTGCTTCCACCCCGGGTACAAACATGCATGCACTTACTACACATTGTAGTAGTACAGAGTACATGGAGAGAAAATTGTGGACTTGATTGCGGTTACCACGCCCTAATTAATTGAGCATCAAACCAAACGCATCTAAAGTCTCTCTGGTGGTGGAAATGCATTGAGAGAAATGCATCATAATGAAGCGCGCCCGGTAAACTGTGACGGAGGGAGGAGTAGTATGAAGGTGCAAAACCAAGTATGCGTATGGCCAGTCGGTCAACACACCTCCTCTTGGCATATCACTGACATGTGGGTCAGGAGTGTGAGCAAACGAATCTCAATTGACGGCAAAGAGCCAACCCGCCGTTCCTTGAGAGAGACGAGGAGCGAGAACACACAGACGGGCTCGCACGGAGGCCAAGATATATTCGAGCATGGTTGGTTGATCGATATCATTCATTACATGTTGGGCTGCCGTTTTCCGCCCTTCTCTGGAATAAACGTGTACTTTATCAGAGATAAAAAATAAGAGTACAGACGCTCCACCATGCGGTTCTAGTAGTAGTAGTACTCGTACTACTGCGCTTGGCTCTTCGCCTCTTCGTGAAGTCGAACAATGATGGTACTCCACATGTTGGGTACTACAGTGTATGCCTCTGACAATCTGACACCGAATGGACTGATGCATGTCCACCAAGGGTAGGTTGCATTAGTCAAAAGGCATAAGCGAGCTTCACCTTGTCCTGCAAGCTTCTCCTTGTTCTCCGAGTTGATGGGACACAACAAAAAGTAGTGCTAGTCCATACTCCCTCCTTTCCGGTTAATATGACTTAATCTTTTTTGCGGGTAAATGACAGAGCTCTATTCATATATAAGCATTCTTAGGATGATCATCCAAGACACTGGTCCTTGGACTTCATAATACGCTCATTGCGCTCAATATATATATTTTCCGGTGTTTATACAGTCACTAGCTCACCCTGACTGAGCATGTGTGTGCATGCATGTGTAGGTTGAGCACTTGAGCGTGACCGTGTGTGTTCTGTCGTGTGCTCGGACATGCATGCATTAGGGTGTCGCGCGCGTTTTTGCGTCCATGTGCACGTGTGACTGTTGCATACACGTAGGGGGAGTACATGCATGTAGGGGCCACTAACAAGCAGTCAAATCACGCAGTAAGTTAGTCAGAAGAAGCAACCATCTTTTCACTCTTGAATGACATGTACGCAATATAAAATGGTTGATATGGAGAGAAAAAGAAAACCACTATATATACACTAGCAGGAGCCTAAGCTACAAGCCTGCTTGCTTAGGTTGCTCTCTTCACAAGCATAGAACAACGGGCCTGATCCCGCAGCTGGGGGAAGGGAACAATGTTCTGCGTAGACGCAGTCGACATCGGCGAGGGAGAAAACCCACAGTTGGTGCGTCCCAATCGGGGGTCACCGCAGTATGGGCCGATGCCGCGTCCCAACTGTCCTTTTAGCTACAGCCCGACGTCCCAGGTATAGTCCATCTTCCTTTTGGAGCCGGCTTGCTCCACTGCCGTAGCTCCATCTCCATGTCGATCTTTCTCTACTTCTACCGGCTTCTACTTGTGATGAGTTTATGTCTCATGAACTAGTGCCAGTACTATTATTCTAATCACACTTCTTCAATATCTTTGCCATCAGGGATGCTCAGGTCGATTTTAGTGGAACTGCACAAAAGCATCGTATGATCCGAGGGTGCCAGCCGTCTTTCCTTCGACAGGTTCTACCTGGCCAGGAAATTAAATCATGTTTAGGTTTTAGGGTTTAAGTCGTAGTGACCCCATCAGTAATTTTTCTTTCATACAAGCTCTCACAACTTTTTTCTTTAGTTGTGAAGTAAATATTCGCTATGATCTGTGAATCATTAAGATGCATCAGCATGCATGTTAGTTTTCCTTTGTATTTGATGGAATGTTGTAACGGGGCAACCTTGGAATAGGAATGAAAATGGAGTGAGAAGTTTCCGTTTTTCCGGAGAAAAAATGGAAACGGAGAGAAACCAACGTTTCATTTCGTTGGATCGCGCCATCGAGCAAAACCAGCATTTAAATCACGTCTGTCGTGTTCGTGTCTCACCCTCCTCCACGGCTCGACCCCACACAGTCGCTCGGCATGCCACTCACCGCAAACTTAGTAGTATACGATAACTTTCCCGCATGCTTGTCGATGGACCGCGCCATGGAGTACTAGCACTACTGGAAGAGATTGACGAGTTGGGGGAGGACAGCTAGCTGTAGCACGGACTCCCAAGAACTTTTTACATGCATGTTGTAGCCGGCTATTGCGACCTTTGAACGCGGAGCAGCCGCGTGCACCCAGAAGCAGCGCGGGCGACGCTCTCTCAGCCAGCGCGCCACTTCAATGTCGGCGCCAGTGAGAGGTCGCGTCCGCTCTGGTCGGGCATGAATGCGGCACCGACCGTTTTGGGCTTGAAGCACGCGCGGGTGATGAAGAGGGTTCGGGTTGGTCAGGACCAGCCGTGTCAGCGGTCCGGACGTGCGCAAACAAGAGATGTTGTATGTTAATATTGCTGCGTATATAATTAACAACGTAAATAATGTGCCAGTTGGACAAATATGATTGGATATGAAGAGGGAAATGGAATTTGATGTAAACACGGATATGCATGTCTATGTCTATGTGTGTGTGCGCGACGACTCTCGCGACCTGGAAGCGGGGGCGTGTTTTTGATCGAGTTTTCTTTCTTGGTACGCTAGAAAATCAGTTTGCCTAATTCATATGTTATTTAAGGATATCACATCTAAGCTCCCACAAGTATATAATGTAGCAACAGGAAACAAAAAAAACTAGGACAAAAAATAGACCACAAACAGAGTGGACGTCAACTTAGATGTGACATCACTATGTCACATCTAGATGTGTCCTAGACAGACCCTTAAAAAATTGTCCTCAGTTTTCGTTTCTTTTCTCCGGGAACGCGCGTATTCTATTTAAAACCACTGCTATGGAGAGATTTTTTTACTCCATTATAGCCTCTTGTTTGATAGAGTTTCTCGCGTCTCGCTCTCTCACCATCTCCATATCAAAACAAGATGATAGTGTCCACTCTATCTCTCTCCTCACCGATGGTCACAGATCCGGCCGAATCCCGTCCGCTGCGGGAGGTGAGGAGGTGCAGTGTTGACGTTGTCACCGTCGGCGATGGAGGAAGACGATGCGCACCGTCCTCTTGGAGCCAGCGCTGGCACGGATGAAGATCCTCCGCGCCCTTGTTCGTTGCCTCTGTGGGCAGATCCCGCCCGCCGAAACGACATATTGCCCACCTGAGGTATAACTTCTTGTACTGGTCTAGCTCCCCAGGTCGCTCCGTGCGGGTTTTCTTCTATGCGACTACTTCCCAGCTCCCCATGCATAGTAGCTAGGGTTCGTCGGCTGGTCCAACATAACCTACTAGTACTATTATAGAGGAAATGCCACTCGAAAAGTTGTCCTGATTTATGCCTCGGTGGAGGTATACATGTTGTTTCGAAAAAAAGTGCATGGTGGTTGTGCGGTCATTGTCCATATGGTGGTAGTACTATCACTGGTTAAATGAAGAAATGCTTTTTTTCTCGGGTATCCTGGTTTAGTTCCCATCAAGATAGTTATGCTGCTTCTGTTTGTTGGTGTACTTTTCATTAATTCTTCTTGACAATTGAGATGTCATTGCTAACCCTTTTTATATTTTTGGAAACAGCTGTAACGCCCCGGATACAACTTTCCATATTCGTAACTCCGACTCTTGCCATTCCCGGCTATGTGATTTATTGTTTCCTTCGTGGTAGGGTTTTTGTCTTTTGTTTTGCATTTTGTTCATGTCAGGCATCTCATCTCATAGCATCATGTGCATCGCATCCATATGTTTTCATAAAACTTGCATCCGTTCGGGTTCCGCCGGTTCTCTCCGTTGTCCGTTCTGAGCCGACCACACTCGCACGCGCCCGCGGCACCTCTGAAATATTATTTTATAAGTGGCATAAAAATGTTCTCGGAATGGGTTGCAACTTGTCGTGCGGTCTTATTATAGTGTAGACAGGCCGCCTGCCAAGTTTCGTCGCATTCGGAGTCCGTTTGACTGCCCAACCGTTAAACGTAGCGGTACCGTTGCCGGTACCTTCGTCAGACGTTTTCGGTATCCGGAAACTGCTGCCAGGCCTCTCTCTCTCTCTTCTCTCCACTCAGCCCTGGCCTTTCTAGCACAGCCCACCTAGGTCAAGTCTACCTCTCCTCGCGTCCGGAACCGTCAGATCGCGAT
>NC_041389.1:43831449-43859853 GCF_002162155.2 Triticum dicoccoides
AGCAAATCTCCTATATAAGGACACCCTAGTCCATTTTTGGGCATTTCCTAGTCTAAACCTAGCCCCTAGCCTCCTCCCAGCCTCCCAGCCGCTCCCTCCTCGTTTTCAGCGCCGGTGCGCTCCCCCGCCGCCACTTGTCGCCTCCAATCTCCAGTATGCCGCCGCCCTTCACCTTCTCCTGCCGCTTGGCGTGCCCGGAATGGCCAGCCGCCGCCGGCCTCTCGCCCTCGCCCAACCCGCGCTCTCCACGTCGCCCCCCTCAGCGCCCACTTCCCCCGCAGGCCCGCCAAACCCGGGCGCAACCCGCCGGGCCCGCCCCGGGCCCGATCCGCGTTGCCCTGCGCCTGTGCGCCCGCTCGGTCCCGATCTGGATCGAGGGACTCCGCCGCCCGCAGCTCCTCCCGTCGACCCCTCCGCCGGCCACCTCGACGACTATGCCAGGCCAGCTCCGTCGCCCTCCTCCTCTCCTCTGTCCTTTTTCCTCCCTCTCTCTCAGCGCCCTCCCTCTCCTTGTGTTCCTCTGCAGGAGCTCAACCCCCATGGCGGAGCCCGATGGAGCTCCATTGCCGCCGAGATCGCCGGATCTCCCCACCGGCGCCGGGAACGGATGGATCGGATGGATCTCATCCAGATCCATGCCTCTAGGGCCTCCTTCGCGCCTTCCGTCGTCGAGCCGCCGTCGACCACTGCCATGGCCGCCGTCCTCCTTCCTGCTTGTGCGGGCGCATGGGGAGGACGAGCTCGCCCGCTCGCTGCGCCTCTGTGCGTGGGCCAGCCGGCCACATGGGCCGCGCCCCCCGCTTGGGCCTCCTCCTCTCCAGCTGGGCCTTGGCCCATGGTGAGAACCAAATGCAGCCCCTCCTCTCTGTTCAGCCCAGCAGTGCACCAGATGCGGCCCGTGTTGTTTTTTTCCCGCGCTGCGATTTTCTCTATTATCCAGTGATTTAATAATTATAGAAAATGCCCCTGTTTTAAACTGCTAATAACTATTTAACCATACATCCAAATAAAACATGTCTTATATGCAATATGCTTAGAATTTCATCTAGTTTAATAATATGCAACTTTCATGCATGTTTAAAATGTTAAATTGCTGTTTGCATTAGTTTTGCATAAATGCCACGTTAAAATGATTTATTTCATAACTAAATAACCGTAACTCCGTTTTTAATAAACTTTATATGTAAATGGGGTGGCAAAATGCCTAGATTAACATGGTGCACTTTATTTTCCTGTTTAACAACAACAAAAATTGTGTTTAGGGCAGAACAGTACCGAATCTAAAATTTGCATATGGGGATTTTCCGGAATTGTTGTTTGTTATTTCCGGCCTCATTTAAACTTGCCTATATAGTTAGTTTTCTTATGCTTCACCTCTTGCCATGTTTAACAACATTTAATATTGTTGGGTACATAAACAAGATTAAACTAAATATATCAATGTGGTGTTTTGTCAATATGCAACTCGTTGCATATTGAGTTCCACTTAATTTCTAGTATTGTGTGTTGCAGTTTGCCATGCCATGCCTCTTTAAACCGGACATGCATCATACTTGGTTGTGCATCATGCCATGATTATGCTTGTGTGTTTACCATGTTGTTTGTTTCTTTCCGGTGTTGCTTCTTAGTTCCGGTTATGTTGCGATTGTGAGGATTCGTTCGACTACTCCCGTTCATCTTCTTCAAGGACTTGTTCTTCTTCCCTGCGGGATTTCAGGCAAGATGACCGTTACCCTGGATCTCACTACTATCATTGCTATGCTAGTTGTTTCGTTCTATCGCTATGCTGCGCTACCTATCACCTGTTTATCGAGTCATCCCATATTGCCATGAACCTCTAACCTTTGACACCTTTCCTATGCAAACCGTTGTTTGGCTATGTTACCGCTTTGCTCAGCCCCTCTTATAGCGTTGCTAGTTGCAGGTGAAGTTGAAGATTGCTCCATGATGGACAGGATTTTGGTTGGGATATCACAAAATCTCTTATATTATTAATGCATCTATATATTTGGTAAAGATTGCAAGACTCGTCCTTTTGCCTAGTGTTTTGTTCCACTCTTGCCGCCCTAGTTTCCGTCATACCGGTGTTATGTTCCCAGATTTTGCGTTCCTTACGCGGTCGGGTGATTTATGGGACCTCCTCGACAGTTCGCTTTGAATAAAACTCCTCCAGCAAGGCCCAACATTGACTTTTACCATTTGCCTCACCACCACCTACTTTTCCCTTGGGAGTCGCTCTCTCGAGGGTCATCTTTATTATAGCCCCCCCCCTGGGCCAGTGCTTGTCTAAGTGTTGGTCCGAACTAGAGCCCTTTGCAGCGCCCCCTCAGGGAAACTTGAGGTCTGGCTTTAGTTGTACGGATTGCTCATCCGGTGTTGCCCTGAGAACGAGATATGTGCAGCTCCTATCGGGATTGTCGGCGCATCGGGCGGTCTTGCTGGTCTTATTTTACCATTGTCGAAATGTCTTGTAAACCGGGATTCCGAGTCTGATCGGGTCTTCCTGGGAGAAGGTCTATTCCTTCGTTGATCGCGAGAGCTTGTCATGGGCTAAGTTGGGACACCCCTGCAGGGTAGAAATCTTTCGAAAGCCGTGCCTGCGGTTATAGGTAGATGGGAATTTGTTAATGTCTGGTTGTATACAACTTGACACCAGATCCGAAATAAAATGCATCAACCGCGTGTGTAGCCGTGATGGTCTCTTCTCGGTGGAGACCGGGAAGTGAACACGGTTTCTGGGTTATGTTTGACGTAAGTAGGAGTTTAGGATCACTTCTTGATCATTGCTAGCTTCACGACCGTTCCGCTTGCTCTCTTCTCGCTCTTATTTGCGTATGTTAGCCACCATATATGCTTAGTCGCTACTGCAGCCTCACCACTTTACCCCTTCCTTTCCTTTAAGCTTTGCTAGTCTTGATACCCATGGTAATGGGATTGCTGAGTCCTCGTGGCTCACAGATTACTACAACAACAGTTGCAGGTACAGGTTATGCGATGATCATGACGCGAGAGCGATGCTTGCTTGCGTTGAGTTCTTCTTCTGCTTCTTCGATCAGGGGATAGGTTCCAAGTCGGCAGCCTGGGCTAGCATGGTGGATGTCGTTTGAGTTTCTGTTTGTGATTCATCCGTAATCGGATGATGCTCTTATGTATTGTCATGTTGTATATGTGTGGCATTGTATGCCTTATGTATGTATCCCCATCTATTATGTAATGTTGATGTAATGATATCCACCTTGCAAAAGCGTTTCAATATGCGGGTCTATCCTTGGTGGGACCTTCGAGTTCCTTTTGGATAGGGTCGCATATTGGGCGTGACAACAGCGATGCGTGTCTCCATACCCGGACATGTCTTCCTCAATTTTAGTGGAACTGCACAAAATTGGATGGCCATTGTTGTTCTGCCTCACTGTCCTCTGCCACGTGGTTCTTCCTTCCTCGAGCTTGATTACTAAGAAGAAATAGACCACAGTGACGAGTCGTCGAACTTCATAGGTGCCTCACCCAAAATTGATGCCAAATGGATGATGCATCACCATGGTGACCTATCGATGCTCATGGTTGCGTCGGCTCGTGAAGCTGGTCGATTTTCAATGAAAAACAAGATGTCTTTCATCAGTGCTCTTTGCTTGTTACACACAAAGATGATATCCTTCGTCAGTTCGCCTTGGTTGCGTTGGAGACGAAGCATCTTTCACATTGGTGCAATTTTATCACACAATTGGCTATGAACCAAATGTTTCCTTGAAGAAAGATCGATGTTGGTACTAAGAGCATAAGTGTTGTATTGATTTCTAAGCCTTCTCACAACTTTGTCTCCAACTCCCCTGTAATTTTATTTGTCCAGCTATTAACTTTGATTTAAAAAATTGTGTGGACTAAAAACCCGGATGGACGTAGTAGCCCTCCATTTTTATTTACTCCGCATATTACATTTGACTGAAGTCAAACTTTGTAATACTCTCAAACCTTTCCGATAATTGAAATTAACATTTTTTATTTGTACACACTCTCACACGTTTTTGATAATTTGGCGCATGTGTGGTTGTTCACTTAAGGGAGGGTAGTGTACCACACGTTAAGGACAGGAAGTGCGACCAGGACGCGTGGGCGTGGATCGTTAGTTCATCGGAAGTAGTACTAGTTTTCCTCATTGTACATTAAATAAAGAGTTTCGTTTCGTACTTACACAATTTAAAACGATTGTTATGGAGAGAATAAGAAAACCACTCCACTTATTGACCTAGTGCACCTGCCTTTGGGTTTATGATAGGTGGGCCCAAAATGTGGCTGGCTCACCTGTCATACAGCCAAAAGCAGGTGCAGTGAAGGCTCCAGAGCTTAGTCCGTACTACAGTAGTATATATATAAGCGGGAGCCTCAGTGCTTGTTCGCTAGGGTTTGCACACTCCACACGCTCGCCGCACTACATATATGTTACACGCTAGAGGCTCAGCATTCATTTGCTAGGGTTTGCTATATTCACAGTATCTCACCCTCTCTTCACCAGATCTAAACAAGACTGTGTTGGCATCTTGTCTCTCTCTCCCCCCTCACAGCTGGTGAAGGAGGCGTCTGTATCTCGTCGCACCGGGAAGGGGAGGAGGTGCAGCGTTCACTCTATCGCCTTCGGCGAGGGAGGCAGTCCACCGCAGGCTGCGCTGTTCTCTTTCATCCAGCCCCTGTGCGGGAGGGCCACCGACCCCTTCTTCCTTGCTGCCGTATGTAGTGTGGGAAGATCCGGCCTCCCGCCGCACGCCTTGCCACATCCCGACGACCCTAAGGTATAAGTTTCTTTGAAACCGTCGTTGCTCTAGCTGCATGTGGATCTTTTTTGATCTGTAGTCAAATCTAGGTCTTGGTTCAAAGAGGAAAGAAGGGTGCGGTGGACTGGAGCAAGAATCTAGGACGTGGTTCAATGAGGAAAGGAGGGGCGAAAAGTTGTATAGACTGGCTATCCAGCCGCTTTGTAGGTCGAAAAGGGAAAAGGGGGATAACCCAGTACACACATCTGTAAGGAACCGATCTCTTTGTTGAAAAGGGAAAGAAACTGGGGGGTCGGGTAGTTTGGGCAGGACTAGATTTGCTGGCCTCACATAGGAAAAAGGTTCAAAGAGAACAAATATAGGACCAACGCATATATGCTACTTGGCTACATACTCTGCATCACCCATTTATACGTGTGGACGCACATGGTGCTGGCATGTCCCATATAGCTATTTTGCTGTTGTTAATCTAAGAATGCCGCCGGAAAATTGAAGCAATGCCACTGTTAAAAGTAAATTACATTTTTTAACGAATGTTGTTTCAAGAGAATGTCTCTGTTAATATAATCAATGCAATCGTTTTAGAAATGCTACTATCCTACTTTGTTTTCTATCCAAGATAAGTTAGATGCTTCTTTCTGTCACCGTTTGTTTCATCCTCCTTTATCGGCAAGTAATTGTTTCCTTTTTTGCCTCTGTTAAAACAGGGGTATCGATTCAACTTGTTGCTATTGCGACATTTTGCTTCGCTACTCGAAACACTTATGTTATAAGAGTGTTTTGTGCAGTTCAACTTGAATGTCACACTGGTGACTTTGCTTAATTTTGTTGGAACTACACAAAAGGAGATCGAGATTTGTTTCCAGTCTTCGTGGCAAGTTGTTTCAAATCTTGGCCTCATCCACATGATGTGCAGTGTGCTTTGAGATGTTGTGCTACTTGTTTTGGTACTGTTTTAAATAAATGTTGAGTTGAAGCTATTGTATTGCTGTCTTTTCCCATTAAGTAGTGAACAAAAATGGGACCAACCCAGACATGATGCTTGTTGCTTTGTTACAACAAATTCAGCATCACCCCTTTATAAGCCAGTAATTGATGCCACTCTTAGAATTAACTACTGAATCTTATTTCAAAACTGCAACACTTGTTAGGGATTGGCGGGATTACCATTTTTGTGGCCACGTGTTTCATCCTCCTTTATTAGCCAGTAATTGATTCCTTTTTGCCTCTGTTTAAACAGACATATCTATTCAACTTGCTGCTATTGCGGCATTTTGCTTCGCTACACGAAACACTTTGCTTGATTTGAGTGCAACTGCACAAAACGAGATTGGATTTCCTATTTGTGTTGGCAGATTCGTATTTTATCTTGTCCGTCTCATGAAAGGTCAGTACAGGCCTTCATCCACATGATTGTGCAGTGTGCTTTGAGATGTTGTGCTACTTGTATTGGTACTATTTTAAATAAATGTTGAATTGAGGCTATTGTATTGCTATCTTTTCCCATTAAGTAGTGAACAAAAATGGGACCAACCCAGACATGATGCTTGTTGCTTTGTAACAACAAACTCTGCATCACCCCCTTTATAGGTAGATGGAAGCACATACTGTTGTTGCACCCACTCTCCCCTGGAACTGTTTATGCTTTTCGTTAATCTAATGCCGCTGGTAAAATTAAGCAATGCCACTCTCATAATTAATTAACTACTGAATCTTAGTTCAAAACTGCAACACTTGTTAGGAATGGTTCTATCCTGCTTTGTAGTTCTTCTACATGTTTAACCATGGTATTGTTAAGATAACGTCTCTGTTAAAATGAATCAGTTGCATTGTTTTAGGAATGGTACTTTTCTGCTTGTCGTTCTTTATACATGTTGAAACAAGGCATTGTTAAGATAATGTCTCAGTCAATATGAATGAATCACACTGATGGCGAATTGCTACTCTCCTGCTTTGTTTCCCATTAAGATAAAGTAGATCAGTAGATGCTTTTCTTCTGGGAGTACAAGTCATCAACCGTTATTTCTCAGTAATTGTTTCCCTTATACCTATTGTTGCTTACAGGGATATCAAAATTAAAGTTCGGTTTTATTCCGACTTTGATTTTAGTTGAACTGCACAAAAGGAGCCAATGTGTCCAAGGCAAACCGCTGCATTACTAGGTCCAGTTGGTCTTTCCACTTTGCAGAAAGAAGTAGTCATTGTTTGTGCTACATTACAGAAGGAATGACCGAGAAGCTTTACAGAGTATTATTAGACACCAGTGACATGACTAGTTTGCAGAGACCATTGGCAATTTAACAACACGTGGAGTGCCCTAGGCAAATTTTTCCCAAACAAGTACAATAAGCTACAACAGGACTCCACGATCATAGGCATTATTTATTTTGAATGGGAAAAGCTTGTCAAAGTTTAATCATTGATGTTAGCAAGAACACGTTAGTTTAATATATTGTAATTGGAAATGCATTTGATATTTTTGAGTGGGACGCCCTTGCTGTGAGCAGTGTCGAGTGTTTTTTCCTATTCATGTGTTCAGTTTAGAAGTAAATAGTTACTCTGCTGAGATATTCCTGTGTTAAGAGTTTGTTCTGAATATTGTCTATGTAATGCCAGACCTTGTGTTTGATTGCAAAGTTGAGCTTGGAATGTTGTGGCATGCGGCATCACAAGCTGTTCACCGTGCTTCCTGAGAATAATGCTTCGTATTGTTTTGCATGTCAATCTAATGCTAGTGATTTGCTTGTTAAGAAGATCATCCTCTTCTATTGTTTCCGTGCTTAAGAAGTTCATCGTTTGATGTTTCATTCATAGCCTATACGACAAGTCGGGTAGATTAGACGTGAAACCATATGGTCTTCTGACCAACTCATGATATTAGGTCGTGATTGGATCGTCGTTTTCCAACCAAAACCGCTTGTAAAACTGACGCTTGTAAATTAAAGCAGATGGTCTCGGGTGAAGGCGCTTGGTTGGTCGATTTCGACTAGTAAAATAGCGGAAGTACTTCACACACGATAAAAATGCTGAACGACACTCGGACAATTGCTAATCCAGTTGTTAGCTGTTGTTTCAGCCTTGCCTATGGATGGCATGATACACACGTCGTGCATGTATCGTCTGGTAATGTCGTCCGTATAGAAGTGCTCGTAAAATATACACTGGTCTCTCAAATTACACGCGTAACCCGCCGGTTTTACTTACAGACCTCGGGCTCTCGGTTCCATTACGCCTGTATTTTAGGCATTGTTTCTGATGACGAGTAAATTACACTTGTATGTTAATACAGGTTAGAAATAAACCAGAGCTCCCAAGCGCGTCCTTACCGTTTCATGTCGTCTCAGTTTCTCGAAGGTGCTCATAGGTGTCCGATGATCTTGGCTTCCAGAATGAGCAGCGGGCACTGTATTAGACCATCCGTAGGGCCCACGAGGCCCTCTCTGTTGTCCTTCGAGTTATTACGCTCGCTGTGGCGCCGAGCATTGTTAACATCGTCAATGAACATGAGGATTCAAGAGATGAATTTATTTTGACTAAATGACACTAGGGACCCACTAGGGCCATAGCCGTACATATGCAAGTGCCTCCTTATTATATACAACTATATTTTTTTTGCTTTCTCCTGGTTTCGTGACATCACGGTCCCACAACATTGTCAACATATGTAGTCAATATAAACGAGAGAATTGCACAAGGTGCGGCCGACAGTTGGGACCAAGCAGCTCGAGGAGTATTTGTGTTTTTGAGGCGTGAGCACTGCAGAGTTTTTCTTGGTGATGATTTCGTTGTTGTTCAGAGGAGAGCAGGGTATTAATTGGGCGGGCTGTGGCCCGTCTAGCCCAGGCCAGATATCCAGCCCAGATACTAATTTGTTTCAAGATGAAAATGGCAGGCTAGGTATACGTCTTTTTGAGGAATACCCAGGCAAGGTCAACTTTTTATTCTCCGCCCCGCTGGGCTGCAAATCTTTCCTAGGAGGAATGCATTAGGCTTAACAGGAAAATGGGATTCAAAAAATAATAAAAGGGATGTAATTATAAAAACTGGGTAGTAACTATAAAAAAATGCACCAAACAAGAAATTAGTTTATAAAATATTATTTATGGATTTTGAAAATCTTAAATTTTCATTGTTGCGCGTGCAATGTTTCGTTGGATTTTTACGTAATACAAATTTATATTTAATCTGACTAGAAATTTCAGGATAAAAATATTTCGGATCCCATCAAAATGTGGGAAGTTTTATTGAATTATGTCTTCAACGGTTGGTTGAAATTATTAATCGTTGTCCTAGCTAGAAAATGGGATGTACTTTTAACAAACTGTAAATGGGCTGTTGTAAATTCCATTAGAATTCAAAAATGGGCTTTACATTCTTACAAAACGCAAATGGGCTATATGTTCTCTGTCGCACACTTGTGGGCCTACTAAGTAACGCGTCCCCTAAAAAAATAAGTTGACGCGTATGCAAGGTTTTGTCAACTTATTATAATCAACTCATGGTTCTAGCAGCAGTGGCCGTTGGATGTCTATCCAACGGATGTCGTGCTTCTTCTTCAATCTCGGATATTCTTAGCTTCGGCCGCCCAAAAAATGATTCCTCCCCCTGACATCTGGGGCACACCGTTTCGGAGGCTGACCTGTGGGCCTACTAAGTTGGAGCGTACCAAGGGCTTTGTCAACTTAGTCAATAATAAACGATTCTAGCTTCAGTGACCCTACGGTGTCCATCCAACGGCCATAGTGCTTCTTCAACCTCTGGTCTTCTTGGTCCAGTCGCCCAAAGCAGCGCCGGTCGTGCCGCCTGCTCCTGCCTGCCGTGGCCGGCTGTGCTGCCGCAGAGGCCTCACCGCCCCAATACAACTCCCACCGCTGGCCAGGCCATCCCTCCACTCACCCACACCCCCTGTTATTCTGCGATGACGGCAGCCTCACACCGCAGCCGAACCAGTGAACCCTCATACTCCTCTCCGCGCGGGCTTCCGCCGTTGTGTCTTCCCCGGCTCCGCGTCGTCCCCTTCCTAGGCCTCGCTGTCATCCACCGCCCTGGTGCTCTCGGCGCGGTGTGGTCAACGTGGTCAACGACCGACTTCCATCGGAAGAGTACTGTACGTGGAGAGGCTGACAGCTGGGTCCACGGCGGCCGCAAGGAAGTGCCTTCTTATTACGCGCAAAATAATTATTCCTCCACCTGACAGCAGGCACCCACCGGACGGGCCACCTTATTTCGTGAAAAAAAATGTTTCCCCCTGACTGCTGGGACCCACCATACGGGCCACCGTATTTCGCGAAAAAAATGTTCCCCCGCTCTCAGCTCGGACACATCGGAAGTGCCTCCTTACTACGCGCAAAAAAATGAATACTCCCCCTTCTAGCTGGGACCCACCTTGGTGGGAGGCTGACTTGTGGGCCTACTAAGTTGACGGGGATGGAGGGCTTTGTCAACTTAGTCAATATGAACGATTCTAGCTCCAGTGACCGTACGATGTCCATCCAACGGCCGCAGTGCTTCTTCAACCTATGGTCTCCTTGCTCCCGCTGCCCAAAGCAGTGCCGGTCGTGCCTCTTGCTCCTGCCTCCCGTGGCCGGTTGTGCTGCGACGGAGGCATCACCGCCCCCTACTATTCCCACCGCTGGCCTGGCCCTGCGGCAACGGCAGCCTCACACCGCAGCCGAACGAGTGAACCCTCATACTCCTCTCTGCGTGGGCATCCACTGTCGCGTCTTCACCGGCTCCGCGTCGTCCCCTTCCTAGGCCTCGCCGTCATCCACTGCCCTGGTGCTCTCGGTGCGGCATGGTCAATGTGGTCAAGGAACGACTTCCATCGGACGTGGACTATACGTGGAGAGGCTGACAGTTGGGTCCACGGCCGCAGCAAGGAAGTGCCTCCTTATTACGCGGAAAATAATGATTCCTCCACCTGACAGCAGGGACCCACTGGACGGGCCACCGTATTTCGCGAAAAAAACGTTTCCCCCTTGACTGCTGGGACCCACTGTCGTGGTTCTAAGTCTGACAGTAGTGTAGGGGGTACTAAGGAGAGGCAAGATCCTAGCTATGGAGTAGTTGTGCACACAAGAGTTTTACGAGTTCAGGCCCTCCTCGGAGGAAGTAACAGCCCTACGTCTCGGTGCCCGGAGGCGGTCGACTTGATTATATGTGTGAGAGTTATAGGGGTGCGAACCTTTCTGCCTGTGGAGGGGGTGGCTTATATAGAGTGCGCCAGGACCCCAGCCAGCCCACGTAGCAGAGAGTTCAATGTACATAAAGGACAGACGTTACTGGTAATGCCTTACATAAAGTGATATCATGGCCATAAAGACTACTTAATAACGGACCGTTTGGATGTAGAGTGACCTTAGGTCTTTCTGGTGGTCGAGTGAGTCTTCATGGTCGACTGTCTTCGAGTCCGTCGAGTGGAATCCTTCCAGGTCGACTGAAAGGTAGTTTCTTCTAGAGAAGTTCTTGGGGAGGGTATTTTGGACAGGTCCATGACCCTACCCTAGATACATGGCTTCATCATTAGCCCCCGAATGGATCGAGGTTTGAGTGAGGAAGGAGTTGAGAATTCTTCCGACCCCTCTTTTTATGCTATGAGTATGTATTGTTCTGGATCAAATGACCGTAGGTAGCGGCACCAACTTCTTTTTCAATCACCTTGATCCATTCTTGATATTGGTCGAGTGACTTTTCTATACTTGGAGATCTCTGAGTGACGGGTCAGAGGAAATCTTCAGACTGACAAGTTGCCCTGCTGCTCGCGGATTTAGCGAGATCTGAATTTCGGGAAGTGCGCGGGGCGGAGGAAGCCGAAGTACTCGGATGGGATAAGGCAGGGACGCCTCGATTTCCACGCCACCTTTTTCGCCACGTATCGCGCGCGCGACTGCTGCGGGATTTGACAGGATCTCCCAGGCCTACCAGTCAGCCACTCGGATGAGGCTTCATATAAGGCGCCGGACGGGGTTTTTTCCAACAGTGCGCCCTCAATCCCCTCTCCCTCCTCCTCGAGCCCGCTCGCTGCGCTCGCCTCCACCTCCGCCCCGCTGCTCCTCACACGCCTTGCCGGCGACGATGGTGAAGGAAAAGACGGCGGCTTTAGAGCGGGTGAAGAAGGCGACGGTGAAGGCGAAGGGAAGAGCGCCCAGTCGGGGCGGATCCTCGTCGCGGTCCGGCCTACCGCAAGGCTGGATCCAGGGAGATTGGATCCGCTCGACCATTACGCAGAAAGATCTCGACGACCTGGCCAACGAGGGACTGATCCCCCATGGGTCAGTGAGGCTTCCGGGGAAGGAGTGGCAGCCGTAGCCTCAGGAGGGTGAGTGCGTCATGTTAGCCACCCATGTAGATCGCGGTTTTTCTCTGCCACCAAATCTTTTCTTCCGGGGGTTTCTGAACTTTTTTGGTGCACAACTCCATCACTTCACGCCCAACTCCATCGCCTACCTCGTCGCTTTCATGTCTTAGTGCGAAAACTTCTTGGGTTGTCGGCAGCACTAGGGCCTTTTTAAACACATTTTCACCTGTCGCTCCCAGACGATGAAAAAGGCTAGCCCGAATGACGAGAAAACCCAAGTAATCAGATGTGCGGGGCCCTCTGGGTTCAGATGAGGAGTAAGAGTGCCTTTCCAGCCATGACCCTTCCCGAGTCAGTTTGAGGGTGGCCGTCGACCTGGTTCTACTGCCAAGACCAGTCGACGCCAGGGCAGTCGACTAGCCTCCCCCCTTTCTCCATGGACCGAGTGAACAAGCCATCTTCTCTGAAGGTGCTCCCGAAGGAGAAGGCTCAGGTTAGGATGTTGATGGAGCGCGTGGTTCAGCTCATTCGCGACGGAGTGACGGGCATGGATCGACTAGAGGTTTTCCTTCGACAGCGCATCCAGCCACTTCAGTGTCGGGGGCACCCGATGTGGTTGTACTCTGGTCCCGAAGACACCTCTCGGGTCCACCCGGAGGAGGTCGATGATGTCACTTTGGAGAGCTGGATGACCGCCATCACAGGGAACAGGTACAATCCTCCTGGAGCCAGGAGGATCCCGCCACTCGGCCAGTCCTACGAACCAGATAAGGTTTGGCCACATTCTTCTGACTGTGCCTCTTGTTTTCTTCATTCCACTTTGTTGCAATCCGGTCGACTGAATTTTGTTTATTGCCTTCCAGGTCACTACCGAGATGTATTCGATGCCCAACGGGGTGCAAGAACAAACTGAAGAAGAAGAAGGAAGCGGAGGCAAAAGCCAGGAGGAGTGGGAGTCGGACAGCGACGAGGGTGATGAAGACACTGGCTCTGAGGAGGAGGAGGAGGAAGAGGAGGAGGTAGTAGAGCCTCCTCGCACTAACAGACGGTCCAAGCTCGCCCACGATCCTGCGGTCGAGCGTGGCAAGGGAGTCATGCCTGCTGGGCAATCGACCAAACGCCCTCGGACGAATTCTCCGGTGCCGACTGAGAAAGCGCCGAAGCAGCCCCGAGCGGCCACGACAAAACCAGCTAAGGCCCTACCAAAGATGAGGATGGAGATTCTGACTGTTTCTGGGTAATTGGCATAACTCATGTTTTCTCTTTCAACATGGATATATTTTCGGTCGACTCGATCGCTGACTGATTGATTTCTGAAATCGCAGTGCTGGTACTTCTGAGACTTCAGCCAGACATGAGGATCAAGAGATGGAGGATGCTGCCACTTCCCATCTTGGTATGATCTGCGCAGTTCCACTTTTGGTCGATCGGATCTTCATTTTTGACTTTGAACTTTCTCTGTAGCTCCACCTAGTGTCATCATTGATCTCCCTGACGATGACGATGAGGAGCCGCTGAGGCAAAGGAGGAACAAGAAGGCGTCTACTGGCAAGACTGCTCAGGTTGCGTCAGCACCTGAATCATTGGTTCCGGAGGGGAGCAACGTTGCTCGGGCTACTGTGTCCTTTGCGGAGCCGTTGACGAGTGCCCGTCCTCCATCGTCGAGTGCTGAACCACCATCCCTCTTCTCCACATACCACGTCCCGGAGGACCAAGCAGGTGCTGCCAAGGAAGCCATACGCCAAGTGGGGATCATTTTGGAGCAGGTGAAGGCAATCCAAGCCGCCAGCCAAGCATCTTATGATGCGAGTTCAGCTCTTCAGAGCAATGTCCAGGTTAGTTGAACACCGACTGAAAATCTTAATGTTTGTCATGCAACTGTCGTGGTTCTAAGTCTAACAGTAGTGTAGGGGGGTACTAAGGAGAGGCAAGATCCTAGCTATGGAGCAGTTGTGCACACAAGAGTTTTACAAGTTCAGGCCCTTCTCGGAGGAAGTAACAGCCCTACGTCTCGGTGCCTGGAGGCGGTCGACTGGATTATATGTGTGAGAGTTACAGGGGTGCGAACCCTTCTGCCTGTGGAGGGGGTGGCTTATATAGAGTGCGCTAGGACCCCAGCCAGCCCACGTAGCAGAGAGTTCAATGTACATAAAGGCCAGACGTTACTGGTAACGCCTTAAATAAAGTGATATCATTGCCATAAAGACTACTTAATAACGGACCGTTTGTTTGTAGAGTGACCTTAGGTCTTTCTGGTGGTCGAGTGAGTCTTCATGGTCGACTGTCTTCGAGTCCGTCGAGTGGAATCCTTCCAGGTCGACTGAAAGGTAGTTTCTTCTAGAGATGTTCTTGGGGAGGGTATTTTGGAGAGGTCCATGACCCTACCCTGGATACATGGCTTCATCATTAGCCCTCGAATGGATCGAGGTTTGAGTTAGGAAGGAGTTGAGAATTCTTCCGACCGCTCTTTTTATGCTATGAGTATGTCTTGTTCTAGATCAAATGACCGTAGGTAGCGGAACCAACTTCTTTTTCAGTCACCTTGATCCATTCTTGATATTGGTCGAGTGACTTTTCTATACTTGGAGATCTCTGAGTGACTGATCAGAGGAAATCTTCAGACTCACAAGTTGCCCTGCTGCTCGCGGATTTAGCGAGATCTGACTTTCGGGAAGTGCGCGGGGCGGAGGAAGCCGCAGTACTCGGATGGGATAAGGCAGGGATGCCTCGATTTCCACGCCACCTTTTTCGCCACGTATCGCGCGCGCGACTGCTGCGGGATTTGACAGGATCGCCCAGGCCTACCAGTCAGCCACTCGGATGAGGCTTCATATAAGGCGCCGGACGGGGTTTTTTCAAACAGTGCGCCCTCAATCCCCTCTCCCTCCTCCTCGAGCCCGCTCGCTGCACTCGCCTCCACCTCCGCCCCGCTGCTCCTCACGCGCCTTGCCGGCGACGATGGTGAAGGAAAAGACGGCGGCTTTAGAGCGGGTGAAGAAGGCGACGGTGAAGGCAAAGGGAAGAGCGCCCAGTCGGGGCGGATCCTCGTCGCGGTCCGGCCTACCGCAAGGCTGGATCCAGGGAGATTGGATCCGCTCGACCATTACGCAGAAAGATCTCGACGACCTGGCCAACGAGGGACTGATCCCCCATGGGTCAGCGAGGCTTCCGGGGAAGGAGTGGCAGCCGTAGCCTCAGGAGGGTGAGTGCGTCCTGTTAGCCACCCATGTAGATCGCGGTTTTTCTCTGCCACCAAATCTTTTCTTCCGGGGGTTTCTAAACTTTTTTGGTGCAGAACTCCATCACTTCACGGCCAACTCCATCGCCTACCTCGTCGCTTTCATGTCTTTGTGCGAAAACTTCTTGGGTTGTCGGCAACACTAGGGCCTTTTTAAACACATTTTCACCTGTCGCTCCCAGACGATGAAAAAGGCTAGCCCGAATGACGAGAAAACCCAAGTAATCAGATGTGCGGGGCCCTCTGGGTTCAGATGAGGAGTAAGAGTGCCTTTCCAGCCATGACCCTTCCCGAGTCAGTTTGAGGGTGGCCGTCGACCTGGTTCTACTGCCAAGACCAGTCGACGCCAGGGCAGTCGACTAGCCTCCCCCCTTTCTCCATGGACCGAGTGAACAAGCCAACTTCTCTGAAGGTGCTCCCGAAGGAGAAGGCTCAGGTTAGGATGTTGATGGAGCGCGTGGTTCAGCTCATTCGCGACGGAGTGACGGGCATGGATCGACTAGAGGTTTTCCTTCGATAGCGCATCCAGCCACTTCATTGTCGGGGGCACCCGATGTGGTTGTACTCTGGTCCCGAAGACACCTCTCGGGTCCACCCGGAGGAGGTCGATGATGTCACTTTGGAGAGGTGGATGACCGCCATCACAGGGAACAGGGACAATCCTCGTGGAGCCAGGAGGATCCCGCCACTCGACCAGTCCTACGAACCAGACAAGGTTTGGCCACATTCTTCTGACTGTGCCTCTGGTTTTCTTCATTCCACTTTGTTGCAATCCGGTCGACTGAATTTTGTTTATTGCCTTCCAGGTCACTATCGAGATGTATTCGATGCCCAACGGGGTGCAAGAAAAAACTGAAGAAGAAGAAGGAAGCGGAGGCGAAAGCCAGGAGGAGTGGGAGTCAGGCGGCGACGAGGGTGATGAAGACGCTGGCTCTAAGGAGGAGGAGGAGGAGGAGGAAGAGGAGGAGGTAGTCGAGCCTCCTCGCACTGAAAGACGGTCCAAGCTCGCCCACGATCATGTGGTCGAGCGTGGCAATCGACCAAACGCCCTCGGACGACTTCTCCGGTGCCGACTGAGAAAGCGCCGAAGCGGCCCCGAGCGGCCCCGACAAAACCAGCTAAGGCCCTACCAAAGATGAGGATGGAGATTCTGACTGTTTCTGGGTAATTGGCATAACTCATGTTTTCTCTTTCAACTTGGATATATTTTCGGTTGACTCGATCACGACTGACTGATTTCTGAAATCGCAGCGCTGCTACTTCTGAGCCTTCAGCCAGGCATGAGGATCAAGAGATGGAGGATGCTGCCACTTCCCATCCTGGTATGATCTGCGCAGTTCCACTTTCGGTCGATCGGATCTTCATTTTTGACTTTGAACTTTCTCTGTAGCTCCACCTAGTGTCATCATTGATCTCCATGACGATGACGATGAGGAGCCACTGAGGCAAAGGAGGAACAGGAAGGCGTCTACTGGCAAGACTGCTCAGGTTGCGTCAGCACCTGAATCATTGGTTCCGGAGGGGAGCAACGTTGCTCGGGCTACTATGTCCTTTGCGTAGCCGTTGACGAGTGCCCGTCCTCCGTCGTCGAGTGCTGAACCACCTTCCCTCTTCTCCACATACCATGTCCCGGAGGACCAAGCAGGTGCTGCCAAGGAAGCCATACGCCAGGCGGGGATCATGATGGAGCAGGTGATGGCGATCCGAGCCGCCAGGCAAGCAGCTTATGATGCGAGCTCACCTCTTCAGAGCAATGTCCAAGTTAGTTGAACACCGACTGAAAATCTTAATGTTTGTCATGCACCCACTGGGTGTGTCGATTGGAATGTCAGGATTAGTGGGGGCACGCTGAGTGCACCCACTGGGTGTAGTCCCCGAGACTACGATGGACTGCTAGCAGTCGACTGTAGTCTTTATGTCTTGAACTTTTTTCTCTTTTACTTGCTTCACTCAAGCTGGTCGAGTGGAATCATGGAACCAGTGGAGGCACTCTGAGTGCACCCACTAGGTGTAGTCCCCGAGACCGTGGTCGACTGCTGGTAGTCGGCTATGGTCTGAAGAATTCTTTGTTTTTTTATCTATCTGCTTTCGGTCGACTGATCGATCCGAGCCGGTAGAACCAGTGGGGGCACTCTGAGTGCACCCGCTGGGTGTAGTCCCCGAGACTACAGTTGAATATTTTGATTCGGCTGTAGTCTTAGAAATGCTACGATTTTTCTCTTAGTCACTCGGAAGTGAGCTATCTTTGATGTCTGTCGACTGATCTTTCGCAGAAATCTTGCGACCTTGTTTCTCATTATACTGAGTTGGAGAACAAGCATATCCAGCTTGAACTTGATCTGAATCTTGTCCAGGAGAACTTCACAAAGTCGAAGGAGGAGGCAAAAGGTATGTTTGGTGAGAATCTTGATGACTGTCCTTATTTTTGTCCATTCTTGAGTCTGATCTCACTATCATTTTGCAGATAAACTAAAGGATGCTCTGAAGAAGAAGGACCTTGACCTCGCCGAGGCGTAGAAAACGGCTGCGGACAAGACGAAACTTGTAGAAGAGAAGTTGGCTTCGGTCAGCAAACTTGAAGAGGAGAATGCCCCTCCGAAAGCTGCTCTCGACGTGGCCAACAAGGAGGTCACCCAACAGAAGCATGAGAAGATAGCCCTGAGTGACAAGGCTAGCGAACTGGCGGGAAAGAAGAACGACTTGGAGGCTTATCTGGGAGGGCTCGCCAAGAAGTTATTCCTCATGCTCGAAGGTAACCCCTTATATCCGACTGGTAATCACTGACTTTGTGGGAACATTAGCTTATCCTTGGATCGTATCCACAGAATTCTGCCAAAACTTTAAAGAGGAGACTAGTCGAGTGGAGACAAGCTTGGATCCCATCAACTCTCCCGTGAAGGATGAAGCTGCTATGAACGTGCTCCGTCTCGAGTCTCGCATTGCTGTTGTGGTCGACTATCTGGCAAGACTGAAGGCCGCAACATCGCGCATCGACACAGCACTCTGGCCAGAAGAAACACTTCAGAATGACCTCGAGTCTCTGATGACTCGACTGATCGAAGTTCCAAGTCGAGTGCAAGAATGGAAAAAGTCTTCTGCCAGGTGTGGTGCCGACGTTGCCCTGTCTCTAGTCCGTGTTCATTACAAGGAAGCGAGAGAAGATAAGCTGGTGTCTCTCAAGGTGGCCAATACCAGGAAACATGACTTCCGTTCTTTCATGGAGACCTTCATTGCTGCTGCTACTCGGATCACAGACGGAATCGACCTGGACGAGTTTGTTGCGCCTTCCAGCCCTCCGCAGGAGGGGTAAAAACTTCTATGCTTGATGCTTTAAATTTGCCTCGGAATGCCGAGTGATTTTTGTAACTGATAAATCTTAAAAGGCTTGATGCCTGAGCACTTCTGGATCCGTAGGACGTTATCCGAACTTGGTTTTGCCGTTGAATATGTTTGTATCTGCTTTCGAGTGAACACTGTCCCTCACTTGGTATATATTTTAGTACTTGTGATGCACTTTTGCAGGTAAAGATGAAGCACAGATCGCAATCGGCTTCGTACCTCGTCACGCTTAGGCGAGCACTGGGCCGCAGCTAAGCCTCCGAGTGGAAGGCTGGCTTACCACTCAGTAGGATTTCAGAAACTTAGGCGAGCACTGGGCTACTGCTAAGCCCCCGAGTGGGAGGTTTGCTCCCCATTCGGTAGGATTTTCAAAAACTTAGGCAAGCACTGGGCTGCGGCTAAGCCCCCGAGTGGGAGGTTTGCTCTCCACTCGGTAGGATTTTCAAAAACTTAGGCGAGAATTCGGCTGCAGCTAAGCCCCCGAGTGGGAGGTTTGCTCTCCACTCGGTAGGATTTTAAAAAAATTAGGTGAGCACTGGGCTGCAGCTAAGCCCCCTAGTGGGAGGTTTGCTCTCCACTCGGTAGGATTTTCAAAACTTAGGCGAGCACTGGGCTGCAGCTAAGCCCCCGAGTGGGAGGTTTGCTCTCCGCTCGGTAGGATTTTCAAAAACTTAGGCGAGCACTGGGCTGCAGCTAAGCCCCGTAGTGGGAGGTTTGCTCTCCACTCAGTAGGATTTTCAAAAACTTAGGCGAGCACTGGGCTGCAGCTAAGCCCCCGAGTGGGAGGTTTGCTCTCCACTCGGTAGATTTTCATGGCATAGCTCTGGAGGAGAAGGTAGCAGTCGACCTGCGCTTCGTCCCCCTTGCGGAGCGCACGTTGTATTTGTGGCGTAGCTCAGAAGGAGAAGGTAGCAATCGACCTGCGCTTCGTCCTCCTTGCGGAGCGCATGTTGTATTTGTGGCGTAGCTTGGAAGGAGAAGGTAGCAGTCGACCTGCGCTTTGTCCTCCTTGCGGAGAGCATGTTGTATTTGTACTTAGGCGAACACTAGGTTGCAGCTAAGCCCCCAAGTGGGAGGCTGGCTCACCACTCGGCAGGATTTTGTTTAAACTTAGACGAGTACTTTGACTGCAGCTAAGCCTCCGAGTGGAAGGCTGGCTTACCACTCGGTAGGATTTTGATTAAACTTAGGCGAAACGGATTCGCGGCTAAGCCTCCGAGTGGTAGGCTGGCTTACCACTCAGTAGGAATTTTTTTAAACTTAGGCGAGTACTTTGACTGCAGCTAAGCCTCCGAGTGGAAGGCTGGCTTACCACTTGGTAGGATTTTGTTTAAACTTAGGAGAAACGGATTCGCGGCTAAGCCTCCGAGTGGAAGGCTGGCTTACCATTCGGTAGGAATTTGTTGAAACTTAGGCGAAACGGATTCGCAGCTAAGCCTCCGAGTGGAAGGCTGGCTTACCACTCGGTAGGATTTTGTTGAAACTTAGGCGAAACGTATTCGCAGCTAAGGCTCCGAGTGGAAGGCTGGCTTACCACTCGGTAGGGATTTTTCTTACAAACTTAGGCGAAATGGATTCGCAGCTAAGCCACCCACTGGGGGACTAATTTATGTGAACAAAAGTAATAAGAATCACTAGGAAAATTATGAAACTCTTGTATTTGATAAATAAACTACAGAACTACTTTTATTACAACTCATCCGAGTGAATACTTAAGTATAAAAGGGGCGGACCAGATCCGCATTCCAAGCTCGTGGCTCGTCAATCTGGCGATCGACGTTGTAAAGACGGTATGCTCCGTCGTGGAGAACTTTGGTAACAATGAAGGGGCCTTCCCAAGTAGGGGCCAGTTTGTGTGGCTTCTGTTGGTCCACTCGGAGTACCAAGTCTCCCTCTTGGAAGGTTCGGCTCTTCACATTTCTGGCATAGAATCGATGCAAGTCTTGCTGATAGATGGTCGACCGGATCATGGCCATCTTTCTTTATTCTTCTAGAAGGTCGACTACATCTTGCCGGGCTTGTTCTGCTTCGGCTTCAGAGTAGAGCTCGACTCGCGGCGCATTGTGAAGCAGGTCACTAGGAGGAACCACTTCAGCTCCTTAGACCAGAAAGAACGGAGTCCTCCCGGTCGACCGATTTGGAGTAGTCCTCAATCCCCAAAGAACTGATAGAAGTTCGTCGACCCACACGCCTGCCGCGTGCTTGAGGTCGCGCATCAACCGGGTTTCAGTCCTTTGAGAATTAGGCCGTTTGCTCTTTCTGCTTGTCCATTCGACTGGGGGTGGGCGACTGAAGCGTAGTCGACTCGTGTGCCTTGGGAAGCGCGGAAAGCTTTGAATTGATCGGAGTCGAAGTTTGACCCATTATCAGTGATGATGCTATGCGGAACTCCATATCTGAATATTAATTCTCTGATGAAGCTGATGGCAGTACCAGCATCAAGATTTTTAATGGGCTTGGCCTCGATCCACTTGGTGAACTTGTCGACTGCCACCAGTACATGGGTGAAGCCGCTCCTTCCAGTTCTCAGCGGTCCAACCATATCTAAACCCCAAACAGCGAAAGGCCAGACGATCGGGATAGTCTTCAAGGCTGAGGAGGGTTTGTGTGACATGTTGGAGTAGAACTGACATCCTTCACACTTGTCGACTATCTCTTTCGGCATTTCATTTGCGCTGGGCCAGTAAAAACCCGCTTGGTATGCTTTAGCCACAATGGTCCGAGAGGACGCATGATGGCCACAGGTCCCCGAGTGGATGTCGTTGAGAATCATTCGACCCTCTTCCGGCGTTATGCATTTCTGGCTGACTCGAGTCGCACTTTCTCTGTACAACTGCCCCCTCATGACAGTAAAGGCTTTGGATCGACGGACGACCTCTCGAGCCTCTTCTTCATTCTCTGGGAGCTCTTTCCTTAGAATATACGCGATATAGGGCACTGTCCAGTCGGGAGTGATAATCAGAACTTCCATGATTAAGTCGACCACAGTTGGGACCTCGACTTTAGTCGGATCTGTGGCGCTTTTTGGCTGCGGGGCTTCTTCAGTGAAAGGATCTTCTTGAATTGACGCCGTGTGAACATGTTCCAAAAACACGCCACTCGGGATGGCTTCTCTTTTGGAACCTATCTTGGCCAAGTCATCGGCTGCTTGATTTTTCAGTCGGGGGACGTGATGGAGCTATAATCCCTCAAATTTCTTCACCAGCTTTCTGACTACATTGCAGTAACCAGTCATGGACGGGCTTCTGACGTCCCACTCCTTCATCACTTGGTTAACCACTAAATCCGAGTCACCATAGACCATGAGGCGATGGACGCCGAGTGAAATGGCCATACGCAACCCATACAAGAGTGCTTTGCATTCTGCTTCATTGTTGGAGGAATCAAAGTGAATCTGGAGTACATATCTGAGCTTATCTCCTCAGGGGGAAACCAACACTACCCCGGCACCGGAACCATTCAGCATTTTAGAGCCATCGAAGAACATAGTCCAGTTCTCCGAGTGAACTTGAGTCGGTAACTGCTGTTCAGTCCACTCGGCGAGGAAATCTGCTATTGCTTGGGACTTGATAGCTTTCTTTGCCTCAAATCTGATATCCAGGGGAAGAAGTTCAATCGCCCATTTTGCCACTCGGCCAGTTACATCTCTGTTGTGCAGAATCTCTGATAAGGGGGCGTCGCTGACAACTGTGATGGTATGGTCAGAGAAGTAGTGAGCAACTTTCTTTGTGGTCATATAGATCCCATATACAAGCTTCTGATAATGAGGGTATCTTTGCTTTGATGGTGTTAGGACTTCAGAAATGTAATATACTGGGCGCTGAACTTTGAAGGCTTACCCTTCTTCTTCCCGCTCGACCGTAAGTATAGTACTGACGACTTGTCCTGTGGATGCATTGTAAAGCAGCAAAGGCTCTTTGCTGATCGGAGCAGCAAGCACCGGCTGGGTGGAAAGCAGGGTTTTTAACTCTGCGAACGCTACGTCAGCTTCAGGAATCCACTCGAACTTGTCTGACTCCTTCATCAGTCGGTAAAGAGGCAATGCCTTCTCACCGAGACGAGAGATGAATCGACTTAAAGCGGCCAAGCAACCAGTAAGCTTCTGAACATCGTGCACACGCACAGGTCGTTTCATTCGGAGTATAGTGTCCACTTTCTCTGGGTTTGCATCGATTCCTCGTTCAGAAACGAGAAAACCGAGTAACTTTCCACCAGGAACTCCGAATGTGCACTTGGATGGGTTAAGCTTGATATCATACCTCCTGAGGTTGGCAAATGTTTCAGCCAGGTCAGTCAGCAGGTCGGAACCTTTCTGTGACTTGACCACAATGTCATCCATGTACGCTTCCACATTCCGACTGATTTGAGTGAGCAAACACTTCTGAATCATCCTCATGAACGTGGCTCCGGCATTCTTGAGGCCGAATGGCATGGTGACATAACAGAAGCACCTGAATGGGGTGATGAAAGCTGTTTTGATCTCATCGGGCCCAAACAAACGGATCTGATGGTACCCGGAATAAGCGTCTAAGAAAGACAGTCGCTCACATCCCGCAGTCGAGTCGACTATTTGGTCGATGCGGGGAAGAAGAAAATGATCTTTCGGGCAGGCCCGATTGATATGTTTAAAATAAATGCACATGTGAAGCAAATTGTCCTTTTTGCGGACCATGACGACATTGGCGAGCCACTCGGAGTGGTAAATCTCTCGGATAAACTCTGCTGCTAAGAGTCGAGCCACTTCTTCGCCAATAGCCTTCCTTTTCTGGACGGCGGACTGTCGCAGATGTTCCTTGACAGGTTTTTCCTTTGAATCGACGCGCAGACGATGCTCAGCCAGCCCCCTGGGTACACCCAGCATGTCAGAAGTTTTCCATGCAAAGATGTCCCAGTTCTCACGGAGGAACTGGATGAGCGCTTCTTCCTATTTGGGGTCGAGTGTTGTGGAGATATGAGTCGGAGCAGCGTTGGGGTCGGTCGGGTGGATGTGAACTGGTTTTGTCTCATCGGACGACTGAAACGCTGATTCCTTGGCAGGCTTTTTGGCTCGCAACAAATCACTCGGATCTGCATTCCTCTAGTGTTCCTGCCACTCTTCTACCACCATCTGAGCATCGGCGATCTTTAGCCTTTCTGGAAGCACTCTTCTGCCTTCTTGTGATTACCAGTAATAGTGATCACGCCTTTAGGGCCAGGCATCTTTAATTTGAGGTACACATAACATGGTCGAGCCATAAAATGTGCATATGCTGGCCTGCCCAAAATAGCGTGGTAGGCACTCTAGAAATCTACAACCTCAAATGTCAGCTTCTCTTTGCGGAAGTTCTTGGAATCACCAAAAACCACATCAAGAGCAATCTGGCCGAGTGACGCAGCCTTCTTGCCAGGAATGACTCCATAGAAACTCATGTTGCCTGTGCTGAGTCTGGACATCGGAATGACCATCCCTTTCAGCGTCTCAACGTACAGTATATTCAAACTACTGCTGCCATCCATCAACACTTTAGTCAGTCGAGTGCCTTCAACGACTGGGTCGACCACCAGAGCTTGCCTCCCAGGGGTGGCTATGTGCGTCGGGTGATCAAACTGGTCGAATGTGATGGCGGTTTGAGACCACTTCAGATAATTGGGCGTTGCCGGAGCAGCCATATTCACCTCTCGGTTTATAACTTTCACTCGGTTTTTGCTCTCAACGACAGCAAAAATCATCAGGGTGGAATTGACCTGCGGATATTCTTCGTCACTGTCCTCCTTGTCCTCGACTTTGTCTGACTCTTTTTCCTTATCTTTGTGTTGCTTCCCTTGGAACTTCTGTATTAGGAGTCGACACTGCCGAGTGGTATGCTTCGGGTAAATGAAGTTACCCTCTTCATCTTTCTTCGTGTGGATGTGACACGGTAAATCCATCACGTCGTTTCCTTCTTTATCCTTTACTTTTTTGGGGTTCCAAGGCCCCTTG
This sequence comes from Triticum dicoccoides, assembly GCF_002162155.2. NCBI lineage: Eukaryota > Viridiplantae > Streptophyta > Magnoliopsida > Poales > Poaceae > Triticum > Triticum dicoccoides. The sequence continues at coordinate 43,856,049 of NC_041389.1, forward strand.
GGCTTTCCTTTGAATTTTCCTTGAGTCACGGCCAGGGCTTCTCCAGGAGCACCTGGCTCGGCTTTCCGCTTTTGCTTCCGACTGGAGTTCCCTCCTCCGGTTTCCTGGGCGACTGACTTATGCTTGCCGCTCCGGAGCCGATCCTCTTCCTCACCATTGGCATATTTGGTGGCTATTTCCATCATTCGACTCAGAGACATGTCTCCGGTTTGACCGAATTTCAGGCTTACCTCTCTGTACTTTACGCCTTCCTTGAAGGTGCAGACTGCCTGGTGATCAGATACATTCTCTACTGTGTGATGCAATGCGATCCATCTCTGGATGTAGTCTCTCAAAGTTTCATTTGACTTCTACACACAAGATTGCAGCTCTGTCAGTCCTGCTAGTCTCTTGCATGTTCCTTCGAACGTTCTGACAAACACTCGGGAAAGGTCTTCCCAGGTGTAAATGCTGCTGGGCGTCAACTGATTCAGCCATGCTCTGGCTGACCCTTCCAACATAAGAAGCAGATGCTTCATGGCCACCTCGTCATTTCCGCCGCCAATCTGAATAGCCAGTCGGTAGTCCTCAAGCCAACTATCGGGCTTAGACTCACCGTTGAACTTGCTGACGCCAGTCGCCAACCTGAAGTTGGGAGGAATCACTGCGGCTCGAATGGCTCTGCTGAAGCACTTTGGTCCAGAGACATGCACTCGGCTGCTGATGGGTACATCTCTTTCATTGCCTTCTCTGTGAGCTCTGTTCCGGTCGACCAGACCTTGAACGATGATGGATCTCGCATCAAAGCCTGGTTCTCTGGGGTCGACCGGGATCCTTCGTCCGCCACTGTGCTGGCGTCTATCATCCTGCTGTCGAGGCACATAAGATCCACCCCTTGGGGGAGGAGTGGGCACTCGACGTCGATCGTTGCGATCGAATCGGTGATCATACTGCTCATAGTTCCTGTACTGATCATGCCGGTCACCACGCCCTTCACGCCTCGGGGGCGATCTGGGGCTATGAGCCGACTGGACTGTATTCGCTGCCACGGATCTGCTGTGAATCCTATTCCGCGACTGCGATACAACTGAATTCTGATCTCCTGTTGCCCGGAGCAAATCTCTGATCTGCATCGAGCCTCTGCCAGCCTCTGAATGGGAAGGCTGAATCGATTCTGCTATACGGGCTACAGCTGCTAAATTCTGAATCGGAGTTTGATATACCTGAGTCGGAGGTGGAAAGAGCTGGCGTCGACTGGAGTCTAGAATCCATTGCCACGCGCGCTCGTCGAGTGCCCGCTGAAGGTTCTCTAGTCGAGTGCGCTCGTCCAGGTTGGCCAAGCGCGCGTCCTCCAAGGCGCGAGCCTCAGGGGTTTCTCCAACGATCGGAGTGTGAAGCGCATCCATCTTCCGGCGGCGAAGCTCTTCCCTCTGCTGCAACTTGAGGGGCTCGAGGAGGTATTCCTCATGGACATGCGATGGATCGCCTCTGCCGTTGCCTCCCTCGGCACCGGGAAAGCCGGGGGGGATGTGCGGTCCATTGAACATCAGGATCTCCGCCGCTGGATCACTGCTGTCGCACTCGGATGCAGTCTCTGCGGAGCCAGTCGACAGGTCAAACAGGCCATAGAGAGATTCGTCGGGCTCGATTGCCGCGACTTGGGCGGTGGTTGACTGGCGAGCCACCGCGTGCCTCACCCACCGCTGAAGCCTCGACCGACCGGAGCGCTTACGCCGGTGGGAAGCTGGGAGGGAGGATGACACAAAAACTGGCCGATACTGGGTCGACGGTTGCCGCAGAAGGACACCGCGGACGCACGCTCGAAAGTGCATAGCCCCGCGGACTGGGAGCGCGTCAACGTTGAGTGGAGCCTCCTGCAGCCAGGCAGAGTCGTCGGTGATGAACGTGAGCGCGCCGAGACGGATCTCGCGGCCCTCAACCAAAACTCCACCTGAAACCATGATGATGGGAATCGGAAAAATTGCAACTTCTCCAATAAGTCGCTAAGACACCTGGCCCTATGGTGGGCGCCAACTGTCGTGGTTCTAAGTCTGACAGTAGTGTAGGGGGGTACTAAGGAGAGGCAAGATCCTAGCTATGGAGTAGTTGTGCACACAAGAGTTTTACGAGTTCAGGCCCTTCTTGGAGGAAGTAACAACCCTACGTCTCGGTGCCCGGAGGCGGTCGACTGGATTATATGTGTGAGAGTTATAGTGGTGCGAACCCTTCTGCCTGTGGAGGGGGTGGCTTATATAGAGTGCGCCAGGACCCCAGCCAGCCCATGTAGCAGAGAGTTCAATGTACATAAAGGCCAGACGTTACCGGTAACGCCTTACATAAAGTGATATCATGGCCATAAAGAGTACTTAATAACGGACCGTTTGGATGTAGAGTGACCTTAGGTCTTTCTGGTGGTCGAGTGAGTATTCATGGTCAACTGTCTTCGAGTTCGTCGAGTGGAATCCTTCCAGGTCGACTGAAAGGTAGTTTCTTCTAGAGATGTTCTTGGGGAGGGTATTTTGGACTGGTCCATGACCCTACCCTAGATACATGGCTTCATCACCCACCAGCTACACCTTCACACGCAAGGAAGTGCATCCGGGCAAAAAAAATGATTCGCCCCCCTGACTGCTGGGACCCACCAGCTACATCTTCGCACGCAAGGAAGTGCGTCTGGGCAGAAAAAACGATTCACCCCCCTGACTGCTGGGACCCACCAGCTACATCTTCGCAGGCAAGGAAGTGCCTGACAGTCGGGACCCACCTGGTTGAAGCGTGCGTAGCATTGTCATTCTGGTCGCGAACGTGTACGTACATATATACTGGTGGATATAGAGGCGTGCACGTGTCGTAGTAGAGGCACGCACGTAGCATGTACACGTACGTACAGCGGCTAGGGTGCAAGAAAGAAAATACAGCCACGTATGTACATACGGGCAGGGTTTCGAACGCCTACTCGCGCATACATACGGCCAGGGCTCGTGTTCATGGGGAGGCAACGGAATGCGTCGTGTTCATGGGGAAGCAAGGGAATGCGTCATGTTCATGGGGAGGCAACGGAATGTGTCGTGTTCATCGGGAGGCAACGAAACGCGTGGGAGCCAACCGGCTGGGTCGGAACGGAATGTGTGGCCATGTTCATCAGGAGGGCTTGGACGGAACAGGCGATGGAAACAAGGCCTGGCGTATAGCAGAACGGAGGAAACGGACCTCCTACATTCGGAACGGGGTCCTGTTGATCGGGAGGGGTCTGGCGTACCGCAAAACGGAGGAAACGAACCTCCTACGGTCGAAACGGGGGTCCTGTTGATCGGGAGGGGTGTGGCGTACCGCAAAACGGAGGAAACGGACCTCCTATGGTCGAAACGGGGGTCCTGTTGATCGGGAGGGGTGTGGCATACCGCAAAACGGACAAAACGGAGTTGTGTTGGAGCGCTATGGTCGAAACAGGGGTCATGTTCATCGGGAAGGGTGTGGCGTACCGCAAAACAGGACTCCACGGGATACTGTTCATCTCCACCGTTGACCTCCTCTAGCCTCCACGAGCTACCGTTGGCCTCCTCCAGCCTCCACGGGCTCCTGTTCATCCAGCTTCCACCGCGCGCTACTCCACCGGCTACTGTTCAACCACCCCTCCATGGACACCCCTCCACCATCTACTGTTCATCCAGCCCTACACACCACGGGGTCCTGTTCAACCACCCCTCCACCGTCTACTGTTCATCTAGCCCTCCACACCACGGGGTCCTGTTCAACCACCCCTCCATGGGCACCCCTCCACCGTCTACTATTCATCTAGCCCTCCACACCACGGGGTCCTGTTCTT